>NC_053156.1:293631172-293946172 GCF_016835505.1 Polypterus senegalus
CACCGAATGTAATAATGCATTGCAAAAAATACATAATGCCGCTCCTACACTTTCTGCACCGAGTCTCATTATACACATAGCCGAATTCGGAGTCAGTACCCCACCGAGTGAACACGTGGGTAGTTGTGTTGTGTGCGGATATTGTACTGTTCGAGTTTCATGGTGCTTCTCAAAGTTTTCTTTGAGGTGAACAAAAAAAAAAGTGAGAAAGTGTCAGTTTATGCTGAAAGAAAAAATTACAATTCTGGAAAAAGTTGATTCTGGAATTAAGAAAAACGACAGGCAAAAGTATTTTGGAATTGCACCGTCATCTTCACCTAATGTCTGGTTTACATTCTGTTCATACCTGTATTTCTATAAAAAAAGTTATAGCTATGTCTCATTTTCATTTTGTATATTCATACCCATAGTTCTATTAAAAAAGTTACATCTAACGTCGCATTTTCATTCTTTTTTCATTCCTAAATTTCTATACAAAAAAAGTTACAGCAAAGTCTCATTTTCAAATAAATGTTTTCTGCATTTTAAGAAGCGCTGCTTGTTTATACAGGTATTGTCAAGCTTGGGTTACAGAGTTGCATGAGAGACAGGAAGAGCAGTCCAGGTTTTCAAGGAAAATACAGATACTTTATTGCTGTACTGAGGGGGCAGTCTCAAGACCTCATACAGAATAGGAGCTTTTAGGAGTAACAGCATGGGCGCTCATCTTGCTTTAGCTCCCATCTTAAGATTAGAAGAACACCAGTGGCTCGGAATCACTGTTGTTGCAGACACAGCCTGGAAAAGACAGATCAGGAGAGTGTAAGGAAGAGCAGGTCAAAGCTCAGTGTTAAATATTAAACACGGTACGGTAACCCTGATCCTGCAGTGGACAACCAATTGCTTTGCCCTCCGTTTACTGTTTACCAGAAACAGTAGAGCAGATACGGAGCCGTCCTTGCGCCGCTGCCGTTAGACATGCAGTACATATTTTCCCATATTAGTTAAAACAAAATTTCCATTGCAACAAAATATTTTTATGGTCCTGTAAGATTTGTTATAACAGGATTCCTCCTGTTTACATTTTCACTACAGTTTACATTTTCAGCTGACCCCCAGGTTACAAACAATTTTCGCTCCTGACAATCTTTATCAAAATGTCAATCAATGTAAATATTGGTAAAAATGCAAAATGAAAATCACTTAAAACATTTATAAAATGACAGTGAAGTAATATTACTGTACTTAAAATCACAAAACAGAAATAATTTAAAATAGAACCATGGCTATGTAGTATACTACCAGTCAAACGTTTTGGAGCATCTTAGTTTTTTCATTTTATTTTTGTTTTTTTAACAAATTTAAGCAGTGGAAATCCAATGAATGACCTAAAATGGTGAAAAGGTAAGTAGTAAACTGCCAGAGGATTAAAAGTGAAGTTTAGGTTAGCAAAAACAGAAAAAAGAAATACAAGAATATTACAAATGGGCCTTCTTCAGGGAACAACTAATAGGTTACAACCTATAGATGTTCTGCACCAATTAAAGTTAATTAATCCTTCCAAGTTGAAGAAAACAATGTGCATATGTGTCCCAAGTAGGCCTTTCATTTAGAGAAATTGCAAAAAAATCAATGTGTCAGGTTGAGTACAATGGTTTCTTACTCAATCCAAAGGCAGTTTCAAACTGGAAGAAACTATGATAGGAATAGATTTGTCAAACCCAAAGTCACAACTCAATCAGAAGACAAGTTTCTGAGGGTCACTAACAATAGTCGAAAAAGGCAAGTCTCAGTTTCTTCTGTGAAGGGACTTCACTGTTTTGACAGGGCGAGTGGGAGTAAGAAAGTCATTCCTTAAAGGATAAAATAAGAAATCAAGGCTTCCTGGGCCATGAAATACCACCTGTGGACTATGGCAGACTAGAAGGAAGTTTTACGGACCGTTGAATCAAAACTTCAAATCTTTAGTTCTCCAGGCAGCAGGATGTTTGTATGCTGTCAAGTGGGTTAAAGGATGGTTCCTCAGTGTGTAACAGTAACTTCGAAACATGGAGGAGGAAGTGTGATGGCCTGGGGTTCTTTAGCTGGAGTCAGAGTATGTGATTTGCACAGAGTGAATGACATTCAGAATCACAAGGGTTACCACAGCATTTTGCAGCACCACGCAGTACCTTCTGATCTGTGTCTAGTAGGTCGAGTTCATTACATAGCTAGACAATGACCAAAACATACAGTACCTCCAGGCTATGTTAGAACTAGACATTAAACTTACTGCATTTCCATAAAAATTTTAAAAAAATGAGGTGTTCTAAAGCCGAGGAAACCAGACAAAAAACTAACGGACATTCCAGAATCAATTTCTAAAATTCATGCTACAGCAGCTGGGGTAGTAGATGCACCAGCATCAGGGACCCTGACAGCTGGTGAGAAGTGGGATACTGGTTAAAGAAACAAAATCAAAATAATTTTGCCAAAATCGGAAATGCGCATCACAACCTGGAACGTCCAAATTGGTCACCAGTAAGAAATCATCACCAGGAGCTATTAAAGTGCAAAATCTCGATCGCAGCAGTTTCCAAACTACGACTCACTGGAGCAGGAACACTGCACCAAACCACCATCCAATGATGATACAATCACTCTTTTCTACTCTGGTGGAGAGAAACGAGTGTCTGGCATCAGATTCATGGTAGATGGCCAAATAATCAAGAGAGTGATCACACTGGCAATCCTTACCGTCAATGTCACCATCAGAAACCACATCATCTCTGTCTACATGCCAAATGAGGTCAACTTAGACTCAGGCAAAGAAGACTTAGTCTACAACCAACATCAACAAATGTTGGACTCCATCACACAGACTGACGTAATTATACTGGCTGGTGACTTAATTGTTTACATTGGTGTTGACTAAACGGTATGCAAGGCCTCAATGGGCCATTTTGGTCACAGCATCCTCAACAGCAACAGCCTGCGTCTCCTGTCCTTTGCTACAGCCAACAACCTCGTCATTAGTAACAGCCAATTTCAGCATTCACTGAAACATCAAACTACATGGCGAAATCCATTCGGAAAAGATTCGGTGGTGCTGGACTATATCCTGATCAGTTCCTGTTTTGGTCATCAATCAAAGATGTCCATTCAATGCTTGGCCCAGACTTCAGATCGGACCACAACCTTGTGTGCTCCGTGATCAAACTCCAGTTCCAAAGTTTCAAATGCAAATCATCCTCAACAGCAAAGTTGGACTGGAAATACCTGCTGGATTCTGTCCGTGAGGAGGAATTCCAACTTGCACTCTCCAATCGCTTTACGACATCTGCTGAATAACATAATGCCAACGTCAAACAGAAACAGATCTTAGATGCTATCGGGGGGAGCACAAGGGTATTATGCCCACCAATCCACCATAAAATACAGCCATGGATATCAGATGCATGCTTGGACATGATGGAAGAGTGAAACCGAATCAAGCTGATTGATCATGAGAGAGATATCAGCAGCCCAACCAGAAAATCCGACGATGACTGACAGAGAATGAGAAGTGCACTGGAACCAGGTAGCAGTAGTCTTGGAAGAGGCGGCCACAAAACACAAGTACAACCTGCTTTATTGAACTCTCCAAAGATTTAGTGGAAAGGAGAAATAGACAAACAACAACATCCGTAATGCGACAGGACATTAATTTGATCAGTCACGGAGCGTTCACAATGATGGAAAGAATGTTTCCAAGGTCTATAAAATCACATCAAACCCCCCCTACAACCAACCCATCATCCCTCCCCCACCCCCACTGCCAAGAGACATCAGCAGAATGTCAACAATGCAATACGCTGAACCTACCATTAAGGAGGTAAAGGCATCCGTCAGAACCTTAAAAAATGGCAAGGCACCAAGAGCTGACAAGATCACCATGGAAGCAGTCAAGGCACAGGAGAAGACATTCTGCTCCTTTGCCTTCACCTACATCTCAGGACCATTTGGCGAACTGATCAAGTACCAGTCACATGGAAAAAGGCCATCATCGTACCCATCTACAAGAGAAGTTGCATCTGTGATTGCAAGAATTATCATGGCATTAGCCTGCTCTCCATCACAGGCAAAGTTTTCATGAAGATCATACAGTCAAGACAATCAAGAACAAGCAGGCTTGCAGCCGAATTGTGGATGCTTTGACTAGATTTTTACCATCCTGCAACTGATGGAAGAAAGATTTTGAAGCCAGAAATGAACTGTCATCGTCTTTATCGAATTTTTATCAGCATTCTACTACATTCACTGGCCTGCCTTATGGAAAGCACTGGAGACTGAACTTATCACTCAGGAAGTGATCAACCATCTCCAGGCGAACTACATCCAGTCAAGTACGGATATAGAATGAGCTTTTCAAGGCATTTGCCATCCAAACTAAAGTCCAACAGGGAGAAGTGGTCTCTCCCCTGTTCTTCAACTTCATGATGGATGCAATAATAAGAAAAGCATTCCAGAACAGGCAAGGAGTCCAGGACCATTCCATGACAGGTTCAACGTTCACCGGTAACATTGCCATACTGGCTGACGAAGATGCCAAGGTCATGGATATCCTATATGATATCACCCACGTCACCCAGCCATACAGACCCAATATCAATGCAGACTAGAGGAAAGGACTGACAAGGAACAGATCACTAGCTATTGTTCAACTGAACAACGCCCAAATTTAGTAAGTTCAATAATTCAACTACCTGGGCTTGTTGGTACAAGAGAAGAAAGCAGTGTCCACATCACAGACCCAGACCCATATCGGTCACTCAACCGCTGTATTTGCTTACTCTAGTGATGCCGGTGGAAGTGAACCAACATTTCCACCAACACCTCTATGGATTGGAAACTTTGACGCTACTCAAATCAGAACTGGCTAAATTGGAGGCATTCCAAATTCGCTACCTACACCAGATACTAGAACTCTTGCTTCACGACCACCTTTAAAATGAGGTTATTGGACGCAGTTGTGAAAACCAGCCAACAATTAAGGAGCATCTTCAGAAACAATGATTATAATGGTTCAGACACATTTGTAGAATGGATAACAGCTGGATACCAAGCAAACACCTCTGGTGAAAGTGACCCATGCAGTGCAGAGACCAACAAACAGCGCCAAAGAAAATGTGGATCAAACAGGTCGAAGAAGGCATAAAGATCAACAAATTTTTAAGATATAATGCAAATAAATGTGTCAATGTGTGCAACATGAAATGTTCATCTAAGGGGACTTCTCTAGAAGTAAGTAAACCTTATTGCAATACTAGCTTGTCCTCCACCTTGCATGTTAATGAACCTCATAACAAAATATCAACAGGCATGTCATGTACCTTTCTTCAGACCTCTACCCTCAACTTTCAGACAAAAGTCAATAAGAGCACTTAACAGGATAAACTATTCTTTCTCATTTGGATATTAATAAAAATATAAAAATATCATCATCTTTTTGGTTCTTAGCTCCTCTGTTTAGTTGCTAGACTACATACAGTATTTCTGTAATTTTTACATATCTGAAGTTTCTAGTAAAATAACTTACCAGCTACTCACACCAGCTTTTTGAGTAGTGGATAAAAGAAATAAAATTGCTAATTTGCCCATCCTGTAAAGTAAGCTGTAATGCGGAAAATAAGGAAAGCCCGCAATGGAAATACCTTAATAGATTAATGCTGAAACTCTCAGTGAGGTCTCTGTATGAGATATACTTTAAGGAATGCATTACCCACAGTCTCAACATTTTTTTGGCTAAATGTCAATTCCTAACTTTGCATTTAATGTCCAGGTTTCATTATCCATTCATAAGAAATATTCAAAGCTTAGAATGACTACCACAGAGATCACAGGCACAAATTTTGCGCTACATTTATATAAATAAGTATTTCTATTAAGTACAAATTAACTTATATATATACACACACACACAGACACAGCACAGGCCAAAAGTTTGGACACACCTCCTCATTCAATGTGTTTTCTTTATTTTCATGACCATTTACATTGGTAGATTCTCAATGAAGGTATCAAAACTATGAATGAACACATGTGGAGTTATGTACTTAACAAAAAAAGGTGAAATAACAGAAAACATGTTTTATATTCTAGTTTCTTCAAAGTAGCCACCCTTTGCTCTGACCATTTCAGGTGACTACCTGTTGAAGCTCATCGAGAGAACGCCAAGAGTGTGCAAAGCATTAATCAGAGCAAAGGGTGGCTATTCTCTCTCTGCATGAATGCCTTTGTAGATTTCGAACTGTGTTTTGGGTCATTGTCTTGTTGGAATATCCAACCCCTGTGTAACTTGTGACTGATGCTTGAACATTATCCTGAAGAATTTGTTGATATTGGGTTGAATTCATCCAACCCTCGACTTTAGCAAGGGCCCCAGTCCCTGAACTAGCCACACGGCCCCACAGCATGATGGAACCTCCACCAAAGGGAGTCAAAGGGAAGGAAGCACAACTTGCAATTGACCACCTTAAATACCTTTTACTACTCATGATTGGACACTCCTGTCTATGAAGTTCAAGGCTTGATGAGCTCATCCAACCAATTTGATGTTGCAAGTAAACAGCATTGAGCAGTTACAGACATTCAAAACAGCAAAATTACAAGGGGATCCACATTTTTGCACAGACAGTTTTCACATTTGATTTAATTTCATAAACTAAATACTGCTTCACTAAACATTTTTGTTCAGAAAACACTCCAGTACTCAGATGTTCCTAGGAAATGAAAGACATACCACTGTTATCTTTTTTGTTGAAAGGAGAGTCAATTATTATGCCGGCTGAGAGGGGTTCCCAAACTTTTTCATATGACTGTATAGACGAACAGTGGAGTGTAAGAAAGCAGAGTTACAGCTTTGGCAGAAATTAAAACAGACTGAGTTCAAACCTTTTCATTTTGTCATGTAATTAAAACATACCCTCCCTGATTGAGTGTGGATGGTGAGCAAGATTGCATTTAGTACAGCAGCTTACAGTGTTAATTAGAAAACCAATAGATAAAGAAGAATTTACCCTTGCTGCTTATTAAACAATAGGCTTATTAGTTTAAGAGAGACTGCATTAATTTTACATGTTAACTTGTTAAGCACATTTGTGACCAAGGAGCTAACATCATATTGTAAAAGACAAGACTGTTGGTTTAGCTTGTCAATTTCACCTAGAAATGTTGAAACTGTAAAACATGTTGTAAAAACAATGTACTGTATAACACATTGGGATGATGTTCACTACAAAAAAAAAAGTGTTACAATCAAAATCTAAGGAAGGTGATGCCATGTCAGAATCAGAATCCAACTTTAGAATCTGCAGCTGCAATATATGATTAAGCAGAAGTACTAGTAATCCTCTGATATAATAACACATTGATTTATTAACCAGGAATAAATTAAGGAAAGATATCAATATCCATCTCTGGTGATCTGTGTAAAGGATCTCTGGCTGCATGCAAGTTTTTTGATAAAAAGGTACGCCTCAGGTCTGTGGGTATGTATGGTGCAGGGTTGCTATATTTTCCAAAATTACAGATAGGGACAGCCACCATTTTGAGCAACCAAAAAAAATGTTAAGGAACAAAGGAAGACAAGAAAATACATCAGTTTAATTAAATTATAATTATAGATATTTAAACATGTATAATCTAAACATATAAGTAACATAATAGTGAGAAAGAAATGAACATATAAAATTGTCACAGAAGTATGGTTATTTTGAAATAACCTGTAACAAGTTTTATGTTTCATATAATGACAAGATATATGTACATAGAATGCAGATATGACCTATGTTTTATTTAAAAAGTCTTTATTAGTATCACTTCACTTTCAAAACAAATTACACACAAGCACCCACAATGAGCACAAGAAATGTATGACAACACAAGCACATGATGTACACAAAAAAAGACAATTCAAACACTCTGATTTGGCTGACAGTTACAAATTTTATTCTTAAAAGCTGTAACTCCAGGCTGCCTACAAAAATGCAGAGACCCTCTTTAACTAGATATCCATCCATCCATTATCCAACCCGCTATATCCTAACTACAGGGTCACAGGGGTTGGCTGGGATTGGCTCCGGCACACCCCTGTGACCCTGTAGTTAGGATAGAGCGGGTTGGATAATGGTTAGATGGAAAGAACTAAGGGGTCTGAGTCAAGTTAACTAGATATTCAATAAAAAAAGACTTTTTTTTCTATATACAATTATTGTTCATCAGGATTTTAATAGGCAATGCAGGACTCAGGATTTGTCTGTTGAACTCGGGACAGCCCCGCTCAAACTGGGATGTCTGGCAATCCAGGTGTGGTGGCAAGTTAATTACCTGTTAATGTGCAGGTCAGGTCAAGTCACGTTAGGTCAGGTCAGCTGTTCCACCTCGGCACTTTGCGGGTCTTAATTCAAGCACCACACCCACATGATTATACAGAGAGCTTAAGTAGAAATGCATGGAAAGGTAAGGGAAAAAGAGAAAGAAGCGGGAGGTTAAAGTAAAAACAGGAGGGCCAGGATCATGGCAGAGCTGGCACTGTGGGGAGGAGGCAAGCAGTCAGACAGAATGCTCCATGTGGAGTGAGCAAATGGCACTTACAGGGTAGGATCGCTCCTACTGAGATCCAACAGACAAAGAAGAAAGGTGGGAGGGGGAGAAGGGAGTTGACTCGCTGGGTCCCAGAGGATGTTGAAGCGATGGCGATGGGGACACGAGCCAGATAATGGTTGACTACGCTTGCTAGAGAATGTCTCCCCTTGCTGAACAGTCATTAGAGGGTGTGCAGAGAAGATGTCATTTTAGATGGATGCACTAAAGCTCATAATAGCTTTTATGGTTAGCTTGTTTGTGCTTAACATTCAAATTTAATCTATTTTTTGGAAAACTGGCATCAAACCATCTATCCAGCCTATCCTGCTATCACTGGGTAAGAAGTTACAAACAAACCATCCCTTGACATGGTACCAGCCCATGGTAGAGCACACTTATTCACTTACTCATACTGGTCCAATTTAGACTTGCTAATTAACTTAAAACACACAAACACGCATCTTTGGAATACAGGAGGAAAAACACATTGAGACATGGGAGAGTGTGCAATGTGTAATATGCAGTTTCTTAGTAAGAACTTGTTTACAGGATTATGGAGCTGTCAGACAACAGGAATAACTACTGTGTCATCGTACAACCTAAAAACCAAATACTAGAAGTGAAAATATTAAGACACATCATAATATTAAATGAAATGATCCAATAAAATCAATAAAATGGTATTTTCTTACATAAAATTGTAAACTACTTTAAAGGAGGAGATTTGAAAATCCAGTATATCTACTAGTCTGCCCTTAAAATGTTAAGGAGATATCAATGTCAAATGAAATATTTTCTGTTCTTAGCAATTCATTTCATTTTTTTAATCCCAAGCAAATGGGAAACTGACATCTTGTTCCTCGTTTAGGATTTGCATTCATAATTATTTATATGGCTATTCCCTATATTTGCTCAAAATATTTAGTCATTTAAAATTACAGTGTACATAAACTGAATAAGAAAAAAATACTCATAGTCAGCTGTGCAGTTTTATGCATTCAGCCTGATCTCAGCCTGGAATAATTTACTACTTCAAGTTCTAATTATTGTTATTGTTTGGAGTTACTATATTTTCCTGTATAGCTGGTGCTTGTTGATACAGCTACTTCATTATTTCTGTTTGCTGTTTTTATGTTTTTGCCAATGTTTTTATTTCTGCTGTTACTAGCATTTCAAAAGCAACATTCATTGGCTGTTGCTATTTTTTGAATCAATGCTAATGCTTTTGCAGTCACTTTGAAGTAGAACCTCCATGATAATATATTAATTTTTAATATGATATATAAAGTTCAGGGAGGTACAGTAATTAACTAATTTAAAAGATGGGCATTTCAAAATTTTAGCTAGTTTATTGAACAGTCAGTTATTTCTGTTTATTAAATATTTTTGAGTGCTACCTGCATGGAGTTTACATTTTCCTCCAGGTGCTCTGGTTTCCTACCACAGGCAAAAGACATGAAAGTTAGGTGAATTGGCAATGTTAAATTGGTCTGTGTGTGTGTTCATCCTGTAATGGACTACTGCCTCATTCTGGGATTGTTTTCTATCTCGTGCCCGATACTTGTTGGGTTAGGCTCACTCTTCCCATTTAAACCACCCTGGATATTCAGATTAAGGAAATGGATGGATAGATGAACATTTTTGCAACAGTTAATCACATTATAAGTAACGATAGCAGAATGCAATTACATGTGTTAATAAATAACATTAAATGAATAATTTTTAACAGTGCTTTTCAATGTCAAGCGGTAATAAAGGTAGCCCAAATAGGCTTGTGCCAGCTTAATAGCCTTCATTGATAACAGATCCTAATTCTGTAAGGTTTGTAATTAACTGTAGTTTAAATGTATGATTTTTGAAAGAAATACCTGATGGAGAGTTGAAATCACTGTTGAAGACTCAAAGTTAAATTGTTGGCTGCTTCGGACCATGATGGAGAACAGTTTTATTGCTTTTCTGATACATTACAGTGTGATATTGTTTTTACCATAATGTAAACACTGAGGGCATTATTTGTTCATTCTATACCTGCATAATAATGCTTACATAATTCATTTTCTTTTATATTTATTTCTATACAAGTGATCTTTTTTTTCCCATTTATAAATACTAGGGGGTTCTGCCCCCTGCTCGCTTCGCTCGTCAACCCCCGGGCATGCGCTACGCGCTAGCCACTTCACGGCTCTGCCGCTCATGTATGGGGAAGCGGAAGTGGAATTTAAACAGATTGTTATTTTCATGGGAATTGTTACATATGCATAAGAGAATTAACTATTTTACATTACAGCAAGTATTTAACCATAGTAAAAAATAGTAAAATGTAATAAATTGAAAGAAAATTGTGTTTCATGTTGCATTAGAGGATTTGTTGCATTATACATTTTCGTTCTGTTTGGCTTTGAAATTAACACGACAAAACTTTTTAAACTTACACTTTTATTGTAAAACTTCAGTAAAAACAATATTTGGAATTAACTTAACTCAATATTGCCTTTTGAATATAACTGCCCGTGAGTGAATATCATTTCTTTCTCTCTAATAAACACACTGACTTTTTGGAATGTTTGTCCCTGTGATTTGTTAATTGTCATAGCAAAAGGTATTCTAACGGGAAACTGTAAACGTTTTAATACATTAATCAACATCTCCTTTGGTGTCTAATGTTATCGGCGGAAGATTTACTACTTTCTTGTCTGTTAAAATTTGACATGTCAGAATTGTTCAACCAATTCTGAATACAACTAATCTTGTCCAATTGCATAGCGCATCACTCATATATAAATTAAGCAATAACATTATGATACATCCTTCTTTCAACAGTAATTCGGCCGGTGGAAGACCCGACAATGTTAACGGTTGTAGATATTCTTCGTGATATTTTAAGTTGATGTTTTCATCTTCTGGACCATCACCACCAACTGTTTCAGCGTAGTCTATTGATACACATTTAACCAAATTGCAGTGTAACCGATCGACAATTTTCTCATTAATTCAATTGACTTCATAGTTTCTCGGTGCTAGGATTGCCCGTGTACTCATTTCTTTTGTTGATAACCCTTTGGGATAAAATTATTCAATAAGATTTGGACATAATAAGTCTTTTTTTATTGGGAACCTAAAATGAGGAAAATATAAAAATTGATAAGAGATGAGAGCGCAGGAACTGTGTCTGACAAAAGCATTCACACGAATTAGAGGTGAGAGGACCGTGGGTGTGGGCCATTAACCAGAAATGGTTGAGAGGAGGGTGGGAGTTGAAAAAATCTCTTGCCAATAATATCGTCTCAAGATTTTCTTTTATAAAAGAGAGAAATGTACAGCAGGAAAAGTGAGCTGGTGTGCATGTGACTCTTTGGAAATTAGACAGTTTAAACAGTACTCGGGTTCTGTTTAGCTGCAGAAGTGGGTTTCAGATGAGTTAAAAAAGCAAATATACAAAATATACAAGCTGGAGTAACACCTCTCAATTGAAATTTTAAATAGTAAACTAATTCATAATTAAAGTGGAACAGAATCAACAAAAACTACATTTTATTCACAAATTTCCTTGAATAATAATTGTTCCTAAACTTCAACAAAGTCTGTCCACTGGGAGCTAATTTGTTTCATGAAGAAGCGCTAACAAAAGAAGGTGCTTTTCACATTATATGCGAATGCACAAAAAAAAATTAAGAGAAAAACACACACTTAGAAATCTTATTCAAAGAAGACCAGAGTATTGTTAAATTACACTGTTCTATAAACTTTACATCACTTGGTGTTGGAACTATGCACTTCCACATTAGAGGGTATGCAAAGGGTACATTACTGACATAAAACTTCAGGTATGGAAGCTACCATTTCACTATCTTATAAAAGTGTACGGTGTTGTCCATCTGTTACAGCATCTCCAGAAGAGTTTTTATGAAAACCTAAAAAAGCAATAGAGTCCGGCTACAGACCTCCAGTGTCAGATCCTCTGTGGCTGGCAGAATCTTGTAATGTCAATCAGGGGCCTAAACCTGAAGGTGTGAAGAGGCACAAGACTATCTTGAAAATGTGCTGGTCAGTGGTTCCTTAGGACTAAAACATTAGTTTCTTTATAAATATTTAAAGGCAGATGTGGAGGCGGACAAATAAAGTAGCTGCATTTTGCTAATAAAGATTTCAATTGCAGTTTAAGAAGTGTATGGCTTTAATAACAAAACTGGCTGACTTTTATACCATATCAGCCCTCTTTGAGCCCTTCTCATAAACGGTTCCACAGTCAGTGATGGAATCCTAAATTTCTTATATTAGGTATTTTCATTCTGTGCAAATTAATTTAATCAAGGTATACTGTATAATTAAGTGCAAAGGCCAATCTTCGAGGTAGGAGGTAACTGTCCGTTTGTTTTTACTGATTCATCTGGGTAAAGAGATATTTAGTAATGTAACATTTTTAAACAGTTTATTTTTCAATAGCACTCTTCACCATATACAGGCAGTGAGTGTTAAATACCAAATAATAAACAGGCAGACTATATAGTGTTTGTGTATAAAAGGTGGCAGTTCCCAAAGTAGTTCCACATTGGCAAATGTTATGCTGAACGTTACTTTGTCCATTACGCAGTACGTAAACATCCAGGAAAACAAATGTAGTAATGTGATTAAGCAAACATTTTAGTTTACAACAGAAATTAGCCCTTGATTACAAGATTAGCTACAATAAATACCTTCTGCATTGTGTCATCCAGCTCACACTAGAGATGCCTTCTCAGTCTGTCATTACCAGGCATGTTAAGGGTTCAGCAATATGGTACATCATTTCAGCTAGACTAAGACATTAAGTGATAACTATGTGTATGTTCGAAGTCCATGAAGTATGACAAAAGTGGTGTAGTGTAATGCTCAGGTTTCCAGGTTCACTGCACAAGTCACTTTATCTGTCAATGCTCAAACAGTACAAGTACAACTTAGGTGGACTGTACATATAAAACACACTGGCATGGACTACTGTACACTAACAAACTTTGGTGTATAAAATAGAGCACAAATTAAAAAATAAAACAGAGTAAAATGCAAGGTGGGCAGCACGGTGACACAGTTAGGAAACCCATGTTCACTTCCCGGGTCCTTCCTGCGTGGAGTTTGCATGTTCTCCCAGTGTCTGGTGGTCCAGTTTCCTCCCAAAGTCCAAAGACATGCAGGTTAGGTGCATTGGCGATTCTAAACTGTCCCTAGTGTGTGCTTGGTGTGTGGGTGATTGTGTGTGTGCGTCCTGCGGTGGGTTGGTGCCCTGCCTGGGGTTTGTTTCCTGCCTTGCGCCTGGTGTTGGCTGGAATTGGCTTCAGCAGACCCCCCGTGACCCTGTAGTTAGGATATAGCATGTTGGATAATGGATGGATGGAAAATGCAAGGTTTTCAATCAATTTTCAAGTAATCAATTTTCCATGCTACATCAGAGTAAATAGTTTACAAAGCACTTGGAATTGTTCTGGATAAAATTTCCAGCAACAGTAAAATGATGTATAGGTTTAGGAAAACTAAACTAATCTAAAGTGAGACCATTACTTAGTATTTTACATCACTGTTCCATTCAAACTGTTAGAGGGCATTTCTGATTGAAAAGGTAACATCTTTTTCAATACAGGCTGACCTGGAAGAACATAAGCTAACAAGAGAATTTTGCAGTGAAGACAAGATTAGGTAACAGTATTTTAAAGAACCCTATATATTTTTCAACAAGAATGCTGTAAATTGTACAACTGTGCATAAATCAATTAAGACTTGAATTGATATAGACAGACTGAATAAGAAAAAATGAACTTGAAAAACATTTGAGTTAAATGTTTTGGGTGACAGAATAATGATAATTTGCAATTACAGTAAGCAAAACAATTTATGCTTCAACACACAACAAAGAAGCAAGCCAAGAAATCCACCTCCCTGCTACCGGCTGAAGAATATACCTATAGGCATATCCTTTAAAATCTGGCATTAAAGTGACTCAATTAATGTTTCTTATATCCACTCTTTAACATTAATGAACAGTTAGTTGGATATTTACTTTAATATATAGTTGACAAATTAGCTAAAATTAATAATATTAACATATATACATATATATATACTGCTCAAAAGAATTAAAGGAACACTTTTTAATCAGAGTATAGCATAAAGTCAATGAAGCTTATGGGATATTAATCTGGTCAGGTAAGTAGCAGAGGGGGTTGTTAATCAGTTTCATCTGCTGTGGTGTTAATGAAATTAAAAACAGATGCACTAGAGGGGCAACAATGAGATGACCCCCAAAACAGGAATGGTTTAACAGGTGGAGGCCACTGACATTTTTCCCTCCTCATCTTTTCTGACTGTTTCTTCACTAGTTTTGCATTTGGCTACAGTCAGTGTCACTACTGGTAGCATGAGGCGATACCTGGACCCTACAGAGGTTGCACAGGTAGTCCAACTTCTCCAGGATGGCACATCAATACGTGTCATTGCCAGAAGGTTTGCTGTGTCTCCCTGCACAGTCTGAAGGGCATGGATGAGATTCTAGGAGACAAGCAGTTACTCTAGGAGAGCTGGAGAGGACCATAGAAGGTCCATAACCCATCAGCAGGACCAGTATCTGCTCCTTTGGGCAAGGAGGAACAGGATGAGCACTGCCAGAGCCCTACAAAATGACCTTCAGCAGGCCACTGGTGTGAATGTCTCTGACCAAACAACCAGAAAGACTTCATGAGGGTGACCCAAGGGCCCCATGTCCTCTAATGGGCCCTGAGCTCACTGCCCAGCAGCATGCAGCTCGATTGACATTCGCCATAGAATACCAGAATTGGCAGATACACCACTGGTGCCCTGTGCTTTTTACAGAAGAGAGCAGGTTCACCCTGAGCACGTGACAGAAGTGAAAGGGTCTGGAGAAGCCATGGAGAACATTATGCTGCCTGTAACATCATTCAGCATGAGCAGTTTGGTGGTGGGTTAATGATTGTCTGGGGAGGCATATCCATGGAGGGTCACACAGACCGCTACAGTCTTGACAAAGGCACCTTGGCTGCCATTAGGTATCAGGATGAAATCCTTGGACCCATTGTCAGACCCTATGCTGGTACAGTGGCTCCTGGTGCACGACAATTCCTGGCCTCATGTGGTGAGAGTATGCAGGCAGTTCCTGGAGGATGAAGGAATTGATACCATTGACTGGCCACCACACTTTCCTGACCTAAATCCAATAGAACATGTCTGGGACATTATGTTTTGGTCCATCCAATTCCACCAGGTTGCACCTCAGACTGTACAGGAGCTCAGTGATGCCCTGGTCCAGATCTGGGAGGAGATCCCCCACAAAACCATCTGTCATCTCATTAGAAGCATGCACCGATGTTGTCAGGCATGTATACAAGAACACAGGGGCCATACAAAGTGCTGCGTACAATTTGGAGTTGCTGCAATTAAATTTTGGCAAAATGGACTAGCCTGCCACATAATTTTTTCACTCTGATTTTTGGGGCGTCTTTGAATTCAGGGCTCTGTAGGTTGATCATTTTCATTTCCATCAAACGATGTGGCATCCTTTCGTTCCTAACACATTACCCAGTCTATATCAGTATAGATATCCAGGAGGATTTCTTTTTCCCATTGAGATCTGATGTGTTTTCAAAGTGTTCCTTTAATTTTTTTGAGCAGTTTATATACACACACACAAGTAGGACAAAAGACACAGACACTCAAATCGTATATAAGCAACATCTCCTGGAAGAAGAAGGTGATGTGTCGGTCAGCTCAGCAAGTAAACATCAACAAAAGAAAGGCTGAAAGACAAAGAAAAATACGAGCAAATAGATCGATTGAAGAAGAAGAAAATGAGCATCAGAATATTCCCCGTATTGATTTGGCTCCATCCTTTACTAATTTACCCTTTACCTTAAGAAGGCGACAATTTCCAGTTACATTAGCCATTGCCATAACAATTAATAAAGCTCAAGGGCAAACCTTAGAAAAAGTTGGCATTTACTTGCCAGAACCAGTATTCAGCCATGGTCCGTTATATGTTGCATTATCGAGTTTTACAGATGTTGTTGTCAACGTTGTAGAGTATTTACAAAAAATTTTGTCTATAATGAAATTTTATTGAAAAATTTCATGAGGTAAAAAAATAAAAACTTTTTCCTACATATCTTCTTCAGATATTGTGTATTACAGATTGTTACAAAGTTTTACACTAAGGCAATATTAATTATACTTACTGTATTGCCATATACATTTCTATTTTTAATATTATTTTACTTTTGCAAAAATATTTTTATATACACACATATATATACTTATATACATATATATACACATACTTATATACATACATATATACACATATATACACATATATAGATATATATAGATATATATAGATATAGATAGATATATATAGATAGATATATATATATACATACACACACACACATATATATACACATTATATATACATATACACACATACTGGAAATACAGGTTAAATAATTTGGGTGCTACTTATAAATTTGCACCATGTTATTTTTGAAATTATATTATATATATTATTATTAACTTTCTCTTTTGGTATGTCTGTAAAGTATGAACTGCTTATGACTCCTGTATTACTGCATAAAAGTAGGTGAAAACTGCAGCCCATGAGATACATTGGATTCTCTGCCTCAAAGGAGATCTAAAAGAAAGTGGAATGGAACAAAGTTCAGTGTCTTTGTTAATGACATGAAAATTAAATTGCTTATAATTGCTAAAATATGTAAAAAGCAGTAAATAATCAAATCATTTTCTTTTTAAAGATATAAAAAAAAAGGTTTAGTGCTGTAGGGAGGAGCAGGTGGTCTCTGCAGACATTGTTCTTGGGCTGAGCCTAAGGTAATTAACATGAAAACTGACATCATTGAAAATGAGGACTAAGTTGCTAAAAGAAAAGCCTGTAATAAATGCATTTTCAAATATGTTCTGTAACGCATACAAATGTGAATGATATCATTATATCACATAATATAAAGCAGTGCTCACTGGGTAATGTAGCTGAAAGTTTTAGCTCACGTCAACCCCTTCCCTAAAGAAAATACTGGTTGAAAGCTCTTTTCACAGACTTATATAGTACTTATATGCTATAGGCTAAATAAAATGAGATTTTCTACTCAGAAACACTTGTAATTATTAAACTAAAAAACATATTTTATCATTATAACTGTATACAAAATTGAAGTGTCCACTTTTTGTTGACATGTACACTAATCAGCCACAACAATAAATCCGCTGACAGGTGAAGCGAATAACATTTATCATCTCATTACAATGGCACCTGTCAAGGGGTAGCATATATTAGGCAGTAAGTGAACAGTCAGTTCTTGAAGGTGATGTGTTGGAAGCAGAAAAGTAAGGGTCCGTAACAAAGACCTGTTTGTTCAAGACACCAGTCGGACTGACAATGGTTTTTCCAATGTGATTTAGTTTTATTACAAATAACTAACCAAAATCTATAGTTTTCTGATGGGATGAGTTGTTTTTCATTATGATATTATTACATTTTTTTTAAAGTTTCCTTTAGAGATTAAAACAAAAGCATCTAAACACTTATCCAAGAAGAATAAAAGCTGTAATTGCGGCCAAAAGAGCTTCTAGAAAATATTGAATTAATGGGCTAAATAAATGAAATCTACAACACAACGACATGTACAGAAAGTGAAGGAGTCTGAATACTTTCTGGATCCACTGTACATAGCAAGCTTTATTCTGCAAATGCCTTTAATTTATCACTATTACAATTTTCTTCCTCTATTGTGCATTTATTTAATGCTGATCTGTCCGAAACTATAAATCACACCAGACATCTACAATATTTTAATCCCACTGCCTCTGAATGAAATTCTAAGTTTAATAAGGACTAACTCTTCCATCTACAAAGTATTCTTGTCTGAGCCTGTCACTGTTAATGTGTGTCTCTCTGGAGAAATGCCAAAGTAAAGAGACAAACACTACTATGCACTTTCTCCAGGTCATGTTTACAGTCTGCTCTACTGGATCTTTTGCAAAGGTGTGTGCCCAAGACACATTACCTCATACAATACCAGACAAAGCAAAACAAATAAATAAATTGGCTGGGTCACATTTCTCAGATGTTTTGTTGCTATCAATTAGCTACTGTAAAACAGCAGAAAACAATCTTTGTTTTGTGAAGTGAAATGCTATCTACTTTTGAAAAATGTGCCAAGCTAAAAAATACAGAGTAATAAAAAAATGTAATAAAACTACCCCCATTACAAACACAGTAATGTTCATGAAATCAATCTCGGCAAGTATGTTTCGAATATGCTGTCACTCAATTACTGAAGTATATATTATAAGGAACCTTTATTAAGTTACAAGTTGCTCAGGTCTTCTTTAGAAATGTATAAAATCTAGAAAAAAATATGAGTATAGCATAATAGCACAATGATTAATATTACTGCTGCCTCACAGGCCCAGTGTCTAGGGTTCTAATCCCCTCTTGGCTTTTGAGTGGGGAGTTTGCCTGTTCTTCAATATCTTCATAGTTTTCTCCATGTACTATCACATTCCAAAGAAATGTGTGCTAAGAGGACTTACAATTCCAAATTTTCATAATACAAGTATGAATCAATGGGCTATGTGATAGGCTAATGCAGTATTTCTGCTTAAAGCAGGTGCTGCCCGGACAGGCAATAACCCCTAACAATTCTGAGTTGGGTTAAGCAGATTGGAGAATATCATGTTGACACCTTAAACTATTGCTACCAGCATAACCTGCAATTTACTATAACAAAATGACCAAACTAAGAATGTACTGACCATCACCGTGAATCAGTCCATAAAAGACTTCAGGGTTTCCTGAAAAACAAGGAAATGTCTACTGTCCTTGCTAAAAACCCAATATAGCTATTAAAATGCAAATGCAGTTATGATACAACTCTTATCTTTTAAAATGTGGATCTACAGATTGTTGCTGACAGCAGGGATGGAGAGAACAATAGACATACAGCTTTTTATATTTCACTTCAAATTTTACTTAACCAATTTTAATTTTTTTATTATTCAAAGTAAAAAAATATGTTACTAGGCAAAATTATCCTCAATGAAAAAAGGCTTAAAAAAAATTATTGCAATATGAAAGAAAAAACTGATAAATAATCCAAGTTATTGTAGGTAATCTGTCATGCCTCTGACAGGAAAAGGAGCCATGCAGTCTTGTGGTCTGAAATACCATCTTAAGAAATTGATTCATACATAACCTGAAAGGTTCAGCTGTATTTATTATTTAGTCCCTTACTTGCTGTTATACATGTAATAATATATCAATGCTTCTTCTAGATTTTTTTAAGCAGACGTACAGTGGTAAGAAAAACACAAAAAGAAACATTGTTAGGTAAAAATAACAGGCTTACAACAGAGTTTCACACCAAGTATGCCAGAGTACAACAAAAATGGATTTTCTTAAAAAGAGTATGGTTAGGGTTAAAGTACTACACAAAAAAACTACTAAAAATACACAAAATAAAATAAGAATCCACTGGCCCTTAATATATAAATGGAGAACCCTCACTACCAATGTGGCATGGCTAATTTACTTTCCTACATATAAGGCATCACTCATTTCTTATCTCCCTCTAAATACTGTTTTTCTTCCACAATGGCCTCTCCTCCTCCTATGGGGCCAGCTCTTGCCTCTCACTCCACTTTTAACTCCAAGACCACTTCTTGGTAAATCACCAGGAAGTTTCTCTGGGGTTACTAATATTGCGTAGGAACCCTGAGGTTACATACCTATAGCTACTTCTACAGGCCCCAGGTATTCCTTCTCTGCTGAGTCCCAAATAATATTTAAATTGAAAAAGCATCCTGAGGTAGCCTGTCCTTCAAAGTATCCACTGAGGGGCCATGAATAACAAGACGGAACACACTACTGCCTTCTAGTGGATTTGAGAACTCTTATTCAATAGGCAACCATTTCCCTTTGTCTTTCCAGGGCACATGTTCAACTGTAATAATATATCTGTACAGTTTTCTATATCATTGAAGTCTTTAATGCCCACTTTCAAAACAGTCACATAACAGAAATCTGCTTGATTCTTGCTTCCAGTCATGTAAAGTGCCATAGCATCCTCTGTTGATTGCTACCCATCAGCAAAAACACTATTTCCCATTTAGTTAAAAAGGTGAAGTTTGACCGGATAGTACAACTAGGCCAGTGCTCATTTACTGAGAAAAGACATTCTGATGCATCAATATTTAAGAGTATCCCTCCCCATAATAGTAAAACTAAATACCCCAAAATCTCAAAAACTCTTTGACAAATTAAATTAAAATATCATTGAATTAAGAAAATCATCCAGCACTTTTTTTTTTTTTTAATTTGTTGATATTTGCTGGTAATAATGTTGATACAAGAGACATACTATTCGGCACCATTTCCTTCTTCCATATCAGCACAGAGAAATAGGGCTTGCATATCATGCAAATGAATGATGCCAGCACAACAGAGGCCCTGATCAGGCTGAGGCTGTAATCAGCCAAGAAATGGGACTGTTGCTTTATACAAATAAGCACCACTACCAGAAACAAAGTGGAAGAAAGTTTGGCTAATCTCTTAGAATACATACTTAATAAGTTACACCATTGGGTATGTGTGGTACTCCCTATTCTGTTGGCTTCTTCTTACTCTTCATGATGCACTATAAAATACAGATTCAAGCTGGATTGGATTGGCAGGCACGCTTATATATATTTCCTTTGAACAACGGGGTTGGAGACAATGGAACCTTAATGGTGAAATAAGGTTAGACAGCAATGTGCTATGCTCCAGTTTGCAAAACAGAAAAAGGAAACTGTTGGCAAAGCAAATCAGCCAGCTTCAAGCGCTCGGTACAAAACAAGCCAGGAGAGACTGCATGCCTTGGTAAGTTTAAACAGTTAAACAACTCAGTATAGTGGTCCCCCACAGACAGATCATGGAGGACATTGACATTGTATTACTTTCTGAACAATGCTTGAAACATTTAATTCATACCATGGACCAAATAAATGTGCAGTCTAGAAATACCAATGCTGTATGTGATAGGTTTCACTAAATCATAATTCAGTGTAAATTACTTTTGATGCAAACCCTCCACAGCTACATAACAGTAGAACATTAAAGATCAAAATGTTACATTAAAATCTGATTGAAATTACCATTTTTACAGTATGCGTTACAAGGCGAAATTATATTTACACAAAATTCCCATTTTCAGGTTAAAAACCTGTTTAAATTCAAAATAATACAGTTTCCTGTAAAATCGGGTTTTTCCAATAACCACCAACAAAAGCCAAAGTCAGTAAGCAGGAAAAGAAGGAATTGATCTATGGTAAGAGTGTTTTACCCTCCGGTATAACATTTTTTTTTTTTAATATATACAGGAAAATACTTGTTTAACTACATACTATATTTGATACAGCCACTTAACTGAAAGAACTATAACTAAGGACCTTTCTCTCAGGCAATTTCCCAGGCGAATGCAGCTAATTTAACATATGTTATTGACCCTTCCTTACTAAAATTCAGCTTTGACACTCCAATTCCATGTAATTCTTTAAAATTTTAAATTTGCTTATTCCTCCCACACCTACATAAACACTGTACAGCTGGCTAATGAGAAAGCTGCTGTAAACAGGACAATACCACCACCAACAATACAAAACTTGTAACTATTAAATTTTACCAACCACTGAAAAAGTAAGTTATTTTTGGCAAAAAAAAAGTATGCTGACAAAATGCTTTGTTATGTAATGCAAAATTTGCCGAACTTTCTCTCACAGTACAGGCAGTGTTGCTGGTGATTTAGTGAGGGACAGCAAAAACATAAAAATAAGCAGTTGGAAACTTACATAAGTGGTTCTGAAAGTATGGCCCCCAAGATATCAGTTATTGTGTTAGAGCAATGTGACTTTAAATATTATCAGATAAACCAGCCCATTAAATATGTGACTTGTTTAGTTATAAGAGGTATTGTCCAACTTCCACAATGCTAAATAAACTTGAGGCCACTAGGAACAAGATCTATACTCCTGGACACATTCTTTGCATGCAAATGAGCTACAGAAACAAATCAGGGAAAGACAAACTGTAAATGTGTATGGTAGTCTGCAGAGTTACCAGCCTTGCAAATCTGGTAATCCTGCAGAGCTTTCAGGTAGCCCAGCTTTATATACTGGAACTTTATACACCTGCAACTTTTTTCAACATTTATTTGTATAGTTTTGTTGTATACATGTGCATACCACCCTTCTACCACAATATAAAAACAGCTGGCCACTTGGAAAAGAGTACTTTAGCAAATAGATGAATTTTTAAAGGATTTGGTCAATGTAATGCACAATCTTTTTCAAACATTCATTAAAATATTTTAACAAAAATTAAGGTAAATACTGCATGAATATTGTATTCTCAAATTTTGTTTTCATAACTAAATCACAAGCCCCCCTTAGTTTCTCTGTCAAAAACATCTTCAGTTTGACCTTCACGATTATTATCCTTTACCGTGTTATACATATGCCTTATCAGACCGTAGCCAGTGAGTAATCTATGTATAAAGCTGCATAATTTTCTCACACCTGCGGAGGGTTGGCGCCCTGGCCAGGGTTTGTTTCCTGCCATGTGTCCTGTGTTGGCTGGGATTGGCTCCAGCAGACCCTGTGACCCTGTAGTTAGGATATAGCGGGTTGGATAACGAATGGATGGATGAATTTTCTCACAGCCCTAATCTTAAACACAGTGTAACCAGGTGCATAGCCCTTACAGTTGCTGTAGCCGGACAACTGTCTCTACCAGTGGGAGAGAAGCGGGGCGTGATGCATGTAGATTGTGAAGTTAAATATCTAATTAAGTAAAGATTATGGGTGGAGTTTAATGCTTAACTTAACTCATGCTTACCCAACTCCATGCATTACTCTACACACGGCAGCGAGTGGGTCTTGTCACACTCAGAAAATGCAGCAGATGTTTCCACGTCTGACATCATTATTGCTCTGCTCCCCCTGCAACCAGTGCAGATTTGTCAAGTATAAACCAGACTTTAGGGCTTGTTTTTACATCCTGCACGAAGCCTGTGAGAATGCAGTCAGCAACTAAAACACATTCACACTTGTTGTAGCAGTCAGTTTGGTCAATGCATAAATATTCCACTAGTCAGTAACAGAGCAGGTTTTTGGTCAATGTTACATAACTAACACCGTCGGAACAGAGTACGTGAGGCTGCTGATGGAAGGAGAGTTGTGCTTGTTATTACTGGCTTTGAGAGGGGAAAAATGGAGAAGGTGGAGTACCAAACCAAAGGACTGGAATAATATAATATTCGTGTAAGTGGAGGATTTATATGATGAACAGATGCACTTCAAATATTTTTGCAGGTCTGTCTTGGACTTTGATGACCTACATTATATTCAGCCCCTTATTCATCACTCTGGTGTTCACGTTATGTGTCTCTCATCCAAAATCACTACTTTGGATCCATGGCATCGCATCAGCATTGCTGCATAGTTTGAAAGAATTCCATGCGCAGTATGCAGTAAAAACCAGCGTGCCTGGAAGTCCTTCACAGATGTGTCAAGTATTAAGTAGTCTGTGGATGGGAGTTACGGTTGTCTGGCACACTATAATCAGCATTCTTTAAAAGCAACACCAAATTTACAGAATTGGGTTTGGCTGAATCAGTCATGTTAGGGTCTTGCTTTTTATTAATTATGCATTTTCTGTATCTGCAAAGATGAAGGCATCTTTTACCTTCTATCATGCAAAAATAACAATGGGTTAAAGCAATCCTATGCAAAATAAAACGATGGTAAACACTGTTGTTTTCTGTTGGAAAGAAATGTTCCCAGTCTTTTCTCATATTATTCTTAACCTTTTTAGGTGTGGTGATAAATTTCTAACTGGAGTAAACATTCCCATCTCTGTAATTTATAAAGCAATTACAGATCCTGCATAAATTGGTCAAGAACATTACAGACTATGCTCAAATTACCAGGCTGAACTGATTCAAATCTGGCTTTTTGCCTTAATGTGACACAAATCTGATGTTTGCAGGGCTGTGTGGACACTGAAATCTGATCTTTCATGTCTCAAATCAGATTTGAGTCATTTTCATTTGTGGTCCTAGATCAGATTTGTATGCAGATTCATGGCCACGTGACACAAATGGAGAAATCAGAATTCATGTGATGTTTTGCCTGTATGCAGGGGCTGAGCGCTGTCATCATCAGCCAGCACCGGTAGAGTGGAAAAACAACAATAGAGGAGAGCTACATCTGTGACAACAATCACTGTCTAATGGGCTCCTTTTTCATACCCATACATCTCTTGGTGTAGCTGTGCCAGCAATAACTCTAAAAACAGCAAAAGCTACTGTACCTATATGTTTTTTTTTTTTTTTTCACGTTCTCAACCTAATCATGTACAGCTGACAAACTATTTACCATCCTCCAGAACACAATACATATAGTAGCTACTTCTTTTTCTTCTTCTTTCGGCTGCTCGTAGCATCTCCATTTTATGGTTTTAATACCATGGGTCATCTTTCAAATTTAACTTTTTCTGTTGTTGGTGCACAAAATGTCTTGTGCACAAACGTATTAGCCCTTAACAATAAAATAAAGGAGGAAACTACAATACTTGAAAAAAAAAAAACCCATCCTAAAACAAAATTCAGATCTGTGAGGCATGAGTACTCGGTACTCTGCCCTCATGTCACTCATTAGAATACATACATTGGATGTAGAAAGTAGACCCCGTTACTTTCTATACACTTGATTGGGTTGTAGATTTCATTTTAAATGAATACATTTATCATCAAACTACACTCAATAACCTTGCAACAATGCCCAAACAGTAATGGTTTATATCAGACACCTATTATTATAGAAAAAGTATATAGTATAAATGCCCTATGCAACAATCCAGTAAATGTTCTGCAGTAACTAAGCTCAAACCTTGGGGAAATAAATGCTATAAAAGAATTCACATAAACACATATTGCTGTAATTTCAAGAATATGATTAAATAATTCCAAGTGCTTTACATTTTTACTAAAGGAAGTGCATTTGATTCAATAATCAGAAAGAAGCAAAACCGAAAACTGTACCAATTCTGAAGCAAGCAGAACAAAATCTGAAGATTTAACAAAGATTTCTATAGAAAATCCACCTTGAAAACCCCTTCCCTTCCTTTATTAGTTATATTGTCCAATTAATGTCAAAGTGTCTTTTTTTCTTTTTAATTTCTTTTTAAAAAAAGGTCCAATATATAATCATGCACCTTACTTTAACCAAATTATTCTGAACAATTTAAGTTCACTAACACTAGAAACTAAACTAAACTAAAACTAGAACTGTGTACTAATACACATAAAACTCTCAAGGGGAAAGAAAATTATGACAGAAGTTAACAAAGGAACAAAACAAAATTACCAATAAAATCCACATAAGACTAATGCACATAGGTGCTGAAATTGAAGGTAAATGTTATGAAGAGGTTTTGTATCTCAACAAGTAAAGAATACTCTTTCACCTCACATTCCATAAAACTGAACTTAATAGCAAATGTGATTGGCTAACGTCCTGTCCAAGACTATTTCCTACCATGGACCCAGTGTTGCTGCGATATGCTTCACCACCAGGTAATCTTGATTTAGATTAAATAGTTTTGACACTGTCTTGTTACATTGTAAAAATGCTTCATTTACAGACTGCCTAAAATCTCATGTAAAACTGTTGATTGACAAAACCATATTCAATCAGAGAAATATATGTGGAGATTTTTTTTTAAAGAAAAAACAGAAAGACTACATTGTTCTTCTTTACTTTTCCTAAATAAATTAAGATCTGGGTACCATGCCCTTATAACTCAAATATGTGTTTCCAATTTCATTTTTATTTTATTGTGTGAATAACACTATTGAACTACTAGCAGTCAAATGTGGTTATACAAATCAAAAACAGAAATTGAGTTCAGTCTTGCAAATCTATGATTTGTACCATACACATCTAATCTGTAATAAATGTTTCAGTATGATGAATGTCTGTGAGCTTTATTTTTCTCAACTAAAGCTGTTTGTCCAAGCTAGTAAGGAAGATGAATAACAAAGTTCCAAAATACTAATGCATACATACAATCATATACTTTAAACTTGCTTCAAGGAAAGTGTGCAGAAAAGCTGGTAAAGTTCATTGATGGAACAAATTTGAATTTAATGTATTTTTTAAAGTAACTTGACACAAAAAACAAACTTAAAAATTCATCAATAACTGTGCAGAAAAAACAAAAAAGACATGTCTCGAGATAGTGAAAAATCATTTACATTCCATATTTTAGCAAACATTTTGGGTTGTCAGCTGGGAACATTGATTCCATGGAAGGTGTAACGATTAAGGCTGCACTGTGTTTGCTTTATCCCCACTCCCATCCCATATTTAGAAGAAGCAGCTCTACAAAAGGACTGCCATGTCCAAGTCACCTTCACCTCTCAAGCCCGACCGAATGAGCATCAGTTTGTAGCTCTCAGCTTTTTTTTCTTCTTTGCCAGATAACCCTCAAGACAAACTCCTCATCAGAGACTCTCCACTGATCATAACCTGAACTGTTCTCCATCTGACCACAAAACCTATGTATTCTGCCTTCTTGGTGACTGTGTTCTAGATATTGAAAAGAAATCTATGCCAGCCTTTAAAAAGTACAGGAATACTAGGACTACAATGCTGCCCCCACCAAAAAAATCAAAGTGCGGATAACAAACTACTTATTGCTTCTTCAGGTCATCAGGGAGAGGAACCACTACCACAAGACTTGGCTTGGAGGATAATGTGGATCTTTTGTGGTAATGACCATGCTTCTTCTAAAGGGATGACCTGCACCCCAGTATGTAAGGCTCAAAAATATTTTGTGTTTCTACTACACAGTGCACAAAGCACCCTCCTCTCCACAATACTCATAAACACAATATAATTCTTAATAAACAATCCTCCATTCCCAGACGCGTTGCCACCCTTCCACCCAGCTCAGCTCATCATCTGGTATCTCTCCCAGTCTTTCATAGTCCGTGACCTGGAAGTCCTTCTGAATCCGCAGTCCATGCGACTTCCTGGCACTTTTGGGTCAGATCAAAGGTCTTTTCATCCCGGAAGTACGTCATCTCTCCTGTTGCTGTGACTACGTACTTCCGGGTTATAGGACACGTAACAGTCCTTGGGCCTCCCTGCAGTTTCCTCTAGGGGCCCCTGTGGTATCCAGCAGGTCTGTGGATGAAAACTCCATTGTCCATAATTCCCTACTGGCATTCAGGGCACCTCCATGCTGCAGGCAGAGCTCCACCTGGCGGCCTGGGGGTATTGGCCGGGATGACTGGCCAGCCATAGTCCACACTACCTAACTATACTGTGGTAACCACCAGCATGCATTAAAACATGTTGATTCCGTTGCAGGTTTAATGGTAGAGCTGCATTAAAATGAACTTTTAATATATAATTACAGATACTCTAAAAAGAATGAAGAGCCTGGTGTAAATGTGCTAATTCTGTTCACCATGGAAAGAAAGTTGGTAGTTTGGCAAATATGTTCTCACACTGAAAGAACTTTAACATAGGTACGATTGTTTCCTTTGAATATCTTGCTGCCATTATTTAAGGAATACTTCCCTTGCATTAGCCATTTATCTTCCACCAAAACATAATACTTCACTTGTCAATGAATTTTCAGATTTTCTATCTTTAATAATAATTAATTATTACATGCTCGTCATAGTTGATGATATTATATTTTTATACAAACTATGCGACTCCAAGGCAATGGAGTTAAGGAACTGTGTGTATTCCTTTAATCTTAATCATCATTTTACACAGTCAACATACAAGGGTGGCCATCCTCTTTAATAAAACCATTGTGTGCGTCCAGTGTCCGTGTGTGTGTGTGTCTGTCTTCTGGTGAAGTGTGCATGCGCGGGGCCACACAGTACGTGTTCAGTCTCTTCCTGTATATTCCCTATGCAGAGAGAGAGACAGATACACACACACACACACACACACACACACACACACACACACACACACACACACACAGGTGCGCGGTGTCCGTGTGTGTGTCTTCTAGAGAAGTGCGCATGCACGGGGACACACAGCACGTGTTCAGTCTCTTCCTGTGCAGAGAGAGAGAGACAGATACACACACGGGCGCGCGCGGGTCACGCACACACACACACAGGCGCGCGCAGGTCACGCACACACACACACAGGCGCGCACGGGTCACACACACACACACAGGCGCGCACGGGTCACACACACACACACAGGCGCGCACGGGTCACACACACACACGCGCGCACACACAGGCGTGCGTTGTCCGTGCGTGTGTCTTCTAGAGAAGTGCGCATGCGCAGGGACACACAGCATGTGTTCAGTCTCTTCCTGTGCATTTCCTGTGCAGAGAGAGACAGATACACACACAGGCGTGCGCGAGACAAACACACAGGTGCGCGCGAAGTCACACACACGCATGCGCGTGCGAAGTCACACACACAAACACACACAGGCGCGCGCGAAGTCACACACACACAAACAGGCGCACATGCGAGTCACGCACGCACGCACACCCCCACACCCGCGCATGTCACTCACTCACTCACACGAGACACACGCGACAGACAGACAGACAGACACAAACACACAGGCGACAGACAGACACACACACACACAGGCGAGAGACAGACAGACGCGCACTTAAGAGACACACAGGCGAGAGACACACACACACACATACGCAGGACCGCGAGAGAGACAGACACACACACACAGGCGCGTGCGTGCATTGTTACAATGTTACTTTTCTTGGTTGTTTATTAAATTACAGATTTTTCAAATGTTCATTTTTTCCCCTGTGCATAAAACTCATTAAAAAAGGTGTTTTTAGCGAGCGGGTCGTAAGGCTATAGTGCAAAATCTTGCAGTGTTAGTTTTCTCTGTTATTCAATGTTTTTACATTTAGTTTACTATTACGCTGTGCTTTCTATGGTATAGTTAACTATATTTGTGCTTAACTTAAAAAAAAATATATTTACATATAGTTCATACGGTCTGGAACGGATTAATTGTATTTACATACAATCCTATGGGGGAAATTACTTCGGTTCGCGACCAAATCGGGTTACAACCAGCGTTTTGGAACGAATTATGGTCGTGAACCGAGGTTCTTGGGCATTTTACGGAAATACAAACCAGTATTACTGAGAGAGAAAATTAAAGGCACACAATACAGTGACGCATATTACAGCCACATACAAGGTCCCTTGCCATTTAATATAGACTGTTCATACAAATGTTTATGTACTCATGTTCTAGCCCTTATTATTGTAACAGGCTTAATGTCTAGTATATATATCATCACTAATTCTCCAACTTCCCACGTAGGTAGAAGGCTGAAATTTGGCAGGCTCATTCCTTACAGCTTACTTACAAAAGTTGGGCAGGTTTCATTTCGAAATTCTACATGTAATGGTCATAACTGGAACCTATTTTTTCGTCCAAATACTATAATAGACTTCTGCTCGATGCCCGTGGGAGGCGGAGTTACACCTCCCACGTAATTTAGTGCCTGCCCATATAAAGCCGTCCATCAGCGGCAATCCAATAGAAACACTGCCGCTAAATATTCACGGGTGAAGGACTGTGCTTATGCAGAGAAGATGAGATGGTCAGGGTGGTGTTTGGCACAAACTCAGCGAAACTGCGAGAGAAACTTTTAAGTGCCGGGTCTTAGCAAACATTAAATACAGCCGTGGACATTGCACGACATGGCACCAGCACAGCTGGGAAACTTCGATGCATGTACACCGAGCGGCTCACGTGAACTGACACAGTGCACAGACAAAAAGCAACAGTTCCAAAGAGTGCTGAACAAAAACCAAATTACACAATTGAGAAGGCAACAAAAAAATATGAAGCGTGTGATACATACAAGCATATTCATAAGTGCAGCTACTGCGGAAACAAAGCACACGGTGGAAAAAGTCAATGTCCCGCTAAAGGCAGTATAAAAAAAAAAAAAAAACCTGTATATATAGATATAGATATATAGATAGATATATATAGATAGATATATAGATATATATATATATATATATATAAAATATATAAATATTCAAATCATACATTTGACAACACTAGTGGAGATTCTTATATTTTCAACACTTAAAACATTTTCTAGTCTGTGTCCAGCATTAACAAACCTAATACAAACTCTATCTTCTATATTATTGCAAGATGCTGAAAAATTAAAAAATGCTTTTGTTTTTTCAGCCAAACAGGTTATAGTAATGCAACAGTAATAGAAATACTATGATAAGATATAAACCAGCTGTGGCTTGCTCAAAAAGCAGCAGAAAAAATTTTAAACAAAAAAAAAAACATCTAAACAAATATCACCTGTATTAGCATATGTTCATTGATTGTCAACTTGTGTCTTTTCAGATTGGTTTAAAAAAATAACATACATTTTATGAATTCTTTTTCTTGGGATTAATATATATATTTCTTACAGTGTATCCAGAAAGTATTCACAGCGCATCATTTTTTCCTCATTTTATGTTACAGCCTTATTCCAAAATGGATTAAATTATTTTCCTCAAAATTCTACACACAACACCCCATAATGACAACGCAAAAAAGTTTGCTTGAGGTTTTTGCAAATTTGTTAAAAATTAAAAAACTGAGAAATCACATGTACATAAGTATTCACAGCTTTTGCTCAATACTTTGTCGATGCAACTTTGGCAGCAATTACAGCCTCAAGTCTTTTTGAATATGATGCCACAAGCTTGGCACACCTATCCTTGGCCAGTTTCGCCCATTCCTCTTTGCATCACCTCTCAAGCTCCATCAGGTTGGATGGGAAGCGTCGGTGCATAGCCATTTTTAGATCTCTCCAGAGATGTTCAATTGAATTCAATTCTTTGATATCTTGGCTGTGTGCTTAGGGTCGTTGTCCTGCTAAAAGATGACCCGTTGCCCCAGTCTGAGGTCAAGAGCGCTCTGGAGCAGGTTTTCATCCAGGATGTCTCTGTACATTGCTGCTGTCATCTTTCCCTTTATCCTGACTAGTCTCCCAGTTCCTGCCGCTGAAAAACATCCCCACAGCATGATGCTGCCACCACCATGCTTCACTGTAGGGATGGTATTGGCCTGGTGATGAGTGGTGCCTGGTTTCCTCCAAACGTGACGCCTGGCATTCACACCAAAGAGTTCAATCTTTGTCTCATCAGACCAGAGAATTTTGTCTCTCATAGTCTGAGAGTCCTTTAGGTGTCTTTTGGCAAACTCCAGGTGGACTGCCATGTGCCTTTTACTAAAGAGTGGCTTCCGTCTGGCAACTCTACCATACAGTCCTGATTGGTGGATTGCTGCAGAGATGGTTGTCCTTCTGGAAGGTTCTCCTCTCTCCACAGAGGACCTCTGGAGCTCTGACAGAGTGACCATCAGGTTCTTGGTCACCTCCCTGACTAAGGTCCTTCTCCCCCGATCGCTCAGTTTAAATGGCCGGCCAGCTCTAGGAAGAGTCCTGGTGGTTTCAAACTTCTTACACTCACGGATGATGGAGGCCACTGTGCTCATTGGGACCTTCAAAGCAGCAGAAATTTTTCTGTAACCTTCCCCAGATTTGTGCTTCGAGACAATCCTGTCACGGCGGTCTACGGACAATTCCTTTGACTTCATGCTTGGTTTGTGCTCTGACATGAACTGCCAACTGTGGGACCTTCTATAGACAGGTGTGTGCCTTTCCAAATCATGTCACATCAACTGAATTGACCACAGGTGGACCCCAGTTAAGCTGCAGAAACATCTCAAGGATGATCAAGGGAAACAGGATGCACCTGAGCTCAATTGTGAGTTTCATGGCAAAGGCTGTGAATACATGTGCTTTCTCAATTTTTATTACTTTTAATAAATTTGTAAAAACCTCAAGTAAACTTTTTTCACGTTGTCATTATGGGGTGTTGTGTGTAGAATTCTGAGGAAAAAAATTAATTTAATCCATTTTGGAATAAGGCTGTGACATAACAAAATGTGGAAAAAGTGATGCACTGTGAATACTTTCCGGATGCACTGTATTTTCCTTTTTATTCATATGAATATTTTCTAGTAAATTAGTAAAAGTTTGAGCCTATACTGAGAATTGATCTTACAAATTTAACTCTTTCTGTAAATGGTAAATAAAGAATCATGTTGCTGAAAATTAATAACATTGCTTTTGGCCAGCTACTCACTGAAGAGAATAAAAACACATAGCTCAGATACATATTTGTCCAAGTTGCATAACAAACATTTATAATAAAGATGACAAAAATATCAGCTAGATTTGACAGGAACAGTGCTGAATTCTGAAAATTGTTGTTCCACCCTTGAGGAAGATCTTAATATCTGGTTTTACTGTTACTAACTTCAGTATATAAATATCTTGGTAAGTTATATATAAAGCATCTGGACTGCAAGCTGTCAACATATAATCAGGAAGATCGATGGCTCTATAGGGATAGAGAATCACAGAGGCTTAATCTTTTAAGAGTGGTCTGTGGTCAAGACAAAAGATTAAAGCATAACTCACCTCTGAAAAAGGAGGTTTCTTTAAAAAGATAAATGAAAAAAACAAATATATTGGAAAGATTCCAGTTTTAATAGAATTCTAAAATTCTATAAACTAGAATCCAGTTTTAATTCTAAATAAATAAAATATATAATGGCTAAAATTTAAATATTCTATTCCTTTGTGATACCAGCACTATCTATTTCTACAGCAGTATGGCTAGGATCACCTGTTACATGATGGTAATCCTAAGTTCTAGTAAAAGTTTATTGCAGCAGTATTTATAACTAATTGAAAGCTATAAATCAAACAATTATTGAACAATTTTTGAACAGCCTGAGAATGGCATCCAGCCTTGCAAGCAGGTCCTCCAACTTACAGGGAAAACTTGGGGGTTGGTACTACGACTGGCACTCCAGCCACCGTAAAAAAACCTCACACTGTTCCAGTGTGGTGTTGAGGTGTCACCCCTGACCACTATCACTGCATGCGCCCAACCCAGCCAACCAGTGAAAAAAAACACTTGGGAGTAGCGCTCGAAACTTAAGGAAATGTTTTTCTGCTTACTTCATACTTAGAAAATACAATAGCTTAGTTTCTTTACATTTTAAATTGGAAAAAGCAGGTGGTTTTTGAGCAACACACTAAACCTTCTAATCTACTCAATCATACCTGGGTTGTTTCATGGTATAGGAAGAACATAGAGAACACCACCTGACAGCCAGCCCTTACATATGTCATTTGTTCCAACATGAACAGGTTAGTAGCATATACTGTATACTCTCCCAAAGAGGTCCACAAGGTTGTGAAACCAGTCAGACACTCGCAATTAATAGGTAGATGCTTTGGGACAGTATGTACCATTTATGTTGCGCTTCTGTTCAATTGTGACCCACCTATTTCTACTTGTCTGGTTTGGAGTCCCTTACTGCACTAACTTGGAGGTTCATGCTATGTCCTTAAATGACACCTGAGCAAGGACTGCCAGTTCAATACTATAATTTGGTCTGCTACCTCCTCCTCCTCAAGTTGAGTGATTCTAAGCTTTAAGTGCTAGATCAGCTGGCACCTCCTCATATGTACTATCGTTATTTAACACCCATTGGCCCGTTAAGCTTCCTTAATACTTTCTCCCCTTTACTGCCTGCTGTGTCATTCATATTTACTTTCTCTTCTTCCCGTTTTCTTCAATAGGTGGCGTTTCTGTGAATGCTGAGCTCCTCTTTTGCTTCATTACTTTGAAGCCTGGCGCTGCTGCCTACACTTCACTTAATATAAGTAAGTTCATCTTTATAAATTAACATTCATGCCATCACTCTCCTATTATTAGTAACACACCCAAGTATGACTGCTATGTACAGCATTATACAGTAATCTTTTTTTACACCTTTATTCCTTCTCACTAAGGAAAACATGCTTACTTATTACTATTAGCCACTACTTTGATTATTTATTTACTGTCCACTTGGCTTCTAGTCCAAATTACAATTGTTGCTTGCCTGCCCTTTCTTGGCTTCCCTTAAACATTCAGCTACCTTTGGTCCTATGCAGGTGGAAAAAAAGCAGCAAAAAAGGGAAAAAGGGAAAAATGCCACAAAAGACCTGCACAGCCATTTAGTTGTAACTGGAAGCAATGTTTTTTGGAACAAATATTATATTATGGATTAAAACACGCATATAAGTAATAGACAACACTCAACCCTTTGTCAGCAAATCCCATGGACACTTCTCCTTGCTATAGTGGTTGTCAAAGGCTATTATTAAATTTAACAACATAATAACTATAGCACTTCTTTCATGTGGAAACTTTAAAATGTCATTGATAACACAACTGAACACCATTTCTTTACTGTGCCTTATGCTAAACCAAAACTGAAACTTTGTAAGTTACGTTAACTATTTATTCATGTGCTTAAAAGAGAAATGGTTATAAAACCGGTCTAAGGTTATTAAGTTTATTTCAGTAAGTTTTATTATTTTTTTCCAATAATGGTCTAACAATGACATTTTTAATGCATTAGGAATCATAGCTGTCAATAAAGATCTACTGATAATAGGGGAGGTACAAACAAGCATTTTGAATTTAACACATCATTTAATGTGAATATTAAATTAAAGATTTGATTACAGACTTAGTGTAAAAATTATAGCTTATAAATGAGAAAGGCTGTAACAAATACCATCTGGGGTTGTTCAATAACTATTTATCTTAATTTAATAAAATAAAGAGAAACACAAAACATAGAAGTTCCAAACAAAATTCATTATAACCTTACTGCATTGTGTTTCACTGCTAAATTTTAGGGCAATTATAACTTTTCTTCTTAGTTTGTAAAAAGTTACACATAAAAAACTCAATAAAACCTGATTTATACAAGTTCAAAGATTAATGTTATATGACTTGTTATTTTTTTGCTCAATAATGATACCACTTAAAAGTCAAATAGATCAACAATCATTTCAGTTGCTAATTGTGCGTTTTTATCATCAGATAATGTTTTTATGATGATGTCAGTGAGCATGTGACCCAGCACAAAAGTGGATTTTCTATTGCAGAACAAAGCAAGGGGCATTCTCTTACTTCTTCACCCCATGCCTGTCTTTAGAAACCACCTTTCAGCACTGAATAAACATGGCTGATAAAATGAAAACGTATACGGTACAGAAAGAATTTTACGTTGTTATTGTGAAATTATAAAATCTTTTTTGGTGTATCCCAAACAAAACTTAAAAAATATCAAGCACCAAATCTACCAAACCCCCCATACTCTACTCTGCATTATCTGTAGGATAATCTGCGTTGTCTGTGTTAAAAAAAGAAAACAAAAGAAGATGCTCAAATAAAGAACTATGTACAAGAAATAATGATAAACATCTGATAGACGGGTCTAACTGAACAAATATGAAAACCACTATACCTAGCACATGTCAATGTCAAGTCATTTTAAGAAGCCACATTTAGGGGTTAAATTACCTGACAGTTTCTTTCCGTCCATCCTTCATATAGGTTGGAGAGTGGGGTACTTGGTAATAGAAGAATGATAAAACATACAATAGGCCTAACAGTCCTGCAATTTAAGGTTAGTATACTAACACAAAAAGAAGAACAAATTCCTTGTTTCACTTCAAAGAATTCATATCTAACACTGACAGGACAAGAGAGAATGTACACGAGCTCACAGCCACACAATTAATTTCCCAGCATTTGAAACTATGAAAATTACCAACTAGACTTTGATCAAATTCTTTTAACCTTATCTACAAAGGCCTGCATTTATGGAATAAACTTGTATTTCAAAAGCTCAGAAAACAAAGAAAATATCAGTCATCCAATAAAAAGGCATCAATTACAATTACTCATCCTAAACCAGTTCTGGCAGAGAAATAACAAGGCTGATTAACATAGCGCTATATAATTACACACTATAATTTAAAGTATTGTAGAAAAGGCTAAAATATTTTAAAGAAGCAACTAGGGTTATTTTTAAATCCAAACATGTGTTCCTTCTGTTTATATCTTAGGGGAAAAAACACTATGTATAATGAAAAACATCACCAGTTCTTCACAGAGCTGCAAAAAGAACCCTGTAATTGTCTATTCCAATTGGGTTTCATTCTATCTATTTCTGTCCTATTATAGAAACTAACAGTATGGTGGTAAATACCAAAGTTTTCACTACATAAAAATATTCCCGAAATCTCAATGTTGTTGAAGTTTCCATCAAAATGAAGCAGACATATCAGATGGCAACCAGAAAGGTTTAAGGTTCAGATAGCTCTAAGTAAATTATGTTTACTTAAGAGAAGGAAAAGAGACTTTCAGGTTTGTATAGCAATGACGGTTTAGAGTCTCCAGTTTTTAGCTGTTGCAATAAATCCACATATACCACCTGCCTATCTACCACCTATTCTTTACTTTTGAAGGATGGTGCATAAATATGCCAAAAGTGAATCTACTGATAGGGATCATAAAGAATAAAAAATAATTAAACACACATCTTTTAAAGCTGTGCAGACAAAGGTCAACAAATCGGGCAATATGTAAAGCAATATCTAACCAGAGACAAACTACTACTTGACATAAACAAACACCTAAGAAAGAGTACCATCTTTGCCGGCTTACAGCACCTAGGCTCAAGTCCCTGAAGTGATGTTTACAATTTGCATGTTCCTTCCTAGAGTCCAAAGACTTTTAGTGCATGCTGACGGGAACTTCAGTGTGTGCCATTGTATAGCTTTATTTCTGTGTTTTGCAATGGACCTTTATCTTTTTACTGGTTTCTGCTTATCCATTTCTAACACAGTAGCCTTTGGATCTCCATGAATGTGACTGGGTAATGGTACTTTGAAAAATGGACTAAACACTGGCTAATTGACTAATTAAGAGACTATTTATATAAAAAAAAACAAAAAAAAAAACAAAGAGGCCTATGAGCATGTAATAGTTTTACAGGTTTAAACAATCTTTCTACTCTAGAAAACAGAAGAATATGTAGGGACCCAACATAGACTTTAAAAACTACAAAATGACATAATATAAAACGCTGAGTGGAGAGTAAAACACAGTACATGACCAACAAAATCAATTTGCACATCAAGGATCAGCCTGAACCCTGAAAAGATGGGGAGGGGGGTGGTTATGACTTTTGTGAAGATATGTGATGGGTTGGGGTGACATATTGTAACATCACAAAGCTGTAAAATAACTGATCATGATCAGAGTTGGCAATACTTTCAAGTCTCAAATTTATGAAGAAACGCCAACTCTGCTATCATGCATAGCAGGTAACCCAGCATCATCAGTGGTCCAGCTGCATACTCTTAGCATAGTCATTAGTCAATGTACCACCTTAACAAGCAACAGATGGAACCACACACAAGTTTCCATCTCTTTTTGCAGCTTGGAGTTTGAAGGTGAACAACATTCTTCATTGTTCAGTTACAACATTTAGTTCTATTCCATGTGACCTGTACTGCCCATTAATCCAGTCAATACTGATTGACTTAATATGCAAGACATGCTATCAATATTTAGCCTCTCTGGTGATGCTACAAAGCTAAACAGCAATGTACAAACATCAGGCAGTTCCAACCAAAACCATCAGACCAGGGAGAGTGGTTGTCCATTGGAACATGAACTGAGAGCGTTAATTGCACATGCAAAAAAAGGAGAAAACAAAAGTGGCAAGATGAAGATGACAGAACCTTGCTGGACTCTCTGTTCCAAGAAATGATGTTAATATCAGCAGTGTCCCTGTTTGCAAAATTGCAAATCACTCCTTGTCACCATGGCAAGACAAACAAGCAAGGATTAAAACAGTTAAGCAAACCATTTACAGACTGCAAACTGGATGGTTAATATTTCCACTATGCACACTGCGAATGATCATTTGCTTTAATAAAACACAGACTGATAGGAGTTTTGCATTGTTATTTTGAGAGTGTTAAGTTCACTTGTTTCCAGGTATTGGGTCCTCCTAAGTATGTGATGCCATTACTCAAAGAGGGTTAGATGATTTGTGATGAAATGTGACTAGAAGGGAGATGGAGGTCAAATTTGTGCCAAATTAGCATGACATCTTTTATGGACGACCCCTAATAACAAAATATTAGATGCTCTAAAATTTGCAAATTATAAATTTCTAGCATTTGTGATTATGGACTATGTTTCTTGTTTCATGGTTGCATGAGCAAGACACAGATTAATCTGCATGGCCCGCAAAACCTTTGTGAACACAATAATAAGTGTATTAGTTTTCATGGGAATTATTATTATTTTTTGTTGTACAGCGTTTCTCTTAATAGATCATTGCTCAAATGTTTTTGATCACCCCTTGAAATTGCTCTTCTCTCTTGGCTTTACTTCACACAGTTATCACCCAGCTGTCTGCATACCAATGCCTTCTCTCCACTCAACACCCATAGGGCTCTTCCTCAATGTATTCAATTTATTCTCGGCCCTTTACAGTTTTGTTTTGTTTTGTTTTGTTATGTGTCTTCATTGGTTGGGAATCTTTCACAGAAGCTTTACTATTATTCACTCAAGTTCATTGCCAGAAGCACAACTTAAACTCAGGATGTAAAACACACCTCAAAATATTTTCCATGCACATTGGTGGTGTTTAAAAGTTTGCAAAGTCCCTAACCAAAGCAAATTTATCAATGCCATACATGCTACCTGTATACAGTAGTGAACCTCACATTGCAACAGAATACAAAAAAGAAATGGACAAATAAAAGTTCCTCAAAATATAATACATGAAGATGAAACATCATATTTCAATATATAATTGTTTAATACTAAGAGGTAACATTATAAATATAGAGTGGGATGGACCCCATGAATTGTAACGAGTAACAAGAGGAACAGAAAAATTCACATTTGACTCAATACTAAAAAATCATAATCACCATTAGGAAACAGTTTTACTGTTCTTAGTAACTGGACACCAACAAAGTAAAAAGTGCATACTGAGCAATCCTACATAACAAAATGCAATTGCACCAAAAGAACCACCAGCTCTTTACAAGAATCTTAACAAATTCAGAGAATAATGAAGCATGGGCAGCTTGTGAAAAAGTACAAAAGAGTGCCTGTATTTTCAACAGTGAAGAATCAGCATTATGCTATCTTTATGCAAATAAGAACTAAAATTAACCTCTTGTTGATGAGGGTTTCGAATTTTTTTTTTTTTTTCCCCCCTCTTAAAAAGCCATTTTAGTTCAACAGTGTTCAGTTTCATATTTGTTTTGATTTAAAGGCAATACAATGCATTTAAGATCCTTAAAGCTTTGAGTATGCCAATGGACTGATCCCAAAACCACAAACTAAAACCAAGAATTATTTGTTATTGATATCTAAAGTACCTCTACCCAAGACTTAAATTCTTTATAACAGATGCATTTACAGAAATATAGTATTTTCATTTCATTTACAATGCTAGTGAAAATGGAGGTTCTACATGGAGTAACACATTCATAACAAAGATGTTTGTATTAATGACACCTGTACAAAAAAATTGTAGCAACCTCATGAATTGCATAGTAAAAAAAATGGGTATGAAAGTATAACTAGAAACACTGACAATAACTTCATGACACACAATTTTCAATGACAAAATAATTAAATAATGAAATCAATGCTGCTGCCAAGCAACATCCGAAACCTGGGTTCAATTTCTGGCCCTGTCACTTCTACAAAGACTTGGCTTGTATTAAGAGACATCGGTTTCACTCACATCCCAAAAACATAAGTTAAGTTAATAGGAAACTCTAAAATATTTTTAAAGTAATTAATGTGGTATGCTCCGGATTGTACTTGTGTTCTGTGCAGGATTGGTTCCTGCCCAACAGATCATACTCTAGAATTATTATCCACCTATAAACTTTAAAGATAATGTCTTCATTCAAGTAAAAATGTGTAATGTGGCACAATCTAAACCTTAAAACAAAAAGTTTAAAGAAATTATTAAAAAAAAACTAAATGTATCGTTCAATGCATAGTAAGTAGGAAGGTATCTCTTTACTTATATTAGACGACCTCTGAAAGTGTGCCACTAATACGGATGACCTTTTCTTAAATGCTAATACAATATGCAAAATTAGTGAGTAACTATTAACTTCCACTCACTTAAACATAATTTACAGATGGCAGACTGCTTATACAATGTGGCCCTTGCAGATATAAACTGAAAAAAAATATGCACCAAGTAAAATGAAAGCCAGACCATAAAACTGTTTTGGAATGAGACATTACTTTTACTCCATTATTTCCCCATATTTAGGTGACTTTTTGGTGGTACTAAAATATTATACATGTTGGCCCCAAACTAGCATAACGCAGCTAGTACAAAGTATTCTGTGTTGACTCATTATGCTGTTATCCACAGGAAGATAAACAGAACAAGCATGCCATTAAAATAAGGCCCCTTTTTTGAATGAAAATGCAAATTAATGGCATGAATAAATACATCCAAATCAACATAATTGCTACATATTTGCTTTAAAATGCCATAACAAATGGCAAACAAAATTAACATTTACATTTTAGAATGAATTTCAGGTATCTTAAAATGCGGTTCAGCTTTCAGTTTTCTACAAGATGACTCAAAATAAGTGTAGCTGCATTTTGTGATATCTGGAAAACATGTAGTGATATCTAAAATGCAATCAATAATCAACACTGAACTCAAAATTAAATTTTCAAATATATTTGATATTCATTCAATACTCAACTTAACCAACATTTATAGATTCAATATATTTTATATTATAAAATAACTTGTTGTGCATTTCAAGATATTGTAAATGCAGTTTGAGGTATCAATGGTATCTCACAATAAGTTCCTTTTTACCTAAAAAAAAAATCTTTAAAAATTTTATTGTATTTTACAACAGATCTTCCACTATCTTTAGAGATCTCAAAATGAACTTGAGATATAATTAAATAACAAACAACAAAGTGATATTTGGATATGTTTAAAATAATTTCTGATATATAATATATATTCTGATATATGTATAATATCTGATATATGTGGATGTATAAAATATATTGAAATACTTTAAGACATACCGTAGCATATCTCAATTTTAAGATACCAGGAAATGATCTTGACATATTTAAAAGTGCATTTTACACATTTCAAATGTAAGTCAGCTTAATATATCTGAAATGTCCCACTCTCATAAAGCGGACTGTAATTTGTGCCTTTCAAAATTTCTGAAATATATTTTGAAATATCTTCAAATAACTTTGTCACCGCAACATAACTCAAATGCATTTTAAGATATTTTAAAATGACTAGAAATCCTATTTAAAATAAGACATTTTAAAAAAACTCATTATGAGATATCTAACATTATATTTCAGATATGTCAAGAAGGGACTACTACCTTCTCCCTTTCATTGTACATTTTTGTTTCATTTCATTGTACAGATTTACTGCTGCACTTCAACCTAAGTTGCAGATATGCCTTAACAATTTTTAGTGACTAAAAAAAAAAGTTGCTGTAATTTATTGCAGACACTTCTGAACCTGGAGAGGTCTGTCTGCCCATCTGGCAGTCTATTTACTGAACATCAAAAAATATGTAAATTAGTTACTTGTAAAAAATAGTGCACAACAAGGAGAAACAAGAACTGAACAGAAAAAGAGGTCATTGTTGGTAACATCAAATAATATTCTGATAGCCATTTCAAGAAATAAGAGTATTACAGGGGACAATGCTTGGGCTTGAGCAGTTTTCAATGTACTTTATTTTGTAATGTCAATCATAGATTTGCTTCTATTGGTTTTCTTTTAATATTGTGTATGCCTTTACTTAGTCTTCCACCTTTATTATTGTTTGCTTTATCCATAAAATACTTCTATCCATATCTAATTCTATTGTTGGCTACATATTCAAATTTATATTTGCACTGATTAACTAGTTTCTGAGCAGTTGCTGAAATTCAAGTATTAACAGTTAATGGCATTTTCCTTTATTTTTCAAATATTCAACCAGAATTGTCATTTCTGATCTTTCTTTTGATACTTCCCACTCTAACTGGGCATCAAGAATAGTTCAGGATGATGAATCTCCTTGAACAATATGTTCAATCTATTTTTTGGTCATATTCGTATGTTGTTTATGAAAGTCCTTTATCTCTCAGTTTTCTTCAGTACCTATTCACTTGTTTGATATTCTATCCCAAATGAGTAGTCTTTTTCCATTTTCCACATCTTTAACTCCACCAATCTTCTGATGCCTTCTTTAGCACTAGGGTCTTGTACCATGTTAGCCATTCTTTTTGTATGGTCAACATACCTGATGCATACTCTAGACCAGAGACCTTACCATTTGACTTTTTGGATTGCTGATGCAGCTGCACTGATCAGTTCCTTCCATTCATAAAGTGTTATTTTTTTCTTCTGAGATTTCTTTATGATAGGTGATAATGTTTTTTTTTTTACAATTATGATTTTAAAAAGTATCAGATCGCTTTTGTAGGTCCTACACTTAAAGTATACAATTTAGAACACAAAATTGTGTATAAAACTGCTCATTGGTGAAAATTCAGCTATATTAATCACTACATAATTTATATTACCATGTTTTCAAACGACAATATTTAACTGATATTTTTCTAATAGTTACAATTTAGATTAATTATGGCTTTCTCAGCAAACATAAAAGAGACTAGAAAAATTACTTTTTTAATCATATGACATCCCTTTCATTTCCTCAAATGAAGACTTAAAGTGCTTGTTAAAGAAAAAATTCAAATAAAAATTAAAATAAAATCTTTATATAAATTAAGGAAAAAATTGGCAAAATAATGAATTACACATTGTAATATATAATTAGCAAGCAGATGACCTTGAGATTATTTCTCATTTAGATAAAATTGACCAAATTATTATTAATCTAGCTTTCCATTAAAATTATGTAATTTAATAAAATGATGTCCATTTGCATATACCCTGTGAAAACATTTCTACTTTTACATGAAATTACAAAACAATTTGTGAAATATGAAAAATTACATTAAAAATATACATTGCTAATGTATATGACTATTTGAAGGATGACTGCTACCCAGGACAAAAAATATCAATAAATATATACAGCAGACTAAAGAATTATCAGGGCCTTTGAAAAGGATGAAAAAAAATATTAAAAAAATAAACAAGAAACACCTAAGTAAAGAGCTGGATGTTTGTACCAGTATGGAAAAAGTGTGGGCTTTATTTGCAAGAAAAAAATTAATGTGTTCAGATAATCAGCACTTTTTCTCAGAAAAAGTGTCTTAATTGGATTGCTGATATATTTTCAATGTTTGTAAAGGATACTTTCTGGACTTCTGGCAATTGTGTGTTGTAACAAATTTGTGTGGACTAGTTCTTAATCTAGTAATATGTAAACTCTATACTTGGATTTTAACTGGGAATTGTTCACAGTGCAGTTATAACCTTCAGTACAGGAAGATGACACAAATGTTTCTCCAACATAACGCACAACAAGAGAAACAGAGAAAGACTCATTAAAAAAAAAAATCAAATCCTACACAGACTTAGAGAACTGTGGTATTTGGTTGCACTCAATAAAACAACATGTCAGCAATCTATTTAGAAGGGCTGCCAGAAAACATCCTTACAGAAATCAAGCATAAATAAATTGGTGGAGTCTATTAAAAGAATATTGGTACTTTACCTAGGACAGGGTACTGTGGTAAGATGAAATCAAAATATAGTTTCTCGGTGGTTATATCAAAAGTACATTTAACACCAGAACAGGAATGCTTACAAAAATAAGAAGCTGATGTGCATAATGGAATATTGTGGTGGCTGGTTAGATAGGGTAAATATTTTATATCTGGAACTTTAAAAATTAGGGCCAACAAGCTCTCCACTAAGGGTAGAATATTCTGACAGTCCAAAAACATGCAGATTAAGTGTACTGGAGATAATATATTGTTTCTAGTGTGTGATTGCTGTGTGCGATGGTTTGGGCTTAGTTCCTGCCTTGCATCCTATTTTAGCTGGGATAGGCTGCAGCAACCTCAGAGACCCTGTTTAGGAAGGGTTAGAATAGGACAGACTGACTGACAAAATATTGATGTCAAAAATCAATGACTTAGTCACAGATAGACAGCTGAATGTGAAAATATGTGTAAAAACACAAGATTAACAAAGAAAAAGCATACTGAAAACAAATGTTCTCTAGTGATTAACTCCATATCTAAATTTAATTTAAACTAAACTGAATACGGCAGCCTATAAACATTAGCCAATTAAGAATCTTTTTGCATGAAGTGATAATACATGAACAATACAAACAACTTCTCCATTCTCAATGCATCTTATTTAAATAAATACAAAATAAGCAAATCTCACTTGATTAAATTGAATACAGAACATCAAAATTAATAGTGAATATAAAGCATGTAGAAATGTAAAATAAAATATATTAATGAAAGCAAAAATTGAAAAACACTGTATTCTCTAAACGAAACTGCTCAGTCTGCTGACAAGGACCACATAAAGACTAGCAAACAACTCACTACTTTTAAATCAAAGCTGGGCTGAATATTGCATGGCTTTGAATTTCTTTAACCTCAGTGCATGCAATCTACTGCTTTGTATGATTTGTCATCTCCTACTGTATTTACTCACAAAAACCCAACAAATAAATACATATTCTTAAGTATAACAACCAGAGTGTCTTTACTACAGGCTGCTAACAGCAGTTGTTATGTTTAATTATAAAACAGAGAAATAAAAATAAAAATAATAATAATCACTACTGAGACTTCACCTACTAATAAGCAAAATGCACTCTGGTATCTCATACAGACTCAAATAAGCTGTGGTCCAATAGGCCGCAAGATGTGAAAGAAATCAAGAACAACTGCAAGGCCACAAATGAGCAAGTGGGAGTTAACAAGGAACCACATATAATCAGAGAGGGCATGACTTTCTGAAGAAATCCGTTACACCTCAGCCTACTGAACATTCATTCAGTCATTTCTGAAAACCCTACAGAATGAGTTGTCAGTATAAGGTTTCTAAAATGAAACTCTGGGTGGTGTGAAGAGAAAAAGACAAACTAGAGAGTCTTTTAATCCAAGGCCAAAGCCACACACTGAAACAATGTGGGGTAGCCAAATGGAGAATTAAAAAACAGGGAAACAGATTTACATAGGTGGCTTTTTCTCATCAAATTCACATCCCAAGACCTTGAAAAGCATCTCGAAAGAGTCATACGACCCTGGTGTTTGAACTTCAGTGTAGGTAGAGAACTGTTTACTCTGGATTCACTTCTTGATTATAAGGGAGGAAAAAGAATTAATGGTCAGCCACCAAACCATAATATCTTTTTTAACAAAATAATGTCATTGTAGTTGCATCCAACAATCCCACTAGCCGATTTAGAAATTTGTTGCGATCACAGATTTTCTGTTCTATTTATGAGCTCTGTTTTAGTTGAAGGAATGCCATTTAGTATTAAAAGACTGCTTCTCAAAAAGATTTCTTTTTTTTATATCACATATCCAATAAAATGACCCATGCCAACTTAACAACCACAAGGGAAATAATGGAAATAATTTTTGTAATGAAAGAAAAAAGTAGCATAATGCAAAATGTGGAGTTAATCACATTATAAATACATATTAACCTTGTATACATATACACATTAACACACACGAATATATAAATGTAGGATTACACTGCAGAATTCTAAGTAAGATGTGTGCCACCTGATCTAAAGCATTTCCACACAATACCTTCATTAAAAAGTTATTAGTTCTGCTCTTAAAATCTTAACAAATTAGGCACAGTGCTTTTAAAGTTACATATCCTCAGCAGCATCACACAAAACCCCTACCCTAATCCTAACCCTAGTAGATGACCTTACTTGACAAATTACTACCTCCATAATCAAGAAGGCACAGCAGCATCTGAACTTCCATCTTTGATTAAAAAAGCAGTTTAACCTCCCTCTTTCTCACTAAGTTCAATACTATGTTCACTAAATTCTTACCAAATACATCACTGTCTGGTTTGGGAACTGCAGTGTCTCTGACCTACAATGCCCTACAATGGATACTGCAGATAGCAGAAAACATCAATGTGACATTTCTGCCCTCCATTAAAAACATCTTTTGAGAAAGTTTTTGCATCTGCAAATAGTACATAATATACAGTATATTTGTTTAACTTACTACTGATTTTCCTGATTTTTTTATTTGTTGCTGTTATTATTAATAAATGACTACCTACTTTAAATTATTACAACTATTCACTTACCTATTGTTTATCTATATCTTTTATCTATCTACAGTAATGATCTTTACCTGCCTAGCACTTGTGCTGTGCTTACTTATATGTTGCTCATCCACGGCAATGTTAAATTCGTTTGACAATAAAGCTACTTGACATTACCAGTGAAACATTCTACCATGGATACAGGAATATTCCTGGTACCAGTTTGTGAGTTTTTGTGTTTTAGCTTAATGTGCAAGTTTGTGTGCTATAAAATGGACTTTCATCTTATTCCGAATTGGTTTCTGTCTAGCATGCAGTGCAAGGTGCTAGCACCCCATGATCCAAGAAAAATGGAAAATAATAAAATGGTACATGGTAGGTAGAACCAGCTTTGGCTGCAATTATAATTGCAAGTTCTCTTTGGGTATTTTCTACCTATTTTTCAAGACAAAATCACTCAAGTTTTATTAAAATGGATGGGGACCATTTCTAAACAAGTGATTCCAGAAATGATCACTGGGACTAAGTTATGGGCTTTAGCTAGGCCTCAACTGTATACCACTACAGTATAAATTAACCCTTTCGGTTATAAGTAACTCAAAGGTGCCTTTTAAACTGGTCTTTGGGCACCTTAACACACTTTCATAACACAAAGAATCAAGGCTACTGCAGAAAACAAGTGAAAAGGCAACTTTTTAATATCAATTAATCTTTATTATCTATAGCACCATTTACTGAATACACCAAATCAATGCTGCATTTGCATGGGTTGAGCAACTTTGTACCAAGATCATGATTGTAAAGCACTTTGAGCTATTATCCTTTGTATCCTGTGTATGAAAATATGCTATAGAAATAAATGTTGTTTTAGATTTAATAAACTATATTTTTCCTTATATATATATATATATATATATATATATATATATATATATATATATATATATATATATATATATATATATATATATTTTTATGCCAAGTGAAAGGGTAAGAAATGCTTCTTGTGTTTACACCATAATAATATCTATATAAAAATAAATAGTTAATGTAACATACATGCCTTAAGAAAGAAATAAATGTGCTGGGAGTGAACACAAAAACATTCAACATATTGAAAATATTTAACATGTTAGTGCCACATATTTTTAAATTTCTGTCACAAGAGGAGTAGGAGGACAAAGACAGAGAGAAACTTTCAAACGAATTTTAAAAAGCTGGGGGCTACCTCTTGCATCATTTAGAACGAAAATGGGCAAAACCTTCTTGATACATAAGCTATGTTAATAAGTCTGGCTACAGGCATGGAATTAAAGTGATTTAGATAAGACTTCTCTTATAACAGTTTGGTTGCGACACTGATTTATTCACGTGAATCCGAGAGTCAGCCTGTGGGCCGAGTTGAGGGGGAGGTGGGACCTCAGGAGTAGGGAGCCGGGTGGGAATATCCTCACTCACGTGCCAGCCTCCGCTCGAGTCGCTCTACCTCAAGCCACGTGTTAGGGAGTACTTTGCCTCCGTTTAGCAAGTGATACCCATTTGTTCGGCAGACTAGAGATTGTTAAAGAATAACGTTTGAAATTTTTGAGAGACAGAGATCACAGCTACATCCATTTTACAGGGCTACATGCTCAATGGCAGAGATATCACAACCATGCGCTCTTCTCCCCATTTGGGCAATGCTTTCCACTCAGAGCTGAGCACGATCAGGTACAGTGGCAATGTTTGATGTTGGAGTGTACCTGCCTTCTGCTTGGCCAGAGATACCTTGTCAACTTTTTCCATTTTTGGCTCTGATAGCCAGTGTTCTCCATAGTGTCTTTTAGCCGGGCACTCCGCCTGGCTAATTTAGTTGAGCGCCCGGCTGTCATCTCGCAAGGTACGAGCGGACGGGTGGGCAAATATTTTAGAAGCAGGATTGTAAGTTGTGAAGAGAGAGGTGTGGGACAGGATGTTGCCGATCATTCGGTGCTAAAGCTAATAGCGGGGACGAGGCTTAGCGGAGTTCGCAAGCAAAGAGTATTCAGAGGTGGGCTTTCGAGAGGGGGGTGTACATGGTAATAGCGAGGGGAGAGCAGCTTAGTTACAGTAGCAAGGAGTATGGAGAGGTGGGCGGGCAAGAGGAATCTGTAAGTGCTAATAGTGGGAGCGGAGGGACACTTCACAAGCAAAGAGGATGTGGAGGTGGGCGGGTGAGAGTAGGACTGATAAAATAAAAACAAGTCTAGTGGAACCAGCCTATCAGATATCAGAAAAAGGGCATCAGAAATTGACGTCTCTGTTTTCAGTGTCAGTGCAGTCTGTGTAGTGCTGCTAAATTTATGTCGAGAATAAAGTCTACATTTCCACTTTATTCTCGCCGTTTATCTTGAGATTAAAGTCAACACATTGACTTTATTCTCGTAGTTTGTCATTAAAGTAGAACATCATAAACTAAACTTAATCTTAAAATTCAATATTTAAATTTACTAGATTTTATCAAACCCCGTCATAAATTATGTAGCGCATGAAATGCTTTGTTTTATCGTGTGGTGATTGGTTATGTGAAGAAAGGAAAAGGAAGGATAGGAATTGGGGTTTTGGTACATCAGCTAGAGACAGCACACATGCAATAAAGAAAACCCGCTCAGAAGAACATCCATTGAATTCTGTGTTCGTGTCTCTGATCACCAGACCACAAACCCAACGTTAACACAATATTTCAGTTAAACCTTTGCAATACCCATTCAAACATCCAGTTTTTTGGAGCCTCGTCACACCTGCCACAAAGTTCACTACACTGAACGTACACCTGAGGACCCCTTACTGCGAGGGAGTAGCACTACCGCCACATTACCGTGCATGTTTAATACATGCTTTAATGCATTTCAACATGAAAATATGAAGTATTTATCTTAGCATTTGTAAATGTTCAGAGAGCAGGAATATCATTAGGTGAATGCATTCTGTATGGCGATCCCTGCTGGTGCCTCCTCAGTGCATGAGGAATTCAGTTTAAGAAGCGCGTAGTGGTTAACAACTCGGTCGGGGAACACTTAACACAAAGCATTTAATGTACTACATTACCTAATGACGGGGTTTGAGAAAATCTAGTAAATTAAACATTGATTTTAGGATAAAGATTAGTTTTACGACATTCTATTTTAATGACAAAGTAAACTATGAGAATAAAGTGGAAATGTCGACTTTAATCTCGACATAAACGGCAAGAATAAAGTGGAAATGTCGAGAATAAAATCAACATGTTGACTTTATTTTCGACATATAGTTGTTTTTTTTTCCTTCACCGAGGCCCTAATACGCTTCCGTAGTTTTGTTAATGTGACCCATCTGCCATTTTTTGTTCATATCTTGCCCTGCCGTAGTGCAAGTGTGCATTGAATATACAACAGGCTCTCACTTTCCCACTCAAAAGTCTTATTCATAGGTACTTTAAATTTTTTCCAAACGTTTTACAAACATGAGCAAAAAAGTGTTCAGAAAACAACACTGCTCAGTTATTTCAGAAAAGAGAGGCCACAAACTAATGAAGGTGCAGCATCAACTCATCATATGGCAATTTCAGACAAGACATTGCAGAGGCTAGTCCATCAGGGGAACTCTCTTCAGCACAAACTCTGCCAATTGATAAATCTAAGCACCGCTTATCTGGCATAAACAAACAATGGTTTAAAGATTTTGATTGGCTAATAGTGAAAGAAAATGGTATGTGGTGTTCATTGTGCAAGAAATATTCAAACAAACATCCCCCAAGGAAAGTTGCCTTGGGTAAATGTGCCATGCACAAGAATTCAAAAATAAAGCTTGCTGGACCATGAAAAGAGTAAAACGCACATTGAGTCTTCTGCTGACCTTTTAGGAAAGCGTGTACTAGAGCAAACAGGAATCAGTCAAATTGAAAGATCTGTATCTGTGTTAAATAACTTACAGAGAGATGCCTTTGTGGGAGCTTTAAGATCTATGTATTGGTTGGCAAAAATTGAGTTGCCACATACAACGTTGTTTGAAAAGCTGTTGGAACACTGTAAAGAAATGGGTTGTTCCTTTTTACAACATCTCCATGTTGGTAAAAATGCACATTACGCCTCTGAAAGAATAGTGCAAGAGCTGCTGGATGTCTTAGCATCAGTAATAAAATCTAACATAGTGAAAATATACATGCTGAAAACTTGTATAGAATAAACTTGTATTCTGTGTGATGAAACCACAGACATCTTCATTGTAAAACATTTAATTATCTACATTAAAAATGTTAGCCAGGTCACTAAAGAGGTCAGAATTAGTTTTGTATCAACCCGCAATATGATTGATGGCAACGCGGAGACTATAACTAACACACTGAGTGAGACAATGGACACTCTAGGCATGAAAACTGCTAATCTGGTTGGATTAGGGTCAGATGGAGCGGCTGTTATGATTGGGAAACAGAAAGGTGTGAAAAAACTGCTTTAAGATAAAACATCCGGACTCTTGGTCAATTGCCACTGTGTAAACCACCGATTGGCCCTTGCAAGAATGGTCAGATCTCCACATTGTTTATACACGGAGTGAAGTAATGTCATTTAAAACTACAATCTAAAAATATAATTCACTAAGGGCATGCAAGACAGGTAGCGCAAGCAAGACAGAGAGCTCACACAAGACAGAGAGCCACGCCCGCCAACTCTAAGACCATGAGATACAGTGGTGTGAAAAACTATTTGCCCCCTTCCTGATTTCTTATTCTTTTGCATGTTTGTCACACAAAATGTTTCTGATCATCAAACACATTTAACCATTATTCAAATATAACACAAGTAAACACAAAATGCAGTTTTTAAATGATGGTTTTTATTATTTAGGGAGAAAAAAAAATCCAAACCTACATGGCCCTGTGTGAAAAAGTAATAACTGGTTGGGCCACCCTTAGCAGCAATAACTGCAATCAAGCGTTTGCGATAACTTGCAATGAGTCTTTTACAGCGCTCTGGAGGAATTTTGGCCCACTCATCTTTGCAGAATTGTTGTAATTCAGCTTTATTTGAGGGTTTTCTAGCATGAACCGCCTTTTTAAGGTCATGCCATAGCATCTCAATTGGATTCAGGTCAGGACTCTGACTAGGCCACTCCAAAGTCTTCATTTTGTTTTTCTTCAGCCATTCAGAGGTGGATTTGCTGGTGTGTTTTGGGTCATTGTCCTGTTGCAGCACCCAAGATCGCTTCAGCTTGAGTTGACGAACAGATGGCCGGACATTCTCCTTCAGGATTTTTTTGGTAGACAGTAGAATTGGTTCCATCTATCACAGCAAGCCTTCCAGGTCCTGAAGCAGCAAAACAACCCCAGACCATCACACTACCACCACCATATTTTACTGTTGGTATGATGTTCTTTTTCTGAAATGCTGTGTTCCTTTTACGCCAGATGTAACGGGACATTTGCCTTCCAAAAAGTTCAACTTCTGTCTCATCAGTCCACAAGGTATTTTCCCAAAAGTCTTGACAATCATTGAGATGTTTCTTAGCAAAATTGAGACGAGCCCTAATGTTCTTTTTGCTTAACAGTGGTTTGCGTCTTGGAAATCTGCCATGCAGGCCGTTTTTGCCCAGTCTCTTTCTTATGGTGGAGTCGTGAACACTGACCTTAATTGAGGTAAGTGAGGCCTGCAGTTCTTTAGACGTTGTCCTGGGGTCTTTTGTGACCTCTCGGATGAGTCGTCTCTGCGCTCTTGGGGTAATTTTGGTCGGCCGCCACTCCTGGGAAAGTTCACCACTGTTCCATGTTTTTGCCATTTGTGGATAATGGCTCTCACTGTGGTTCGCTGGAGTCCCAAAGCTTTAGAAATGGCTTTATAACCTTTACCAGACTGATAGATCTCAATTACTTCTGTTCTCATTTGTTCCTGAATTTCTTTGGATCTTGGCATGATGTCTAGCTTTTGAGGTGCTTTTGGTCTACTTCTCTGTGTCAGGCAGCTCCTATTTAAGTGATTTCTTGATTGAAACAGGTGTGGCAGTAATCAGGTCTGGGGGTGGCTACGGAAATTGAAGTCAGGTGTGATACACCACAGATAGGTGATTTTTTAACAAGGGGGCAATTACTTTTTCACACAGGGCCATGTAGGTTTGGATTTTTTCTCCTAAATAATAAAACCATCATTTAAAAACTGCATTTTGTGTTTACTTGTGTTATATTTGACTAATGGTTAAATGTGTTTGATGATCAGAAACATTTTGTGTGACAAACATGCAAAAGAATAAGAAATCAGGAAGGGGGCAAAGAGTTTTTTACACCACTGTATGCTTGGTTCTGTACATTACCATAATGAATTTAAATGAAACAACTCAGTTGAAGTGCAGACTTTCAGCTTTAATTCAGTGGGTTGAACAAAAAGATTGCATAAAAATGTGAGGCAACTAAAGCATTTTTTTTTTTTAAATTCATTGTGGTAATGTACTGAACCAAAATTAGAAAAAAGTTGTCTCTGTCCAAATATTTATGTTCCTAACTATATGGTGCCATAAAGAGCCATGCCTTCTTAAACAAGGACAAATCTACCATAAGGCATATGCTCAGTGACGGCAAGGTGCCTATTAACAAAGCCCCACTCATTTCTCCCCAGCTCTTTAAATAAATAGCCAAGTATCCACATGCCAAAATGACCAAGAGGAATACCAAACTAACCCACAATGGATGGGAAGATATGGCGATCAAGACTCGTCAAAATCAAGAGTGAAAAAATGTCACATTGCATTAAACGACCTAGTGTCCGCACACTGCATTTTTCTTAGTAGAATCAACTATCTGTTAAGGAACCAAGTCAGCAAGGTGCATGTGAGGGTCTTAATTGTGTCTTGGTCTTCACAAAGTACAACACCACAAAAATGACAAATTCTGTAAATGCTTAAAGCTGCTTTATTACTTAAAAAACATAAAAAATAAATCATCCATCCATCCATCCATCCTCTTCCGCTTATCCGAGGTCGGGTCGCGGGGGTAGCAGCTTAAGCAGAGAGGCCCAGACTTCCCTCTCCCCGGCCACTTCTTCCAGCTCTTCCGGGAGAATCCCAAGGCGTTCCCAGGCCAGCCGGGAGACATAGTCCCTCCAGCGTATCCTGGGTCTTCCCCGGGGCCTCCTCCCGGTTGGACGTGCCCGGAACACCTCACCAGGGAGGCGTCCAGGAGGCATCCTGATCAGATGCCTGAGCCACCTCATCTGACTCCTCTCGACGCGGAGGAGCAGCGGCTCTACTCTGAGCCCCTCCCGGATGACTGAGTTTCTCACCCTATCTTTAAGGGAAAGCCCAGACACCCTGCGGAGGAAACTCATTTCAGCCGCTTGTATTCACGATCTCGTTCTTTCGGTCACTACCCATAGTTCATGACCATAGGTAAAAAATAAATCAGAAACTAATAAAACAACAGGCACTGGTATCTACCTGGAAAAACTAGACTATGGAAAAAGCTGGTGCTTATATAAATAATTTCTTTTAAAATAAAATAAATAAAATCAGCATATATCCATCATTTTATAATAAAGTATGGTGCACAATAACTATAGCATAAAATAAATAATACTTTGAACAGGATTTACTTTTTATAGTTAACCAAGCCAGTATAGCCACTTTCTCCTTACTTCTAAAGTCACAACCAAATAATAAAATTAAGACGTTTGGCAGTGCAATGCCTACCAACACCCAATCTAACTTTCTGTCAAAAATAATATAACAACTACTACTAGTAGTAATTTCCTAAAATTAAATTTAAACATGGCCCTTTTTTTGTAATTGTGACTCCTAAATATTTGTTGTGAGACAAAAAACAGTAGTCCAATTTAAGATGAAGAGCAACAGCGCTGACTTGGAATAACATGCTTTTATTTAAAATAATCTTTAATCCAGAGATTCTGTGCAGTTGTCGAGGGCTAGTGGCACGATTGGCACTCCAGCCACTGGGAAAAAAAAAAAAACCTCATACTGTTCCACTACTTTTAAAATAGTGTGGTGCTGAAGGTGTCACCCATTGCACTGCTGTGCTCGAACCTAATCTGGGATCCTTAGGTGGTTCATCGTGTGGTGGGTACAGCAACGTGTTCTATCAGAGCATGCTCCTAAACCTTCCCATACATCTATTACACATGTAATGATGAATATACATTAATAATATAACATACCATATCACCTTACACAACAAGATACTTTTTGTTTAAATCCATCCTTTTATGATCCCCCCATGTCTATTTACAGATGCAGATGGCAAGAGGTTCAACAGAACAGGCACATTGGAGTGGTGTTATAGTGAAGCCCCACTGTGTGCTAAACTGAAATGTTTATTTGTCTATTTACACAAACGGATGCTTGAAGTCTAGAAAATAATTTAGTCAATGCACATATCTGAAGCCAAACCCAAATTTGCACAGTACAGTAAATAAACATCCTCATATACATGTCTTTGAGATGCAAAATGAAACTGGAGAGTGGGGAGAAAACCAATACGATCATGAGGTGAATGTGCAAACACAACGATAGTAAGTGAGCTGTGAGACACACTGATAAATGCTGTACCACCATATGACACCAGTATATGTTACTTTTCTGCTAAAGTTTGCAACTCTGTTAACAGAAAGCAAGTATTAAAGGACCAAAACTCAAATTTGTCACATACAATTATACACAGTACAAAAGATTGTGAAATTCATAGTTGCTAAACTCAAAGTTAAATTAGAAAGTAGAATATAAAAAAAGACAACAATAAATACACAAACAATAAATAATATTATAAAAATGTAAATAAATATAAAAAATTAACAAGGATACATACACATTTTCCTAAGTAACACAACATATAAGAATCCAAGAATGTAAACATAGTGAAAGTGAAAAAGTGTGAGAAGAATAAAACAGATGTTACAGCAAAGTTCAGTCATTGTAAGTCATATAGTCCTAGACACTGTCTTATTACACTACACTGCAAAGCATTTTCACTGAAAAAGAGTTACTGCTGAAATATTTCTGGCCACAATGAAAATGCAAAGTGGTCACCAAAGAAAAAATAACTAACTTTCCATGCTTAGTTTTGTAAATAAATAAACCATCAATGACTTTATATGCATATTATAATGGTTAAATGTCTGTTGAAAATTAACAGCTTTAGTGCTGGTTCGAATCCTGTAAATGCCAGATGTGATTCCACTCCACTGGGCCCTTAACCTGTAATTGTTCCGTCCTGGGTATGATGTTAACCTGCATCCAGCCCTGCAAGCAGCTCCTCCAACTTTAAAACTGTAAAAAACTTCACACTGATCCATTCCATTCAAACTAGGGTTGTGCTGAAGTGTCACTTGCTGCACGGCTATGCTCAGGTCCTGATTTGAGGTGCTGAGGTGTGTTGCTCATCATGTGGTGGGTGCAGCAATGCCTATATAAGTGCATGCTCCCAACCTCTCTCCTCTTTCTTTCTCATGTATTTTAATAATTAGCTTGTTGCACTTCAGATGTTTCAATGGTATGTAAAATTTGGTTGAAAAGTCTAATCAACTTAGCATATAGAAAAACATACAGTTCATTAAAAAGAATTTGTAAAATAGCTCTGTAGTTATACAGAGATGTGCCATACAAAAGGTACTTGTTAGTTCAGTTCTTGGCTTTATTTTATGTAAATATTTTAATCAAAAGTTACTTAATACATTGGTGCAAACATTAACAACTACAGTAAGTAGGCATGGGCTACCTTTGGTATATTAACCTCAATATAAACTGCCTGCTAATTAAGGAAAAAGAAATGATAAAAGAAATTAACATTCTTAATAAGAAAGGGAATTAAAAACTATTTTACTGTTCGTTTACTGGCTTCACCCAGAATATTTCATAATACAATAATCATAATCGGCCTCAGTTATAATGCCATTGTTTATTTAATAAGGTGTATTGGAAGTACTACAAAACTAAGTACTCATACATACAATATTTGTAGGGTATTTATTTTTTTATTAGCAGGTAGTTTGGTTTAGTGGTTAAAGCTTTGGATGTAGGACTTCAAACCCAGAGGTTATGCGGCTAAATCCTACTGCTGACACTGTTGACCATGTGAAAGTCATTTCAAATCATTATTTAGTAATAATAATAATAGGTTACTAAAGCCACTTATTCTTGAACATGCCATACAGAATTGCCCAGGAGTAATACATTCCCGCATTATATCAATTTCTGTTTTTCCTCCTCCTCCTAGCTTTAATTGATGGTCATTGCAAAACAAAATTTAATGGGAAAGTTCATTCTTTGTAATTGAAATGGGTAATTCATAGGAGCAATAAAAACATTTCTAGAACGTTTGTTATACAAAGTAGCTCAAAGTGCTTTATATTAATGTGAAAGTGTATATTATTAATGTTTACAATTTTCATTTGATTTACATTGTTCACTCAAGTATAGTACCCTTTTCATGTTTTTGGCAATTATATGGGGTTCCCCATTTAAAGTCCACAGATGTGAAAGCATATGCAAAGCAGTGATTATAGTGATTTACAGTACATAAGTAACTTATGCGTTACACTTATTAATTAACGTGAAGAGTGAGGAGCATGAAGCAGTAGCTTCCAACATCAAGACACAGTTTTGGTAGTTTCCCCATTAAAAATTCAAGTGTGACAATCCCAGATTGGCTCTGGGATACTGAGCAATTTAAGCGCCATCACCATAGACCAGTGGGAGGGGGTTGTTTATGGGGAGAGACCCCCTTTAAGTTTTCAGACTCTCGATCATGGGGTGGGGGTGGTAGGAGTGGAGGTTGAGTCCCATTTGGAGTTACCAGCACTATGTCCAGAGTCTAGAGGTATATAGAGAAGAAGGATTAACCATGATGAAGGCCAGTACATATCTAAGAGTGCTGGTATTCAAAAGCAATACAACTAAAGAAATACTGACCAATTCAAGCACTGATGCAATGCATTTTGAACAGCAGGAGAGTGGGCATGCCAGTTCAAAGTAACAGGCACAAATGTAAATTTAAAGATTTCGGAGGTCAAGGGCGAGGGTCCCCTTTTACAATTTGTAGATGCAATAAACATTACAGTGGGGGGAGTAGCTTGTGGGGAACTCATTAAAATTTAAACTGACACGGTTCATCTGGGTTTGTGTTGCATCAGAGAACACCACTTCTGCCTCTACTTCTCTCTCTCTCTCTCTCTCTGCTTCTGGAGATAACAATACGTACACTCACAACACCTGACTCTCTCACTAGAGCAGGGGTTCTTAACCTGAGGTCTGTGGATTCCTAGGGGGTCCATGGATGGGTTTCAGGGGGTCCGTGAGGGTTAGACAAAAATGAACATTTATATTCACTATACAGCTCAGTACTGTTGATATAGAGTAGATTTAATATTAGTAGTAATAGTATTAGTAGAAAAGTAGTTCTAGATCGGATTTAATTTGCACAAGAGGATTGTATTTCATAAATTATGAGTGGCCATTACTTTTTGCATTAAAAAAGAATGTTTATTTAGAATGTTTACTTTGAAGTTTACTAATATTTTGTGTATGTCATATATGTATGAGACAATCAAATCTTGATAAAGTACATTATTATAAATAAATGACATATATTCATTGCATGTAAAGATGTGTTTATGTGAATATATCTGGGGAAAGGGGTCCATAGCTTTCATCATATTCTTAAAAGGGTCTGTGACTCAAAAAAGGTTAAGAATCACTGCACTAGACTTGCTGATCATTGACCTATGCAAAACTTTTTTTGTCCATTTCATATCTAACTGTGCAAGGCAAACATGATCACGTCTCTTTTTTGCAGTCCAGGACACCACCCCTTCTTGAGTTATCCGTCCAGTCTACTGGTTAGTGCTGCTGCTGACTTGGTCAGTCAGTCGCTTCTGCTATATCCTTCATTTGCATAAGGCCACCTGTCAGCGTAGCAGATGTACATTAGCATAATATTAATAAATATAAAAATGCTACTTTGCTTTATTTCGATGATATCGCCAATTTTCAATTAAAACAGTCAAAGCATTTTTGAGATTTTGGGGTATTTAACTTTTCTATTGTGGATGGGTGGTTTACCCCTAAATATTGATATATTGCAATGTCCTTTCTTGATGGGTACCTAGTGCCTTAGATGTACAATCCTGCAAAATTTCAGCTTTTTAACAAAATGGGAAATAGTGAACTTTACTTTATAATTATATTTATATATATGTTAAGTATGTGTGTCTGTGTACGCAACATAAACATTATGATCAAATTATTCCTTAACAAGTATTCAAATATTTAAACCACTTACACCCATTTAGTGTTTATATTTTAAATGATTCATACATTGAACAAAGCTAAAATTAAAAAAGGATAGTCCCACAATTAATTCTTTATCTAATATTATGTAGGATTAAACTCACATTTGCATTAACTTTGACTATGGCAAATGATCAGATGTTGGTTCTAAAATTTTTTAAAGCTGTATATTACTGTCTGAAAACAAAATATTCAGAAATTTATCACCTGACATAGTTACTTTCATTTCCCATGAGCTTAAAGAAAACAGTCTGTAAAGAGGCTTACTTCAAACATGTTTAGTTATCACTGTCCACCCTTCACCCCTGGATGGTTATATTTATAAAAAATAATCTGTGGTACAGCACTCTCTCTATGAAAGAGACATAAGTACATTTGTTGCATAGAGAACTAAATACAGGTAAAATGCCATTATAGAGAATACCTAAGTACCGAAATTTTCAGAATAATGAATGTTTTTTGTTGGCCCTGACAAACGCTCATAAATCATGTTTAACGGGTTTAATTTAAAATTTCAGTATTACAAATATTTGTTCGACCAAAAATAGCCACTGAAGATAAAAATGCAATACAAAAAATACTTAACGCCATGCCTATATATTCGCCAAATCTCTGGAACCTTGCAACAGGTTCTTTCTTTCTTTCTTGTTAAATCAAAAGAAAGTGATAGTCTGTTGTGAAATTTCCAGTCTCAGGAAGTCTCGGAGAGAATGTATGAATGATGTCATACAGGTATAGCCTAATTCTGAGTCAGAGTTCACAGCTTCTCAGAGCGTCCACATGGATAATTGTGTCATGTACAGATACTGTACTGTTTGAGTTGCATGGTGCCTCTCAAAGTTTTCTTTGCGATTAACCAAAAAATTGAGAAATGGATTTAATTTACAATGGGAAAAAAAAGTACATCTAACATCTCATTTTCATTCTGTATTCACACCTGTATTTCTACTAAAAATGTTACATCTAATGACTAATTTTTAAATAAAATATTTTTGCAGTTTAAGAAGCACTGTTTTTTTTTAATACAGGTATTGTCAAGCTTGGGTAACAGAGTCGCATGAGAGACAAGAAGATTAGTCCACATTTAAAAAGAAAACGCAGGTACTTTATCAGTGTATAGAGAATGCAGGTGTAGTCGCACCAGTAGTAATAGGAACTGTTACTTCAGTACTTAAGCACACAAGATAGGAGCTTTGACACATGGGTTATCGTCTTACTTTAGCTCCCATCTTCAGAGTAGAACAATATCAGTGGAGTCACCTCTGTGGCAGACCAGGAGAGTGCGAATAAGAGCAGGTCAAAGATAGCTCTAAACAACAAGCAGGTTATGCAGTAATCCTGATCCTGCTGAGGACAACCAATTGCTTTGCCCTTGGTTTACTGTTTACCAGACAAAGCAGAGCAGCTACGGGGCTGTCCTTGCACCGCTGGCGTTAGGGATGGTGAATCACCAGCAACCCCAGTCACAACAGTATACATATTTTTCCCATATTCATTATGACAAAATATCCGTTATAACAAAATATTTTTATGGCCCCATGAATTTTGTTACAACTGAATTCCATCTGTACAATGTGTCAAGTCAATGGTAAATAATTATATTCAAGTTCAAATTGATACTAAATGTAAAATACAAATTCAGTAGTTATTTTTCAAATGTATAAGTAGAACTGCTGAATCTATTGCCAGTCTTCAGAAACAACTGAAAGCTAACAGTACCTCATTCACCTTTAAGATCCTCTGACACATCCAAAACGGGTTATTACACCTTTCTTTTCCTTTAAACTGTTGTTACACTTAAGCAATTTGTTAGATTTGTCATGCAGTTTAGAACTGACTGCACCATTTTAGCCATAGTTTTACATATTTTGTAATGTACCTGTAATTTATTATTTTAGATTTTAATACAGAAATTAAATTTGGTGCTTGTTTGGTTCATGTACTGTATACAGAAATAGATGTAAAGATACCACACTTTAACAGAATGGCATTTACTTTAAACTTTTTTTCTTTTTCAGATGGATGCTGACACAAGCCTTCTATAACTTATTCATGCACTTCGGATTTCAAAGTCTATTTGGATTTAAGTGCCTACTGAATAAAAATATTAAATTTATTGTGTGATTGAATATAGAATAATTTTGTCCTATACCTGTTTTTATTTCTCAGTTTATTAGTGGACAATATAAGAAGAATTTTAATGCTGTTATTTGACAAGCATAAAATATTACTAAAATTAAAGTCTAAGGGTTTGGAGTTTGGGAAGGCACTCTATAAATAAACGTTTATATTATTATCTTCCACAAAAAAAAAAAAAAAAAAAAAAACCCTACCTTGCAACATTGTTTGTCAGGGAAGTATAAAGTTACCAAGCACACATCTAATCAAAAGGCATTTTAAGAATGTAACTTGTTTGAAACATAAATATTCACTTTAGCCAAAAACAAGAGGACAGGAAAAGGAAAAATTTAAGTTTGAGCACTGGATCAACAGATTATAAAAATCAGAACAAGACAGCAAATCCTTAACACAAACTTAAATATGTTGAATAATATTGTCAGAAAACTGAAACATATTTCCACAAAAAACAGATGTGTTTTTTTTTACGTTTATTTTAATAGAATCTTGTATGTTTTACTTGGAAATCATTGTGGCCATATTATTTTTAAAAGCTCTTTCCAAAGTTTAACTGTATATATGATAATTATAACTGGCCACCTTATCCCGTCTTGTTAGATAATAACGTACTGACTGAATGCTTCACCTTACAGAAGTACTGCAGATGCAGTCATCTATAATAGAAAGACAGTGAATTTGCTATGCTAACGCACATATAACCGCTTAGTCACCTTTCACACTTCTGTACCATGCACAACACAAACTGGCTTTTTTTTCCAAGCAAACATGCAATCACAGCAGGCAGACAGCAGTGACTTCCCAGACGGACATCATCACAACATTCTGATGAAAAGCCTATTTTGGAGATGCACACTCATTTAAGAAAGCCAACCAAGTATATCAGTATTCAGCACAATTCTGGTAAAAGAACTGATCACTACAACCTCTACATCATATCACTGAAACTGGCGAAATTCTTATGCTGCATGTCATGTGACACAATGGTTTCTTCCTGTCAAATGAAACTTACAGACTTTTAATGAAGTTGAACATTTCTACATTGTCCATCTTTGTACAATCATCTGTCTCTAGCCATTACACTCTCCCCTGTGTGCCTGGTTGCCAAGAAAAGCATTAGTGCCAATTCACAGCCAGCCAAGCGTTGCAAGTGCCGTTTGTCAAATTAGCCCGCTGCCATATTCATTTACTAGTGTTGACACAAAAGCATCCGGAGTGTGCATGTTGCTGCCAAAAGCGTAAAACAAAACTGAATTATCGGACAATGCAGTAAGCAGCAACTGATCACCACCAATTGCATTTTCAGATTATTACTGTACTTCCAAACATCACATGTAAACTTAATCTCACACAATGTAGTAAAGAAGACCCAGAGCACAGAAAGAGTTTATACTAACAGCTGATAGTCTGTCTTTATTCTAACAAGGAGAATCAGCATAAATGTGGCCAGCAGCTGCATATTATGCTAACTGCTGTAGTGAAAAGTAAATAGTCTCTTCTGATATCAGAAATAACTGTGAAATTATGTCTCAGATATCTTTGCAGAATTGTTGAAGGGAGTAGGTGGAGTGGAGTGGTAGAATTGGCTTAGCCTTACTGCAACTTCTATTTCCCCTCCAAGAAGCAATTATTCTCTGCTTCAGACAGAAGAAAAATATAGACTAAAGCAAGCTACCTATACTATACAAATAAAATCAGAAGTAAAAGCCAGCAATAACTTTTCTAATGTATGTGTGGTCCTGCCCACATCTCTTGCTGGCAGGGCACACTTGAATTAACCACAGCTAGACTTCATCCAGAAGCAGATGTACTAGAGATCTTCTGTCTCACCTATCAAAGTGAAAGGTCATTTTTCAGTAGACCACCAAGAAAAACTGACTGGACTGTGGTCTTAGTGAGAAAGCAGCCGCTTGTGAAAAGACTAGATGAGATGCTTACAAATTGCCTATCAACGATGGGTACAATAAATGAGCTCGTGTAAATCTAAACTGTTTAAGAAATGAAAAACCAGTTTCCTCACTTAGCAGACTTCAGGCAAAAAAAATAGAATGCAAAGTTAATTTCCCTTAAAGTCAACTTACAAAATACACAGTAACATTTTGTTAATATTTCTACAATGTGACAACTGGCAGTTTAAGTGACTATGTCAAGTTCACACACTTAAGCAGTAGTGCAGGTAATCCGGCGCTATATATAGTGCCTTTCCATAGTAAGTACTGTCTCAATGTGCACAGTATAATTGTTTCCATGTCTAGACTTTGGACCATTAGCAGGTTAACTGACAAAGTAAGCGTCCCATAGAGAACCATTAGTGGATGTTGTACCAAAAACCTCATAGTTAAACAGAGCAGCTCTATTAAACACAAAACAAAAATCATATTTAAAATGTATTCTTTCATATATTATTTTCCTGAACATTTAGACTTCACTACCTTTACAATCAACTCTACGTTGTATAAACACAAAAAATAAGACAGATGGTGGTTTTCACAGATGTACTATTATTTTAATATTTCCCAAAAAGGTTAAAATCAGCATGCTGGGTTAGTACAGCTTTTGAGCACTCATTTTTATTAAGTGATGGATCTGTGAGTACTGCATCGCGAGCATGTTTCTTATTTTAGCTAAGCCACATCCCTGCAACCATTTAAGAGCAATTTTGAAAAGAAAATAAAGACAACCATTTCTGTTTGAAAACAAAAAAGACAAATCAGTTATAAAAACAAAAGAAAAGCAGAAACTGAAATCTTTATATACAGGACACTTTGTTTCAAGTACAAAGCTTTGCTCTTCTATTGAGTTCAGGTTATAATAAAAAAAAAACATAAGACTATTAAAAGCAAAATATTAAAGACATTATTGTAAAAGCTAAACATCTGCCAAATGCAATTCTATATGTTTATTTTCAAACTTTCACTTGCATAAATCTATTCTGTCAGCTGTTAAATTTGTCTATATACTAGCTACGTTCTGAAAGCTCTTTTCTTAGTGTTGTGGGGAAATGAGTTCTGCTCTCTTTAAACTTAGATTTTTTTTTTAAATTACAAAAATGACAGGCAAAGCATGAATTGTTTAGGTTCTGGTGGTTCAATTTTCTAAGATAAGTTTAATTTTAATACTGAACATAAATTATTTAATTCTATATATCTTCGCTGGAAAATGACAAATTTACATTAAAATGGCATACATACTACATTACCATAAACACTGCCTTGCAAATGTTTGTATGAGTGTGTGTGTGTGTGTGTGTGTGTGTGTGTGTATCTGTGAATGCTGTAATCAGAACAATCAAATGTGGTGACTACAAAAATAACCTCTTTTTTTTATTATATTGTTCTGTTCTGCATTTAAATATACAAATGAATAAATAAACACAAACAACAAAAGATGACAAAAACCGTAACTTAAAATTTGTTGTACTTTCTAGCCAAGCTAAAATGTTATGAAAATAATAGTACAAGCTTAGTAGATAGGATCACAAATTGTACTGTATTCATAATTTGTATGTGACAAATAAAATTTGATTTGATACTTGTGTACATTTGTAAAACTCCCTTAATAATGATGTCTGGATCCATTTGTACTTAAAATGTCTACATTAAGGGTGTAACACTGAAGATTCTTTGACTTGCTATTTACAATAATGTCCCAAAAACATGTGGTCGGTTTTTAAGTCTTGCCGTTGTTTTCTTTCCAGCCAAAGTACTGTACAAACTTTCAAAGCATATTCAGACCATGTCTGATCATTAAGATTCTTTCAAATGTACTCGAACTAAGCAAGTTAATATGATACAAAACAGTAATAAAGGTTACAGAGCATGCAAACAATGTGCTTAGAAAATCCAAATTAAAATATTGATCTTCAATTACTGAATAACACATGTATATGGAATGTTTAAAAATCAGAACTTTTTTACACACATACCAGACTTAACTAACTACAGTATTAACAAATGGTCTCTCATTTTGATACATTTACCAAATTTACCTTGCTACGAATTTTGGCCAGTCTTCTTTGGGGGAAAACACTCTTGTCAGTTAATCTACTCAGAAAGTGTAGTTGATGGGTTCTCAGCATAATGGGGAAATTAATGGTAGTTCAGAAAAAGCAGTGAACATAGTGACTGTAGCTGCTGATTAAGGCTTATATAAAATAAATGTACATGATCTAATGAAACAAACTGTATCCTTTCAAAAGATATTATTGTGCAATTACAAAGATAGTAGCATATACAATTCATAAAGCAGTGTTAAGAGAAAAACTGACACTCTGATCTATCTGTAGGACACCTATTAGTTTAATATGCCATAACAAGTTTAGAATGGGGCTGAAGAGGGGTAAAAGCTTAATAAGAAAAGCTTTTTAAGGCAGGAACAGCTCCATTTATTTTATGAAAGAGAGGCTGTGCTAGATTGAAAGCACATATGGATGAAGTCCTAGAATAGAATGTAAATAATTATCTTAAAAATGAAACAAAAAAATCACAGTAAATGCAAAATCAGTAATGTTCTAGTTGAATGACTGGCTCTGCCAACAGTCCTAAATCAGAGATTCAGAGTTGGTCCAGAAACAAAATGCTGGGACACACATTGCTAATCACAACTGTCCATTACACACTTTTTATGTTCAAAGTAGGCCTAGCAGTCACAATGGAAGCAATGCAAGAGAAAATGAACAATTAAACATGTGCAATAAAACTCAGAGAAAAATTAATTAACATACAGCAAAGGCAGCATCCATTCATAATTTTTCTGTTTGATAAAGTTAAAAGAGTTCGAGCCTCTTTGAAAAGTGAACTCTCTCACAATTCTCTGGCCAGATGTTTGGCTTCAATTAAGGAGTGAGACCCATCTCAGCTAACAACAAATGCAAGGTGACACAGCACAGTAGGCAGAACGCCAGCCGAACACAGGGCACCGACTAACACATGGACAATTCATAAATCAGACAATTTTATTTAAAAAAATGTAACGAGCCAAAGTATTTGAAAATAGCCGCACAAAACGAATTCCAGAGGTACAGAAATTTTCACACACTAAACACCTTTCGGGGGCGAAAAAAATTTTCATAAGGAATGCTAAGATTAAAAAATTGTAATTTTGGTATATTTGAAAAAGATTTTTAACCACATGTTATTATAAAAAAGTATTGTGGTACTGAAAATGAAAAGTATTAAATTCAATCTGAATTAATTTGTAATTAAAAATGATGTAACCTTCATATGTACCTCTGCCTATTGCATACAACATACCTGTGAGCTACAGTATCATTTGTAGTGCTTTAAATATACAATGTAGGTATGGTTAATATTACAGGAAATTCAAAAATGTTCTTCACAGAATATTCTGAGGTAGCTTGAATGGGCAAGGGCAAACATAGTGACTAGTGCCACTGCTTCACCGCTCTATGGGAATGGGTTTTAATCTCACCTTGGAGCAATTATAATGTGAATAATGTTCATTTATCCCATATCTGCAAGGGTCTGTTTCCATGTTTTTGCTCAAATCCAATGCATGTTACAATAACCACGGATTTTAATGTGACAAAGTGTGAGTGCATAAAAGTGTACTGATTTTGATTGGCACCTCATTCAGTATTGGTTCCTGCCATGCAAACAGTCCTACTGGGTTAGCATCCAACACCTGACAATGGTACAGCTAGATTCAGCAAGTGTGAAAATACATGCATCAATGGTTTTGGGGGCATTAAACAATACTTCAATTTTCAGATATTATACTATTTTTTATTTTCTTTTTTACTTAGATTACAAATTTCAAGAAGTTTAGCAGGGTGATATACTTCTTCACTATATGAATAAAATATACTACTAATTATCCAAAATAACTTACAAATCAGTCCTATGATTTATGAACTGCGATGATGGGATGAAGAGACTTCCTTGTATGACATAGCAAGTCAAGCTAAAGACTTATTTTACACCCCAAAACATTATTGCATTATGTTATGTAGTGGTGGATGAGAAATATTTATAATCTCATGTTTTCATGTGGAACAGAGCTAACAACGGCTCTGACAGAACTGTCATCAATGTGTTACACTCTGTGTCACAGGCTATCTAATAACAAAGGTAGCTGAAGTTGATGGAGAAAATTGATCAATGAGCAACTCCGTGTATCATCTGGTATTGACAGCAGGACAAGTGTTAATTAGCTCATGGGTTTTTAAAGCAGTCAGATCTTTGAAGAAAAAGAAGGCAGTGATGGACAGGAGACTGCAAGGAGGATGGAAGGTTGAGTGCAAGGACAGCATCGATAGACTAGTCAGGGTCCTGATACCAGAGAAGCGCCAATGTCCCAATGTCCATATCTGCTGATCTATTTTACTGTAACAGAGAAGGCCAGATGATTTTCCTGATGGGTTGGCCCTGGTGGAATGATGGAAGGGGCAGAGCTGTATAATGGTGGGAGGAGCTTCACTGACTATGGGTGACATTTGCTATGGAGGAAGTTGCTGGATTCTTTCCTGACTGAGGATGAAAAAGCCAGGAGCACAGTGATTGTTGCTGTGTACTTGGGAGTTGCCAGCATGTATACCTGGTGAGACCTGGAATTCCACTTAACTTTAATTAGGATCCTCTTGTGTCTGCCTGGAGTACTGCTCATATGTGTGTTTATTTCTTTTTAAATCTCTTAACAATATTTATGATTTTATCCAAAACTATTTATTTACTATTTGTAGTTTTTTTCTTTTTTTTTTCTTTTATATACCAAGCAACTGTCTATGTCTCTTTCCTTGCCACTGACTCATCCTAGGTTATGCACTAATTGGTGCTCCATCATTAGGCAAAGGCAAAGATTGATGTCATGGGACAATCACAATATGGTGACCAGCGTTAGACAACAGAAACCCATGTCAAAAACATCTATGAGAAAAATTCTTACGTTACTCATGGTCATAATCCACATGTTATGCTATCCAGCCATATGTTCACAACATCCAAAACATATGCATTTTTGCTAAAATACTCAATAAAATCACATGTGGTAAAACTTTCTGTTGAATGCGCTCACACATTGGTTAGCATTGGTCACTTCATATGGGATGAGCACTGTAAAGTGCACCAACAGTTAAGTACAACTAAAAATTAAGGGTTAAAGAAAAGCAAATGAAAACATTTGAGTACATCTATGAGGCTTTAACGAACAGAGACTCAGTTCACCTGTGCAGTTTCACAGACAGATCATAATAAATCCTGGGATACTCCATTGTGGAAATAAATATAAATGCAATGACTAGAGGCAGGTTTACAATTTAAATGCTCATTTGAATTTAACAATGTTCAATTTGTGTTTAAAAGAGTGTCTTCCGGAAGCGGTTTATTTAACAGTACGTTAGAAAAAAATATGCGCGTTTGGAATTTAAGAATACAATTTGATGACTTGGCATGTGGATTATGCAAGATACCTTTATTGTCACTGTAATACACAATGAAATATCATATCAGTTTCAAATACACAAAGTATAAAAGTAAAGGTAAGTATGCAAGCATAAATAGATACATAATAAATGACATCACAGTGAAGATTACAGTCAATGTAATCGTAATGAGTTACAAATGGGTCATGTATAAATGTGTGGCTGTGTGTGATTGATACAGAAGTGCAGCTCAGTCAGTGGGGGTTTCTGTTATAGGAAGTGGCAGTGACAGTTGTGTATTAAATAGACTGATTGCTTTGGGGTAAAAGCTGTTCTTCAGCCTGGTAGTGCAGGCATGCCGGGCTCTGAAATCCCTTCCAGAGCGCAGAGGACTAAAAACACTATGGCCGGGGTCGGTTGGATCTCTACAATCATTCTTTGCTTTTCTGCTGCAGTGGGTAGTGAAGATATCTTCCACTAATTGTAGCCGATTGCCAATAATTCTCTGAGCCATTTTGATAATACACTGGAGGGCCTTCCTGTTCTCAGAGTTACAGCCAGCGTACCACACTGAAATGCCCTACATGATGACAGACTCTATAGTGCACTTGTAGAGGTTAACCAGTAGCTACTGCGGAAGTTGTGCTGCCTTCAGGCTCCTCAGAAAGTGAAGCCTCTGTAGACCTTTCTTGGTTGTTGTCCATGACAGGTCCTGGGTGATATGAACTCCCAAGAATCTGAAACTCAGGACTATCTCCACCCCCTCGCCTTTAATGCTGATGAGAAGGTGACTGCTATAGTTCAGTCCCCTGAAGTCCAGAATTAGTTCCTTTGTTGTATTCTACAACTTTGCAGATTCTCAACCTCTCCTCTATAGGCTGCTTTGTCATTATTGGAGATCATGCCGATCACAATGGTGTCATCTGCAAAGTTTATTATGATGTTAGTATCATAAATAGATTTGCAGTTGTTTGTGAAGAGGGAGTAAAGGAGAAGGCTCAGTACATAGCCCTGCAGTTCCCCAGTGTTCAGTATTATGGATGAAAAGAAATGCTTATCCATAAGCACAGTTTGTGGTCTGTTACCAAGAAAATCAAAAAGCCAGTTGCATAAGTATTAGTTGAGACCCAAGATGTTTAGCTTAATAGCCAGCTTGTTAGAAGGAATGGTGTTGAACGCAGAGCTGTAGTCGATGAACAGCATCAGCACATAGTGAAGTGTGAAGGGCAAGTGAGACAATGTCCTCAGTTGACCTATTTTCCCTGTATGCAAAGTGGTATTGGTCCAAGTATGAGGGATGTTGCTCTTAATGTTTCTGAAGATAAGTCGCTCAAAGCACTTGATAACAGTAGGGGTCAGGGTTAAGCAACACAAGTAATGCAAGATTTTTTGTGGATGGTTTGGATATCTCTTTCTTTCATCCAGCATTGGTCAATATGGCCTATTCTATAAGAAAATTTATTAATCTCTGTTCTGCATGAACACATTAGGTAGAACTTTTCCTCAGCCATCACTACAAGTGTAAGTAACATAAAACAAAAATATTTTTTTGATTGAGTAGAGAAAGAAACTTTTAATACACATTATCACATATTGCATCATAAACAAGGGGAAATAATTAAATATATGTACCCCACGTGCCTTTACTAGAAAAAACAAGTTCATAAAACGGTTGAATGAAGAGAAATATGTAAGCACTGACTTAAAAATATTCCCTTCCCAGGCACATTTCCAAAGAGGATAAAGGTGTTGCCAGTTCAGTTCACACCACCATCTCAAGTGTACCCCAAGTGACACAATTAGAATACCAATGTTATAAAAATATATAAACTACTCTACTTTATTCAAACACATGTAAATACAATGACACTGTGGCCTTCACCTATTACAATATACTACTTTAATGTAGCTGCTCATTTTTCAATCAAAAAAGGAGATCTAGCCTGAGAATCTTCAGCTGTGCCTGCTCAAGTAATCTTGTACTCTAGCAAGAGCCCTGTTACCTGCCTAACAAACACACCAAGCCAATAATCAAGAGAGTTAGTCAAGGGCTGCCAAATAAGAGCTTCTTTGTGGCAAAGGAAACAGACTGATGAATCACAGCTTTTAAAATTCATTATTCAACAGTGCCAGCCGCTCCTCAAGGTAGTTTTCAAGACAGACATGATTTAAGGCTTCTCGCAGACTGTCACTTCAGCGAGAGCCAATTACAGTAGAGACTGGAGCAGCAGCAATCAGACCCCACAATGAATAACAGAAGCAGCAGGGAGAAAGGACTGCAGAAATGAGAGATTGGAAAGACACAGAAGGAAACCATCCACCCAGCAAATCTGAAGCAGACTCTGCATTGTGGAACAGTCCAGAGATGTAATTTACTGTAAATCATCACTGTTGTTCAGAATTTTACACAGCAATGGGTGCCAGCCACTTTTTTTCCTTTTCAGTGATATGACAGCGCAGAAAGGGATCGACTCTGAGCACACTGCTAAGGTCCTGCTTTCCATATGCTTCATCTGTGAATGAGAGTGAGCTCTTTTACCATTTGTACTCTCTCCAAATCCTCATGACTCATTTAAATTAAAAAGTTACGTCCCTCTGGATGCCAGGAAGAGCCTGTACCATGGGCCCTTTGACAAAGGGGAGGGAGGGAGAGAAAGAGTGTGTGAGAGAGAGAGAGAGAGAGAGAGAGAGAGAGAAAAGCCACAACGGTAGGCAGTCCCACTTTAGTTTTGTACTCTGATGTCACTAAACCACATGATCCAGCCTCTCCAGTAACAGCACATGAAGGGAAAAAAAGAGAGTTTTAAAGCTTATGCTTTTTTGGATTGTGTGAATACTTCATTCGCCTCACAAACAACCACAGAACCACAAGTGCGGTGCAAATTTTCTCTAGGACGACAGCAGATCAGCCTCTGGTTTGTAAATGGTTAATCTCCGCAGGTCACTTCCAGTCACAGAAACCGACCAAGTCAGTAAGTACTCACTAACCACAGCCTGTGCAGCACTGCTGGTCCATCAAATATTTGTTCACTCTTTTCCATGTAAGCTGCTTGTGGCTATGCTGCTTTTCTGACAGCTAACAGCTTACACTGGTGCTGTGGGCAGAAATCACAGTTTTCTCCGCTATGGTCTGTATTTGCAGTTTAAGACTTCGTGGGTCAATAATACCACAAAAGGTGGACAATCTATTGGCAACAAAACATCTCTGAAACCATGGCATCGAACAGTCTATTCAGCTCAGTTACCCCATGCCAACAGAACTTCTTCTGGGGTAAGTAAATCTGTCTTTAATATTTTTTTTTCTCTAAATGAAGCACATGATAACAGAAAGCATCTCTGAACTCTGCCTTTTGCCGATTTCTCCATACACTAGAAACACAGGTGTCATATACAGACACACACACAATTAAAAAAACAAAACAAAACAAAAAACGCATCACTTGTTAAAACTTTCAAACACCACAAAAAATAGTTCTCCGAGAGTACAAGGTATTAAAAAAAGGTTATGATATACAAATAAAGTGGACAGCCGCAGTAAGCAGAGATTATTTTTAAAGTGGGTGTTGAATCCTCAGAGTTACTATTATCTTGCTTCTGTGGTTTACAACCAAAATATGCATGAAAAAAGCATCTTTGATTGGATGGTTTGAAGATAAGGTGGGCAAACGTATGGCAAACCACAGATGCACACGGTGTGCTTAAAATGGGGCAAGTTTTAGGGATGCAGTGCATGGCATGCTAGGTACTGAATGAACTCATAGCAATCAAGCAGATATTGCAGCATGCAGGAGCAAGTGTTAAACTAGGATAAGAATGCCATCTCTAATTTCAATAGTCTATGTCACATCAGATAGTCAGACTGAAACATTTACAAATGTAACATTAAAGGGGATTGGCAATACTTGCATGTTTTGTATTGATTCTCTATACAATTATAGTTTAATATTCAGAAAAGTATTACAATTTCTGAGTGCAGGCTAATTTAATTATGGCTGTTGTATGTACCGCTTAAAGGAATTCTAAAACACATTCCACACATTAGGCACAAATAAACTGGACAAAAGTAAACATTAGAAAGGTAAAAGAAAAAAAAGCATCACCAGAATGCTCAAAAGCAGCAAGATTTAAAGGCATTAGCACCTTGCCTAAGCAGCTAAAGCAACTGTAACAGAGACTTTATGGTGCAGCACAGGCAACTGCCTCAAACAGCACAGACAAACAGAAAACACTTAAGCTGATTGGGCACTTACAGAAGTTTTGCAATGATGTCCTTCATGTTATAAACTGTCAACTACATCAGCATGCTTAAAATGCCTCTATCAGATACCTAGTGAAGAGCCAGGAAATAGGTGAATTCTCAGCACTAGCCTGTTTGGTTAAAATACAATTTTCTCCACCTCCTTTTTGCCGTAATTGGCCGGGCATCCCCCCACTAACTCTGTCGTCAAGTCAGATTTAGGATGTAGGAAAGTCAGGGGAATTGAAGTTAAAAGCTGATCTGAGCATGCCGACTACTTTTAAAGCGCTGCACGCCGCACTAAGCTCAAAACACCCCTTGGGCATTGGCAGCGATATGCTATAGACACAAGCAGAAAAGCCCTTCTTCAGCTGTCAATGAAATTAATTATAATGTTATATAAACTGAATGGCAAAAACATTGCTTCTTTAAGATTTTTTTAACCAATATTTAGTTTTATCCATAGTAAAATTGCTTAAATTATTTTGCCAATGATAAATTTTGGTTTTTGATAATTCAGGGAAAATATGTAGAAAAAGACCAGCAAAGGGCTGATTTATTTAAAGAAAAATTCTTTATTATCAATCAATACATGATGGACATCGGAAGGACTGCAAGAAGGTGTGCATTTATTTCCTAATTGAACATCAGCAATAGGAGAATTTGATCTGAACCATCTCCATATGAAAATTGCGGCAAATGCATCTGAGAAAGAATAAAGCAAGCAAGGTCTTGTTTAAACTGATAGAAAATTTAGCCAACAAATGAAAAATGTTTAACAATTACATAACTGTGTATAAAACAGAGTAGTATATTTAACAGTAGAAAAACTTTTTTAAAGATGGTACAGTAAAATGACAGCGAATTCTACTAAAAGAAAGGTTACAAAAACACCACTTGAAAAATAAACAAGTTCAGAAAACGTCACTGAAATCTTAAACCTAATTTAAGGTCGGCAATGCTTCTAATCAATTTAAGGTTGTGCTGTTATCTTTTAAATAATCCTTATGAAATGTGCATTTTATATTACACATACTAAAAAAATTTTCAAAATGATGAATAATATAATTACAGTTACATTTCCCTGTTAACTTTGTACTATTTTATCAGCAATATTCAACATGCCTGTACATATATAAAATTTACACTTTGCTGTAAAAGCATTTACTAAATAGTTGAAAATAAAAATAACAGTACATGCACACAAAAAAGAATCACGTCTCTAAAACATGCAGATCCAAATAACATTCTCATCACTTGCAAGATTGCTTTGTAAATAATTTTTAAAAATTACACTATAAAATATGCTGTTTTAATAATCAATTTTCAATACTACACAAAAAAGATATACAATTGCATTTTAAAGTTCATTATTGACGTCAGCCATTCACTTAATACAGTCTCACCAAGAACACGGAGTCTTGGGATCCAGATTTCTGCCTGAGGCATTGATAAACAAGCTTTAAGAGAAAAGGACACCACAGATGTTAAATGAAGTCTCTCCTGTGATTTTCACCAGTGCTAATCAATTAAAAACTTGATCCAAGAAGTCCATGTGTTTCCAATTTAATCATGCATAGGTCTTCAAGACTCAATAGAGTGGGCTAATTCATGTAATTTGTAATCACAACTTTGCTTTAGAAAAAGAAAACAAAACTGATCGAAACAGACCAAGAGAGCAAACTGTCTAAAGGCTGCCATGCCCGCAAGATACGTGAGAAGTTCAGAGGTTAATGAAACGCTACCAGCTTCTACAACTGGACCTCGGATTGATGTAAGCACGAGAGACATTACTACAGCAAAACACTTCACAGCATACAAAAATCATTTCTGACAATCAGGTGGTTCTTACACGCAAGTTTAAAAGAGCAGATTACTTTTTCTCTCAACATGAAAAAAAAAACAAAAAAAACCCGGAAGACCCAGTTATTGAGACTATTTCAAAAATCTTGAATGTATCTTCCCCTAAAACTGCATCTAAGGTCACTGCATATGAAAAGTGAAATATTACCTTCTCTGTATCTAATCTAGAAGTGGAAAATCACAGACATTAAAAATCCTCATTTAAAAACAAGGTCAAAATCCATCCTAAATAGACACCCAGCTGAGCTAAACATGGAAATATTACTAGAAAAACAAGGCCAATTTTAGTTGGTAAAGACAAACATTTCACCTGGTTAAATTTAACTTGGCTGAAAGATCAGGCACAGCTATCATACTGCTGGATTTTTACAACTTTGAATGTCAGCATCAGGAATGTCAGAAAACAACATGTGTGGCCTTTTTTGTTTTTATATTAAACCAAAAGCCAATACTGCTGATCAGATGTGTTTGCAAATCTGGCTTGAAACTAGGCAGCTATAGTTTTTTCTTGTCATTCCACCCTTTTAAACAATTAGACCAAGCGCAGACAGTATCACAGTATCAATACGGAGAGAGACACAAACAAAAAAAGTCATATAGAAAACAAATATGATTAAAGTAACTGGGGTCTGTCAGCAAATTTAACCCCCCCGCCCCACCAAGTTTCTGAGTAACTTGATATACACAACCTGAAAGAGTGGTTCAATTGCAGTTGACCAAATCTTCAAACATTCAAACATATCCAGAAATCATAAAATTACAGACTGAATTTCAGATGAAAGAAAAAAAATGTCACAAACACAGTGTGGTTTATAGAGCAAAAAAGATCAAATTCAAATTTTATACAATGTGTATATATATACACACACAAGACATATCCTAGATACATTGGTATACACAGCCACATACTCTGTACCAACTTGCATAAATACATATTCTTATTATATACACCTAAAGAACTTAGACAAATGCTGTGTCAGCATGTTTCTGCAACAGAATAAGAAAGAGAGTGATGTTAATTTCACACAGAAAAAAAATGTTTTGGCTGTTCAGTTTCCATCACATTCATTCACACACTTATATTGTTAACTGTATAAATGTGAATAGGTACACATTTAACACGTCTTGTTCAAGTGAAAACAATTTATGTGCATGTGAGTTTAATGCCAAATTATTTCATTAAATGTCAGACCAACAGTTCCTATCAAAGATTCCAGAAATGTATGCTGTACTTTAATTAAAATTCCCAAGTGGTTTATTTCAAATGTCTGCCTGCACAATAGCAAAACCTAGTTTGAGCATAAAAAGACAAGCAGCTACAGTACATATATTAATTATGTAAATATCCACTGATAGTGATACTCAGGAAAACAACTACAGAAGCAGATTTGTTAAATAAAAATGTTCAGCAATTAAGCAATGTACAAACCGCAAATACAGTGAAACTTCCACCTCAGAAGGCTCATATTACTGAACACTTACTGGACGCTGCTAAAGCTGAAGCTGTTTATTCTAGTTAAGATGCAGTTTTGAAAGTATACTATTGCTTTTTTTTCTACGCTATATGCATTATACCCTACTCAACTTTCTAATTGACAAATTATATGATGCCCTGCCAGCAATTCCATCTTTGTTATATTGTTCAAAGGAAAGTACTTCCACTACTTTTTGCATAATTGTATAACAGTCTGCTTAATTCAATTATTTAGCTTAAGTACTCTATGTTATTTAGTTAACAGTTATTTAAACTTAAACACATTAGATAAACACTTTACAAAATCAATATATAACGTTCCAAAGTCTCTCTTCATGTACTAAAAATTACATACAGTACTTTGCATCTATGTATAAATTATTAATATTATAATATTATTAATATAAAAAACTGGGTTAACTTAAAATCTAATCAATGCAACACTTACAGCAAAAACTACTTATTCAATTATAAGTTCGGTTTAAAACATAAAACAACAAGAAGTAGATGTTTAATTTTCATGACTTTCAAAAGATTAAAAAATGCCTCATCTGCAACAAATGCTGTCAGACACTTTTATCTGCAGAGTTATACATTTTATAAATACAATGATATTTAGTGTAATTTATTTCATATCCAATACTTATATATATTTAGATTTTTACTTATTTTATAAAAATAAATTCCATTAAATAAGTATTTAATTATCTTTTAAAGCTTTCTATTCTTACATCAGTATTTGTATTCACTTCGATATTTTAGACCCTTTTTTTCTTAAAGTTACTGCGTTTACCTTTAAAACAATAGGCTTTTATAATATGAAACATTTTGAAATATTTAGCAAAAGTTACTTAGCAAATAATTATAGGTCAGGCAAGATTAAAGCAGTGGTTTATACAGTCAGCTGTCTTCTTTAAAAAAAAAAAAATCTTTTTAAGAAACAAAAATCTGGCTTCAAAGAAAGAACTGTAATAACACTCCTAAGGGGTCGTAAAGATGTTTTTTAGTTGTAGCATGAAAATTTCTAAATAATAATGTGACACCTACTTGAGACCACATCCTGCAAAACAGCAAATTTAAAAGGAAACGGTATCCAACTGTATAGTTCTAGACCTTCACAATGCTGGCACTGCACTTCACCAGGCAATCTTTGTTATTATTGAAAACAGCACATAATATATCTTTTTGGATTTTTTTTTTTTTAAGCCTTTGCTGAGAAAGGTTACATTTACAAAAACAATGACTGAAGCTACATGCAAAACTGCTAATTCTGGCTTACCAAGCAGACCAATCTACGTTAGAATATTACAGACACATACAGTACATCCATAACGAATGTAGATGGAAAAAAACTGCAGAAAAAACGGGCATGTCTTATTTCTTTATTTTCATTCTTGCAGGAATTTGTCTTCCATTTATGACTAATTGCTCATTGCCAAATTTTTACCAATTAATTATAAAAGAGATTTTTGATAGAAACTTCATTCATCATCAAATGTTTACTGATTAATTACAACCAAGATATTTTTAATATAATTAGCTCTTGGACAGTTCACAGCGACAGTGCAGCAAAAAATGATTGTACAATAAAATTAAGAGAAATAAAACCACTTCAAGGGCAGAAATTAAAATTAAATGAACAAGAAAATATTTTTATAGCTGTTAACAGTTAGTTCTGTTTTTACATAGAAAGGTAAAACAAAGAATCCTTGATTAATAGATTATTTAATTTTACATTACTCCAAGGTAGCATAATTTTTCTGAAAATTTCGGAGATCAAAAATACATGCATACAGTCGAGACTTTTACTATACAGATTCTTTGGAAGATTTTTATTTTGAAGCATTTGGGGGATTTATGCTTAGTATGTAATTTGAAAAATTAAAACCATATTAGCTCTGAAGCAGAATACAGTTTGAGAAATGTCACAGTTACTTAAACCTTATATATAAATTGGGCAATTCTGGCATCAGAATGAATGAGGTGCCTCTCTTAAAACTTCCAATAAACACGCCATAAGTAAGTTGCATTATGTTACCTGTATATAATAGTAAAAAAAAAAGCGAAGATTTGCAATTTCAGTGTAAATATCAAGAAAATATGTTTCACTACAGCTCCTACAAAAATATTCAAACACTATACATGCTGAAACATTTATGTGCAGTATGTTTATACAGTACATGTAAACTACTACAGACACTACATTCAAAAATTAAGCCCACAAAGAAATGATAAGATAGTGACTGAGTTCCTTACTCAGAGAAACATTTCTATCAGTGACCCAAGTCATATAATTCATTATGACCATATGGTTGTAGTTTAATGTTTATGAAGAAAGAAAAGAAACATTTTAGTAATCTGTGAGTAGCTAGTCTGTTACAGAAAAGCTGAACAAAGTTCTTAAATTCATGCATACAAGTGCTCTGAAAATGTCTAGATAGGTCACTACCTCTTTAGGATAAGCAGGGGAATATTCAAAAATTCTGTTAATGATTTAACCTTTACTGCAGTGCTAAAGTATATATCTTAAACTTGCCATGATAAGTTTTATTTAACAAAAGCCTGAGAAATGTGTGTTTTAAACATGAATCTCAAACTCTTGGATGTTTCTGCTTTGCCGTTGATACCCCCAAATTGTTTCAGTAAAATATGGACTAAACAAATATAATTCAACTTCATATTATCCTAGAAAAGTAAAATGTACAGTAAGCATGTCACAAGTTAGAAAAATCTTAATCAAATGCTTTTCTAAAATAAACTTAAAAGTTAACTTTTCTCTTGTTTGTCAACTTTAAAAAATGATCAAAAAGTGAAATGCATGTATTACATGTGAAATAAGTTTTTTATTTTTAAACCAACTGGGTAATTACCCAATATCTACCAAACCTATTTAGAAAAATAAAAAAAAAAAGGTAGAGGTTATGTTCATGCTAAAAAAAATGAAAGTTACAACTAACTGCAGACATGCTATACTGTATTTCTGATCCTTTTTTTATCATCAAATTGATCTTTGCCTATTTTTTTTACATTTGCAGATTCAGACTAACACAGTTCTGTAATTTCTAAAATTAAACCAAGTGAAAAAACAGGTGATCCTTCAGGGAAAAACAACAGATTAGAACACAAAATCCAATATCAGTGCTTTTAAAAGAGCGGCATCTCACATGCATTTCTTTCTTTCTGCCTTTATCTCAGCAGTCTTTCAGCTCCTAGTTTGTAATAAAGCTAATTAAATTAAGCTCGACAACATCCACACACAGGAAAATTGCAACATTTTATAAAGCTTTATTTGTAATATACACAGTATTTTTACAAATTACCCTTTATAGCTACAAGTATGCCTCTGATGGCAGCTAAGACACATTTAAAAAAGTAAAATATAGCAAACTACATTTTTAATACTACTACAAATGTCATTCCTATAGATCACAATAAATTCTACTTTGTCCCAACCTAAGGAAGAAGGGCATAGAACCAAGTTAAACATCTTTTTAAAAAAAAAAAAAAAAAAAAGTAAGGCAATAAGCATCAAATTAGTCTCACAGCCATTCATAAAATCATTGCCATGGCCTCAAACAGCATGTGCCAACAAGTAAAACATTTCTTTTAAAATTTGAACATTAAAAAAGTTACCAACACAGAACTAAGATAATGAATCGACGTGTGTGATATACACCATTTAATGCTCACTCTGCAGCTGCTGTTAAATATGCAAGAGAAATTTACTTTATATTTTCCCCTTAAATACAGACAAACGGATAGATAAAATTATAAAAATTGTGCAAGCATTCTGACCTATACTCAGTGAAGAGTGTAGAAGAAAAATAAACTGAAGATGAGCTTTGTGAGGAGAAGTCAATGGTCCTAAATTCTATGAGAAAAGGAGGTAAGCTACTAACAGCAAAGTCATTGTAATGTAGTCTTGTATTGCGGACTATAAGCTACTGTGGAAACTATAAAGTTCAAGCCATTTCTCCTGGCTCACTGACTCTATTAATTAACCTTCACGTGCTCTAAATTTAAAAAATGTGTAAACACCTTCTAATGAGGTACAGATAACTCAAGCTGGATGTCGGCTTAACTATAGCCATTTCATGGCTTACTTTTATAATGTCTCCTTACAACAGATTTCTTTCCCTCCTTCAATTTCTTTTTTCAGCTGTTTTCTTGCTTTACATTTTTTTTTATCATTGGCTTGCATGTATGTTAGCCAGTACCTTTATCAGTCTCCTTAACACTTGCAAAGAAAGGAGAATACTGATTTCCCAACAAAGTCCTAATAAACTATGATTATTAGCATATAATGCTACATTTCTGGAATTGTCACCACAACAATTTCCACAACCTTTATTTTACCTAAAGTATAAGTAACCTTTACTTCTCCATTTAATTTCACAAAACCAAAACATTAAGGATATCATTAGGTTTTATAAATAAGAAAAACAGAGCATTAAAAATATACCAACAAAATAAGTTGGTCCTATAATTAACCTCTACAAAACCTCATATTTAATTTGAGGAACAAAATGCAGGACCACTGTATCCAGCCTTTTATGCATACTATTGTACACATTTTAATTTTACATAACTCAGATTATAAAGGCATTTCCAGCACAGAAAACCCAACAAAACCAAAATGCACAAATATCGACAGTTAATAAAGAAGACAAAAACATAAAATACTTAATAGTAATACAAAGTATAATAAAAATAATACGGTGTAAGAGGATTGGTGAGGAACACCTGGAGGTTCAGACCTCAGCACTGAAATATTAGCCAGAAAGCTGCATAAAACTCTCCATCTGCAGTCTATCTATACGCGGACAACATCCAGCTTGTAGCCAGGTGGTGCACTATAATGGCAAAGGTATTAGATTTTAAACGTCAATGCTGCCAGTTCAATTCTTGCTTCTGGCTGACTACCTGACCCTGAGAAAGTTATTTAACCCACCTGTGCTACAACAAAAAAATTACATTAAAATATTTCTCTATGCTTTAATGTAATGTTTCATAATAGAATGAGGATGTACATTAAAGACTGAAGCCAGGAAGCACTTCTTTACACAAACGGTTTTGAGAATCTGGAACAAACTGTCAAGCCACAGTTTAGGCAAATATCTTGACACAATCTAAACTTTTCCTGGATAAGGCGTTAGGAAAACTTAACTATTAGTTAACCATTTAAGCTCAATGAAGTGAATGATCTCCTCTCATTTGTGAAACTCATATTCTATAGTGAGATGCTATGAAAAATAAAGGTTGTTATTTATATATTAAAATGAAAGACTGAAATGAAAGAATAAGTGAAAATAGGAACATTATGCGAACTGTTAGTTTTTATTTGGCACATACTCTGTAGAATAAAGCTGCATGTCAACTGACAGTTCCCTTTTGTGAAGCCTCCCTCCCTTTCCATACAAAATAAACTAACCTTTTATTTAACCTACAGGCAAGAGACAACTTACAAATAATATTAAAGCAGGCTATCTAAATTAATTTCAGAAAAAAAGCTATCAACAACAAAACATTTCAATGATACCCATGTTGTGTTCATACATGTCTGGCAATAAAGACCCAAACTGGCAGTCAACATATTAAGTGATCCTGTCATGATTTTTAGCAGCTAGATGGAAGCAGAGAGCTGTTACCTAAAATTCCACACACATTTTTAAATGAATCTGTATTTAGTTGCATGCATTTGTGCTTTAGATTTTTATAATACAACAGAAAAACATCAATACCATAACATGTCTAGCTGTCGAGATATGTCAACTGCATTAGAAGCTAATGTTTCCAAATTCACTATGTATTTACTCTTATCAGATAAACTAATAAATATGTCTCATTAGCTTCATAAATTACTTTTTAAATGATAACATTGCCTGCTGTTACCTAGATATACTATGATGATGGTTAAGTACAAACCTGGTTACAAATCGATTATCTGAAGTGAGAAATTTAATTTAAAAAAAAATATATATATGCACATCACAATAGTTATTCTAGTATACTTAACAGAATGAATTGTTCATTACCATCAAATGTTACAAATTCCTGCAAGCAATATTCACATGATCCGTCAGTGTAAAGATGCAAAGAGTGGTGGCACAGTGGCTAAGTGTACTGAATTGTTAACCACAGGTTTTCCAATTCAGTCTCAACAACTGATTACTGTTTGACTCTGAACTTGTCATTTTAACATGCCACTATTTTGGTTATAGAGAAATGGAAATAAATACAAGATTTTGTATCCAATTTTAGATAAAGTAATTAATTACATAAGACATTTTTTATTGATCTATATGGTAATAAAATGAAACATAAAGCTTACTAAACATTTAGTTTCTGCTGAACATAATACTGTATAACCCTATGCAGTTTTATAGAAATAAGGCAAGTTCTTATAATGTTTTCATGAGCTGTTTTAAGCAACTGTATATGCAGCACATAGGCGTTATACTTTTAAATAAATATATGCATTTCAACCAAAATATTAGTCAAAATTCACTACAGATTAAAAGTTGTTAGTAGTGTTATTATTATATACATTCATTTGCTTGAAAAACAAAGAGACCATTTACTTCATCAAGCTCATTTGGCTCCCTGAGAGCTATGCTGTTTGAATATCAATCTCTCCTACATGCCTTTTTAAAAATTGTTAAGGTTTCAACTTTAACTACATGACTCAGTAATTTGTTCCAGATCCTCTATGCATAAAAAGTGCTTAAACTTGAATATACTTTTTTTTTTTTTTTTAATTTGTATCAGTGTCTTTAAAAATGTGATCCCCATTTAACTGAAAGAATTCTGCTGGATCAAATTTATTGATGCATTTTAGAGTTAAGAATGCAAGTGGTTTCAACACCTTGATGTTAATGTTGTTAATGTTGATATTGTATCCAAATTTCATGAGTTTATTCACCACATTAGAATCCATTTCTTTAATATAAATTAGAAAGTGTAGCAATCTGAGGACAGACAACTGAGTAATTGCACTTGTTACTTTATCTCATGAGCTTGTCTGTGCTCACTGATTCTTGACTGATTGCCCACCTTGAAACTGAATTACATAAATTACTTTTTAATATCAATGGCTTCTGGGTTCAGATATAACATTCAGTAGAGAAGCATATCTAAGCCTTTTTTATATCTAACTACACAGTTTTGTATGCTTTGCAGTTGGGCACTACTGTTGCTGCCTTTTTAAAAAAGTAAAACTGGTTTGGCAGGATCCTTCACTTATAAGCTCACAGTGGCTGGTATCTAGTTCTGCATGTTATTTTCAGACTGCAAGTCTTTCAATTGATTTCTGATTTTACACTCTCCATAATCTTACATGAGCCAGAATCAAAGATTTATTGGTCTGTGATTAGTAAAATAAAGTTTGTCTCCTTTCGTGCGGATTGGTAGTATACTGAAAACTTTGCAGTCATCAGGTAGTTCTTTCTCCAATCCCAAGCTATTGCCAAAAGATATTAGCTATATAAACAGGGAGTTTAAGACTTATAAAATCCCTCAATAAAAACAAACAAAAAATCAATAACAAAACAACAGAGATATAGAGGTATATTGTATACCCAAGGCTAATAAAAATAAAGACATTTAGTATAAAACAATTCTCTTGAAAACACTTATTTTATAAGCCTTTTGTTTATCTTTATCAAAGTTGCAAATACTCTCCAAGTAACCTATATGTTGCCTAGGCAATGAAAGGCTGTATGTGTGTAACAGTAAGGTACTGTAATCCTATTTCTTAAAAAGTCAGTGTAGTTGGTTAACCTATGACGACTGTGAGAATGACAATGGTTATTATTTGACTTGTTATAAAAAGCAAAATTTCCAATCATCTTTCTAACCTGTGTCTTCAGTTGCGCCAATACCAAGAGTATAATTTGTACTCCACTGTCATCTCAACTAAATCTACACTACTTCTGACTTCAAGAAGGGTATACGTTTTAACTATTTTATCTCTGTAGATATGGTACTCTCCTCAGTTAAAAGCAGTATACCCAATTAATTTTCTTCCATGTACTTAGCCCTTGAGCGGTCTTTCCTCTTATTTACTGTTTGGGTCTAACATAGCTCATAACAACATATTTCAAGGGGCATCTTCACTAATAAGTAAATTCTGCTAATCATATCATCCAGGTAGTTTAGCCCAGCAACTAAAGCAGCGAACTGTTAACAATGCTGTCAGTTCATTCTCCACAACTGACCCATTGTGCTACCGGCCAGTATTCCAGATATCCAAAAATAAAAATAAACAGTGGTAAGATGTTATTGAATTGCCACTATGAATAAAATAAATAATTACACTGTAAACATAATATGCTATAACACTTAAATACCTAAAACTGAATAACAGCATGTGAAAGAAGTAAATGTAGATTGAGGCATGTTTCTACTTGACTTTAATATGTTCCTGATAAAAATATTCAGTTTGCCCACTGATGTTAGCACAATACCCATAAGTTAGCGTTTGAACAGCTGACTTGCATTTGTGTTTAGGCATCCAAGAGCTTGTAACGTAACCTGCAGTGTCCCATCCATAACAATTAGAATATGACAATATATATTATCTCGTGATTTGTAAATTACTTTGAAAATGTTAGCCATTGAAGTACATGCTGCAAGCCAAAATTGTTTTGAGACCTGTATTTGACAAACAGAAATCCACTGTAGGTTACTTTACCTTACTGACTCAGGTAAAAAGAACCCATACCCCCAATCTCTACAGGGTCGATTAGGAACTCCATGTCCCCTGCTTAATTATGTCAGCTCTACATTTTGAAAGTAAGCTTTTATGGTTCAGAAATTACGTGTCCAATGCTCTTTATGGAATAAAATCTTCCCTCAATGCTTAGTCTAAATGCAAGCCAGGCATTCAACCACATTGGAATCATTGCGCTAATGTTGCTGACTGGAGATTGTGAACTACATAATGAAAAAAACGGCATAAAACATAACTGCACTTTATTATAATACAGCGAAGCATACTACATTTAAAATAAAGGGCAACTGGCTCTTCAGTTCTTGCTTTCAGAGATAAATAGACAAACCATGCTAATGAATCAAAAAAGCCATGATAAAGAGGGTTTATGGTGTACGTTATTTTCTACAAAAATGTGTGTGTTTATTAAAGTTTCAGCAGTCAAAATAAAGTGACAAAATAAAATATTAAATACCGATTTCAAACTTTACACCATCTGGAAGATCTGAAAATAAGAGGTTAACTCACTGCCACTTTTGAGGTGCCGCAATTACAAATAAGGAACTGATTTTTTTTCATTTTATTCGCCTTTACATAAAGGCTCTCAAATCTTTAATTGTTTTACTTCAAGTGATTCTGAATCACCCACAAGATGAACAAACCACTTATTCATAGCAAATAAAACAGCAACATTTCTTTGTTTCATACTATGACAGAGAAAAGGAAAAACAGTAAATATTAAAGGAACCATACATTCATTGACCATTACGGCAAAGCCTTTGAGCCCTGGTTTTAAAGCTGGCATTATGTAAATGAATGACTATGAAACATGAAGTGTGTATATATCTAATAAAAACCACTCAGGCAAAAGTAATTCTTCTTGTTCACAAGCTATGTAAAACCTCTGTATTTGTCCTACTTAATTACACTACAATGGTAGAAGACATATGAAATATTAAATACAGCAGAAAACATATGAAAGTACAAATAAACAATAAATACAGTTACAATACTAAAAAATGTGTCATAGTTCAGGTTTTTTTATTATTGATGACAGTGTATCAAACAAATTTTTGAATATTTGTATTTACTTTCAAAAATATAATTGCCCATAATCAGAAAGGGGGCACACAAAAAAAATGAGAGCTGTTTTATACCTGTCTGCCAGTTTATTCCCAGGTCCTGGCATTCTAAATATTTAAGTGCATGTTGTTGTTTTTCTTTTGCTCATGTCTTGCAAACAGAACAAGCCAGCCTGAGATAATTACGAAAGGGATATAGACATACCTCTATTAACTAGGTAACCATTCTAATTACCTGAGATTGAGGGTTTTACGCTGCTGCGTCTTATTTGTTATTGCCTAGTTGTCCCACAAATGGTGCATTGCCTAATTTCAGTGTGGGTTTATCTGTGAACATCATATTTTCTTGTTACAACATGTACTGGAATATTCTTTCAAAAGACCTACAAAGTTTCTCTCCACATTTTTTGATATTGGGCTTAGAGACAAAGAAATAAAACTGAAAACTATTTTAGAATAGTATTCATTATTGAAAACTGTTACACAAAATAAACACTGATGGCTTTTGCGCAAAAAATAAGGATCCAAGCTCAGTCTCCAATCCTGACTCACTGTATCATCAGTGTTAAGTCAATTGATCAGCACGGAGTTAAAACTGCCAAAAAAATTGCAGTAAGAAGCCTCAAATTGTGTTTACTATAGAAATATGCTACATAAAATAATGCACTTTTTGAATTTTTCTGATGTTCCTATATCCTACTAGGTGTGAACTTGAGCTGGTAAAATATCTACATGTACAAGTAGCACGACCACACAAGTTGCAAAAAACACATAGTAGCCTGATTTATCTCCGCTCATCTCACTCTGTGACCTTACAAAAAAAACTGCACGATCGAAATATTAAAATAATAGTAGTACTGTATACACTTGTGGTTTGTTTGTCACTTTGAATAAGCAAACATTTCGTACAATAAATTAAGAGAAAAGTGAAAATCCTAGTAGCCAAAGCATTACTCGTAATTATATCAGCTAAGACTAGCCAACTAAAAAGAAATGTAAAAAAATAAATTGTTAATAAAAACATTAATTATATGTCTCAAACCTAAACTTTGCTTGTCAAGTGAACAATTGGCAAGGTGCAATTAAAACTTCTAAACAAATATTTAGTGGTCAAGAGTTTACTCAAATCATATTTTTTAATTATTTATTTTGCCCAAATGTAACTGAACAGAATACTCCTAAACAGTTAACTGGTTACTTATGCACTGTAGCCTCAGCAATAAGGAGTAAAAAAAATGTTCTGTAAAATCTCTGGTAAACAAATACTCAATAGCACTGAGAGGTTCCTTTCAGTCCCCAAATTACAGTCTGGTTAACCAGAGTGTCCACAAGCCAGATCATTATTGCTGTTTGTTTCCAATGTGACTTGTCCTGACTCAACTCTCCAGAAAACAATCAGAGAATAAAAAAGGGAAAAAGAAAAAAAAAATCATAGGCGCTAGACAGTAGCAAAAAATCACTCATAAAAATAGCTGAAGGCTATGAAATCAAGACATAACTTCTAAACAAGCACTCAGTTCTGATAATTACTCTTAATGAGTTTGGCTGTGTGATGTCATCACTGTATGAAAACCTGTGTCTTTTCTTGTTCCCAACCACAAAAGCCTTTGACTGCTCGCTGCTATAAATGACACTATATTCAATTACATGAAACAACCATATTGCCATTTGCTTATTTACTATGTAACTGTATAATTATTTCCAACATCTATTAAACAGCACCACTTATTCAGTATGTTGCCAGTAGTTTTAGAATAAATAACTGAGGTGACTAAGTGAAATGAGGATTCAATTCTAAGACGCTTTCTGCCCTCGGCTGAAACTCATTCTTCTTTAATTTGACTTTGCTTTTAAATTAGGGCATAATTTACTGCCTCTTAGACATTGAAAACAATTTGAAGCACTGGATTCAATAAGTCAACTTTTACCTTAAAAAGCATGCTCTATTTTTTCCTTTTACAGTTTTACATTCTCAATTAAAAAATCAAATTTATTATTGATACATGACATTGATTTGGATTCTCTCCTATACAATGAACACAAATATACTTTGCAATTTGAGCAAAATGTTAATAATGTTAATTAGAAGAAAGCTGAAATCTCACAATTCATAAATATTGTTTTTGTACTGTACACTTGTATGTTATCTTTATCCCTGTCCTGCTGTAAAATCTATTTGAGAGAAAACATTCACAACATTTTTTTAAGGGAAGTAGGTGTCTTTAATATATTAAAATGCAATGTTATCCAATCGGGCAATTACCTCTATCAGGTGAAATTACAATCAAAGATACCCATAATCTTTAAAGGTTAAATTTGTGCTAGATATTAATTTGTCACATGAAATTTTATTAGATTCTTGGCACGATTTTTCTTCAGGTAAGGATAAATTTCCTGTTCATATGTCTGGTTACCGTTGCCAGCATTGGTGGAGCTTCAACATTGTCCACATTACTACAAATTTTCCTTCTTTAGTGTGACCAGTTCGGTTTCGTCAAATTTTATACCATAGCTTGCAACAAATGATGCTCTGCACAGAAGACTGGCAAGTGTCATATATTGCTGCAGAGCAGTCAGTATGACATCAAATCAACTGATTGGGAGTAAAAAACATCTACCATTAAACCATCGTGACTATACATGGTTCAAAGCATGTGCTACCGGTGTACTCAAATTCTATGTTTTTCTAATGCCATGTCTACTCAAATCAAATTATTATAAGCAGACCTGGCGCACATACTGAATCATACACAGACAACAGCAAATCATATGGTTATTTTTTCCTAAACAGCACCTAATATGCAGTCAAGTTCCACCTGTCCATATAGCTATAGCCTCAGTGAAATCCCAGATACATGCCAGCATCAAGCAAAGAAAACACAACAATTATTGTCACTTTTTTTATACACTGTGAAGTCTACCATGACTGAACCGTCCTCCAGCATTATTCTCTTTATGTGGGGCATGCTCCTTTAACCCTATGTGATGTCTTCTTTTGTTTGATTTGTGATGTGTATTAATTGCTCCAAGCAGTGTGAAAAACACTGTAATGTCATTACCATTGCTTGTATATATGGGTTTACTTAACTTAGGACATGAACCGCAGAATCCAAGGGGTAGGGCAGTTGTGTCAAGGGCTATTTATCGTGTTTTACATGCTATGTTAAATATTTTACATAGCCTTATAAAATAGTGGGAGCATGGTGAGTATTGGTGATGCATGCACATACGAGTTCCACTGTACTTTTCACATAGTGTATTACAATAAATAACTGATTAACCAATTACACTGCATCATATTTTTTTGACCCTTCACATCGAGAGGAGCCAAATGAGGATGTTCAGGCATCTGATATGGATGCCTCCCTGTGGAGGTTTTATGGGCATCACCAGCTGGGAGGAGACACCAGGGAAGACCCAGTGATCACTGGGAGAATTATATTGCTGGCTAGGGAAAGGGACGTAATGGCCTCACTGCTAAGTGTGTTGGTCCTGCGATCAGCTTTCAGATAAGCAGAGAAAAATGAATGAATAAAGGAATTTTTTAATCAAGCCTTAGATTTCTAAAATCCAAAGAAACCTGGTTGCCAATACTAAGATCAAAATGCCAATCATTAATTATCATTATGCACTTTGTGGTGGGTCTACTGTATGCCATAATAAAAGACATTGGGGAAATGAAAAAGACGGGTTATGAGATAGAGCTAAATAGATAAGCCATGATACAACATAATGAAGAACCACAAACCAATTATCAAATGTTATAAGTCCATGCTGTCATCTTTACTGACTGTATAGTAGTAACAGCTGACGATTTTTCTTAGTGAGCAAAAGTAACTAAAAAGTAACTAATTAGTTACTTTTATGATTTCTTAATATATATTTACTCATGCCAATAATATTACTGAGAGTCAAAACTAAAATAAGTGGAGCTCAAACAGGTGTTTTAGATTTGTCTATGATCTCCTTTATATTACACAGTAAAAGACTGTGAGGTATTGCAACTGTAACATTTTTTGATGATTATTGTCTAGCTGTCTATAGAACAGACAACAATTAATGCCCAGGAAGAAACACTGAATAATGTCAATAATAACAGTGGAAAGAAAGAAGTTTTCAAGGTGATAATTGAAATGAGAAAGCCAAGTGGAGTGGGAGTGAGACAAGCAATGAGGTAAAGAGTACAGCTGGTCTCCTTTTAAATTGGCTAAATCTTGCAAAAACATTTTTTTCTTCCAAAAATGGCATTTTATGTTTGTTGTGGTACAGTAAGTGAGTGATGCTTGTTTTTTATTTGTTGTTCTAAAAATGTTTGTATTTATGAAATGGCTATGCCAAAATATGTAGACTGGCAGCATCACTTCATCCACATTAATTAACACAGGTACACCTAAGAGAAGTGGACAGATCTCCATTTATACTCCTTGCTTACCTAGGACAATGTGGTTAGACACTTGGGACGTCACGTTACCAGAATTTTAGCATTCAACACCAACACCGGTGAAATTTCACAATATTCGTTACCTTTCAAATACACGGCAAAAACAGATATTCCATTCATCTGCTTCTTATTAAAAGTACCTTGATTATTAAAGTGAACAATAATTACGCCTTTTTCTGTAATAGAAAATAAAATATTTAAATAATAATACATTTACTTGTTTGGCTGATGCATTTATCCAACATGACTTACAATATTTGTGACTCAAGTAGTTACATTTCTTTTGATTTTCCAAGTGATCTGCTTTGGTCACATATTTTCAATAGTGCGATTTAAACCCACTACCTCAGGGACTGATGTCCAAAGCCTTAACCATTACACCACACTGCCTGCCAAAAATTCTGCCACACTGCCACAGTAGTAACAACAGTTTAAAAATACTGTTATGCCAATCAAAAACTTACTCAGTCATCATTTAAGTAAACTAGTATGGACTTTCTTAAATATCAAAATACAATGCAGGGTTTGAATTTTAATGTGCGATTGACATGGGGATCCTCCTCCCACACAGGGGGACATTTTATAACCTGGAGGGGATTTCAGCATAGGTTTTATAAAATATGATATCAACATGAACTACCTGATTTATCTTACTATGTGCACATTCCAAATTTACTCTCTGAAACTTTCCCTCTAGTAAATGTAAAATACTGCTTACTAAACATTAAAATTCAAATATTATACCTGTACTGTGGAATTAAGTGAATTCCAAGATAGTTCAAGATATTTTCTGTTTACACAAATTCTTTAAACCAGTTTATGTAACAACATGCTTTTAATATCTGGTTTGTCAAAGAATTACTCTGATAGGTTTTGCAACACTTACTATTGTAAGATTTATATTTGCATCATTAGCTGTTTAAAAACAAACTAAAGAGTAATGCATGAGTCAAACTTGTTCAATTTTGAATTATCACAAAATCCTAGAGCTTTAATTTTTCAAATCTGTTTTTCTTTTTTTTATTTTACATTTGTCCTAACTTAATTTCCTGCATGAAATCAAAGCTTTACTTGAAATTTACATGAATTAGTTCAGAAACCCTATAAATCACACTTTGTTTTGCTGTTTTCAAAGTATCTTATATGACTGATATGATTTTGTTATTTCTTAGCCCCTTGTACCAACCTAAAATTAGGATATTAACTCGACTTGCAGTTTAACTCGTAGTCTGCATTACATTCACCAGTGTACCTTGAAAATATAGGACATCTGTGTTTTCACTACATTTGTCCTGTTTTGGGGATTATATTAATGGACATTAGTTTGTTTATTAGGACACAAAGCACTAAGTAATATTTATTGTGATATTAACAAATGGAGCAGTTAATTTAATCACCAGTGAAGGTGGTTTGTTTAGAAACTTGGCTTGAATTTTACATGCTACAGCTGTTCACCCTGCCAGCAAGCACAGTCCTATATGCATAACATTTGCCTATATAAACCAGCTAGAAAATGGATGAATGCTTAAAAGCACATCCATTGATGTGATCGGATAATAGCTGTGAAGCACTCATTCCATTCTAGGGTGTGTGTAGGCCAAAGTGATGCCATCATTTTGTCTTCTTACAATATTGTGACACAACAAGTTGAACAATTAACACTCACATCTTATCATTCACATTAGTGAACTTACAAAGCATGCATGAAGCCATATATAAATAGAATCTGTAATGGGATAAAAGCGGTAATAAGGGAAGCGTTTTTTTTTTTTTTGAATAATGAGCATGATTTTTTGGTCTTGAAGACAATGAATTTCTAAACATTACTTCCGTTTTCAATTTCAACATGTAGTTCTGTACTACCATCACCATGAGCCATTTTATATACAGCTCTTATTCATGTTTTTCTCATGTATCACTTTGCTGTCTATTTGTAGTCAAGTACAAGTTCAGTACCAATTGTCATTCGGTACTACCGATACTGAAAAAAAGCTAGTCTCATTATGTTTATGGAGCATTGGTGTCGTACTGAAAGTATTGGTTCTTTTCGCTTCTCTATTACACACAACTCCAACTTTACTTCACTTCACTGATCACAGCACCACTATACATCTCATTACCAAAATAAGGCAGCTTACAACATGTCCCTTTACATCAGTAAAATCAAGAAACTGACTATATAAACCTCAAGGGGTAGACTACAATCCCATCTACATCAGATTGGAAGATGTAGGAAGCATCTTTAAAAATCATCAAGTGACCATTACTGACAACCTAATATAGCCATTCCACTCCACACTCCTTTAGAAGATTCCCAAATGCACTTACTTCAGACATTTGATGAAAGCCAGGATGTCTCCATCCATGCTCAGCAACGCGGATGCAATGCACAGTGTAATCTGTCCTCACTGGCTGCATAACATCCTAATGACGACACCTACTCAAGTCAGGACCACAGAGCATCATCCAGTCTGCACAGTCAGTTTTATCTCTCTTCTGTTCTGGCAAATTGTACAGGTCAGGCCATCAGACTAAATAAAGGACAGTTTTTTAACTTCAGTAATAATCAAGACCTATTCATACATAGAACTGCATTTGCACAGTTGATATGTGGTTCCTATATATATAGTCTGATGTTGTATTAAACATGTTGTTGTATCCATTGTCTGTTATTTGTATCATTATTGGGCTAGTGTGTACTGTATAGTGTCAACTAATTGAAAGGAATCTAGCACAGTATAAGATGTTTGTTACATGAACTACTACAATGCATTGCGTTTTTCATTCCAACAGATGGCACATAAAGTACAACCAACCTTGTAACCTAATGAAGGAAATTTTAAACAGAAAAAAAGACAAGAAATAAAAAATGCTGATAGAGTACCAACTAATTTCAATGGCGCCAATTTACTGTTACACACAGGGAAGCTGCTGATGGTCTGACCATGGAGGAGTCAAACTTGGGTGCTGGGAGGCCAGCATACCCTCTTTATAGATGTTAATGGAATCATGATTTATTTCTACTTTCATTTTTCTGTATCAGTGAGGGTATATCACCAGAATATTTAATGGACATGAATGAGAGCTGAAGTCCTTCTATCAATCTTTTTCATTTGTTATATTTTGTCTATTTAAATTTGTCTTTATTAAGATAGAACATCAGTTTGTCTGTTACCTAGATTATATGGCATTTGGAATAGGATTCTCAACAGTAGTGCTAATGTTTGCAATCCACCATCTGCTGGTCTTAAAAGACGTAATGCATTTTATTCCTATATTCATTACAAAATACACTGCAGTAGATGGAGTACCGCAAACAGAAAGTCACTATATTAAATATTTAACTTTCTGGATCAGAAGTTTACTTATATATATTCTACTGACAATGGACATGTGGGAAACCTGGCCAGTAAGAATCTCATTATAGTGTGTACATATGACAATAAACTGGAACTTGAAATAAATGTATCTATTAACTTTACAGAATCATGCACAGTGAGTGTACAATTGCATGTGTAAAAATCAGATTATAGTCAAATATAACGCACACTGTAAGATGCAGACTGATTCAGAAAAGCTAATCAGGCTGTTAGAGTTAAAAATTGTCATTATCTTGGTAATGCTTGAAGCAGATCCACCAACTAGGCAAATTTTATTTTGTATTTAAAGACATGTAGTTTTAACTCATTAAAGCAATGGATTTTAGACAGAACAGTAGCAATGCCACTTACCATAATAGATATAGCTTAATGTCATTCTGATAGGAATTAAACTATACATTACATTTTTGACCTTTAACCCAAGTAGTAGCATATGAAGTGAACACAGTACAGTCAGGCACTTCATATCTGTGCATTCTGCATTCATGGATTCAACCAACAACAGATTGAAAATATTCAGGAAAAAAAAAATTCAGAAAGTTCCAAAAAGCAAAACTTATATTTGCTGCACACCGAGCTCTATGCTGAATCCACGCAGATTAAGTGATGTGTATGCAAACCCTGCTGTAACCTGCCTACCTGAAAGATTAGAACATGCCAACAACCATTAAAAGATTTGTAAGATGATGCAAAGAAAAAGAAGAAACTGTTTCCTGTAACAAAGTATTTACAATTGTTAAGCTTCAACCTTACATTCTCCCCCTCCACAGATCCTGAGATTAGTTCTGTAGCAATTTCAGGGTCCAGACCCATGAGGGACACACTTCTATGAGTGAGAGGTAAGGAACAGCACAAACACAGCACTTTGATCACATCTCCTGGCTGCTATAGCCCATTAGGCTGGGTTGGCTTCCAGAAAGCCAGGAGAATAATGTGGCATATCAGCTGCCTTTGACCAATGTATTAAGGCACCACTGAAGACCTGAAGAGCATGGCAGAGACTACTCTGTGCTGAAAAAGCCAAACATTCCTTTTTAGGGCCACACATAAATAGGTCTGGTCAATAAAACAATAAAGAGAATTATCACAAAATTAAATTTTCCTAAATAGAAATATAAGACATGGTCGACAGCGCTACGCTGAATCAATCATGTGGCTGGAATACAGCTACAGTCACATCAGGTTAGCCTGGTGGACACAGTACTGAGTGTAGTAGCAGCTGGCAGCAGCACATGTGCCAATGTATGGGCTGCAGCAGCCACACACTATGGAGTTAACTTACACTTGTAAAATGCGCTCAAAATGTCACTCACACATACAAAAGGCATTTTCCATGCAAAAGGACTTTTGGCAGTACTCTAACTCCAGAGTGCATGCCAGTATGTCAGGAGTGGGAGCAAGACAAAAGAGAAAATGACAACAGAAAATGTTAATGAAAACACGATAAAAATCAGTATTACCAAAGAAGATACCCCAACAAACACAACCCAAGGCTCAAAAGATGACGGCGCTGTTGAAAAGAAGTGTCTGAAGAATTTGGTAGTGTGGAGATATTTTGGCTATTTAAAGTCTGACAAAAAGCAGAGTAGCATGCACTGCAAATTGTGTCGAAAGCATGTTCCCATAAACACAGGTAATACCACAATTGTTTTGTACCAACTGAAACAGTGCCAGCCTTTAGAGCACGCACAATGTAAGACTTTATAGTCCCAGACCCAAATAAGTGCACTAATGGGGATTTCCTGTGCCTTTCTTTTTTTTTGACCTTGGAGTAGTGGTCTGTGCGGGACTGATGTACTAATTTTTTTAAACCCGTGCCTGCCTACTCCCGCAGTACATCACCCCATGCCTGCCCACTCTCACATACACTTCGCCTCATTGTCCCCCTCCTGTCCAAATAAACAAATTGCTTCCATTAAAAAAAAAAAAAAAAAATCATGTATGGTTGATAAGCCTTTTGTGTATGGTTTAGCATGGTCTTGTACAAGGAGTTCGCTGAAGTTTTCCCCTCTTTGGCACCAATTGTCCTTTTCATTTTTATGAATCTAGTTCTTCCAATGGGATGTAAATAATAATTTCTGAGCACAAGTATGCACATCTTTTTCACATAAATATGAAAAGAGCAATGTAACCAACATGTCTTGTTAAAGCTTTGTAAGTAGGCAACCAATTACTATTCTATATTGAAATAAAGTACAATCTGTTTTAATAATTGCAATTCATTCCACAAAAATGTGGAATGCACACGGAAGGTAGGTGACGCCCAAGTACAAATCATACATACAAGTTTAAAACATACACTTTTCTAGTTGGCATAATACTGGTAGCTTAACAAAGACTCTCCACTTTCTCACAGTACTTTTTGCTTATCAATACAAGCATAATTTAACCAAGCAAAGCACTGTGAACATACAGGCATCTCCTCATCTGCTCACAAGCTCCGAGATGAAAGAGGGTGTTATTAAGAGCTGACCAGTGAACTACAGTGCAGTCTTTGATTTAGTGCAATATCATTAAAACACACTTATTACAAATTATTATAAATCTCTTCTTGTTCCTGCACCTTTATGATGCTCTTAAATAAAAGATATACAAACAGAAAGTTTGGGCTGAAAAATATTTCTACTTTGTAGAGCATGTGGATAAGAGCTGGTGCTGAACAATTTGTAGACAAGTTCATCCAGTAATATCGGATTCTAAATCAGTTATCTGAACAGTTTTAGAAAACAGACCACAGTTATATCTTTTTGCCGATGCAGCCATCAAATTGCTGCAATGCTGAACTCAGCATTATATCTTGTCTCCACACACCTGTTTGAGTGACCTCCTAAACTTGCTTTGTTGTCCAGAATGATTAAAATATCTGACTAACTTTTTACACTAGCCAGAAGCTGTGCAACTGATGGTGTAAAAGCACTTGAGAGAATCGTGTTAAGAATGTGGGTTCTACAGTTTGATTTGGTGTAGCCACACAAGGAAAGTGATTGTGTTTGCTCCTCTGTCAGTAACAGTCAATTCTGGAAACTTTTTCAAACAGTAAAGCGCAAATGTTTTCAGCTGTTTTAATCATGCTTGCTTCAAACGGGGTCACAAAAATGCACCCTTGACAGATTGAAGATTGTAGCTCTCATTAACATAATTGATGGAAGCAGATATGAAAGGTTTTGTCAAAGTTTTCAGTCCAACTATCAGTTGTGACAGCATAACCATAATTATTAATGGTCTCTAGCATGTCATGTACAATATCTTTTATCAGTTTTTTGGTTGCACACATGTGGCACTTTAAACCTGAGGTGCCTGACTTAATGTCCACTGTACTGTATGTTAGCACATTTGTCAGAGCAAGCAAACAGCACTTAGTTGATATCGATAACAACTGAAAAGTTCTGCCAAATTTCAGACTTCTCTTTATTGAGTTTTGCAGTCTTGTACTCTCCTTTGTTAATGCTGTCCACTATGGATGCAAGTCTGTCTCTGGGCTCTGAAATCTTGAGAAGGCGGCATGCGACACAGTACATGCATGCATCCTAATTAATTTTAATTATTACCACTGACTGTGATGATATTCTTTTGTACACACCATAGAATTTAGTATATTTTTATTTGCGAAGTATATTAAAAACTCATAGCGTCTATAAATTTGTTATATCATGTTACAGAAGCAAATAAAACATACAATAGCATTTTATTGGCATCACTGTAGTTGTACTATACCTCATATAACAAGTACAAACAGAATCCAGGATTTTTAACTTATGTACTATAGGGTTGTCAAATTAGTTAATAATTCATATTTGGATATTTATTGTTATGTAACTTTTAGTTTGAGTGTATGGTAATAGTCTAACAATTGGTACAGTCAACTATGCTAATATGTTATTATAACATAGACCCTTAAAGCTGCTTAATTCAAGTTAAGGCTGGGATTGTTGGGCGCTGAAGACTGTCTTGGTAGCATAAGGAATAAAGTAACCCAGGACAGATCATAAGTCCATCTCAGTACCCACTTGCATGAACTTTTGCCCAAATAATTTAGTCTTCAAATAACAGAAAACAAATATATTTGGGAATGTAGAAATAAAACCAGTGTAGCCAGAGAAAAATCCTTAGGGAGGCAGGAAAGAACAAGAGAGCTGCAAATATACAGTGACTAGGCACAGGATTAGAACCCAGGGTGCTAGATCTATGAAACAGCAGTGAAAACCACTTCATCACCAAGTTCACCTTAGTTTGTTAGTAGTCTTTGGTTAAATGTAATTCAAAACAGTTAAATCTATTGCTTTCATTTTGCAGTACTATAAAATGATCTATATTTGTCTCAACTTCTACTAATGAAGAAATACTGGCACTTAGCAACAATATGCAATTGTATGTGATACAACAACATGTGCAAATCAAGTACCATAGACTGTGCCAAATAAATGACCTGCAGAATGATTAGTAACACTAAAGTTAGTGAAAACAACTTTGCACACTGAACCATTAGTCACATGCAAGTAAAACTTATGAGGATATTTGCAGTTAGAAGTTTGAAGTCTGGAGGAAAATAACTGTTGGTGAGTCGAAACTGAATCACTGGATGCTATCATATACTGTACACCTCATACTGGATGGCAGTCGAGCAAAATGTTGCCAAAGTGATGTAGTCATTCAAACACATGATTTCAGATTTTCTTGGCACTGAAATGATGATGGTTGCCTCAAATCAAAGGGATATACTGCATATTCATGTATATTGGTTTGTGTCCACTCCATGGCTGTTTTTTGAACATACAGTATTCCATTTTGTGACATATTGTGAGTGCTGATTTTATCTCAACTCTATCACTGCTTCTGCTTATGATTTGACAAAATTTACACTGCAGCATTAATGCAAGGAACAAGTACAAAAAGATAATTCCCTTAGTTGCACATGTGTCTGGGATATTTGTGTGAACTTTTAAGTGTGTAGGACACAATGATGAAATGTTGACAAGAATTAATATTACATTTGTCTAGTAAAAAAAGACTATTAACAATTTAACTAGTAGTACAAAATTAAGCTGATGATGACCAATTGCTAGATGACTGGTGCACTGCTGGGTATGAGCTGCTAAAAAAGTGCAGAAGGCGATACTGATATTGCTAGGGATAAAAATAAATAGAAGAATGTTAAGAGATTTAGCCAAAGTTTTAGGCTTGTGAAAAAGGAGTTTGCAAAAGCATTGAAGATGAAGTCTAGAATGAGGAGAAACAGACTGAGGTAGTTTAGACATGTGGAGCAAATGTTGGACAACAACCGACTGAGGAAACAAGTTGAGACAGAAGGGAATAGTCCTAAAGAACAGCCTAGGACAGCTTGGATAGAAATGAAGAAGGTGGAAATGTTATAATGCGTCCTATTTCTTAGGATAACCAATGCCAACTTTCTAAATTACTAACCTAACAACGTTAAAACATAGAATTCTGTTAAGAACAGAAATAAGTATTTTGCTAAATTTTAGAAAAAAATACAAAAAGAAATGGATTCCTAAAGTTAACACTTTAATATATTTTATTAAAAGTCTTTAACTAAAAGAACATACAACCACTACTTTAAATAATTAAAATTTCTCATAGGGTTTGTCTTTTATGCACATTTTTCAACAGAGAAGAAAGATGAAAGATAGTAGGAAAGGAAAAACTGTGGTTTATTTTTCTACACAAGTATGGTTACTTGAATTACTTTCAAGCATACTTGTTCGGCAGCACTACCAGCCAGGCTCAAATAAATCCTCCCAAGATTTAAATAAAACTCAAATGTCTACCATCAGTTTAAATAAAAGCATGAACTTCTCACTGACACTGAAGATGACAATATCCTTTGAGACATCAAAAAGTTGACATGTGAAACTTTACCCCAAACTATTAAAGCAAAGACAATAAACTAAATTCATGAAATAATCTAACAACCCTTTTAATAAAATTAATTTAGAACTAACATTAGTTATTAATGTTAACAAAATAGAAGTTATAAATCAGTGCTACTGGTTTATTATAGTGGTGGTATTTAAAAATAATAAACTATACAACACATACTTACTGTTAAAGTGGAATAAGTACTTTAATACAGTGATGCTGAATAACTCAGTGATAACTAAACATATGCAAACTACCACATTTAGAAATCTCATAAAATGTAAGATGACATAATAAAAATGTAGACAGGTTGAAAGTATTCTTATATTGCAAAAGATAATTAAACATTTAACTAGGCTCTATTGAAAAGTAAAAAGTACAAATCAGAACTGTAAATATCTTTAGCGCTTTAACAGTTATGCAGACTTTTTCAAGCACTTTCTCCTCATTATATTTTTTATACATTTCATACATCATAAACCTGGTGAAATTATGTTTGAAAATGAAGAAATGGATAACATTTCCCATCCCTCGTTAAGTTCAAATGAAAAGTCTGGGCCACCAAAGTTTTCCTTTATGCATGTTTGTGTGTGGCTCTACAGAAAAAGTCCAAGTCTTTACCAGTCACTTTCAAATAACATATTCCTATATTTGAACAAATTATGCTTCACCTCCTTGAATATAAAAAAATATATCTTTGAATATTTTTCTTCTTTAATAGAGTAATTATGACAAATATATACTGTATAAGAAATCTGTCATAGCTGTACTATTCGTCTGGACCATACACAAATAATAAGCTCAGCTTTCTTTGGATGGGCGAGTGTAAAACAGAAGCTTTTTAATGAAAGTTTTTTTTTTTTAATTTTACTGTTTCATGTTTCTCCCATGAGTCTTTGAGATTCCTGCCATACATGAGTACAAGTGATCTCAATTAAAGACCTCCATGAAGGCATATGAGCATGGCTGATATGGGGAGGGGTGCTAAGAAAAAAAGGGGGAGAGAGAGAGAGAAGAAATAAATACTACACAAAGCATTCAAAAAACAGCCAATGATTAAACACACAGTATTATGACCATAAGTACTACTGTCATGTCTCTACCTTTTTATCAAAAGAAAATCAAAAATCACTTTGTATTACCACAAGTCTCTACTCATTGCTTTCAGATACACATTCTTATTTTAGATGACAGTTTGCAAAAAAGTAGTCTTGTCTCTATATCAAATTGTTGGTACCGCTGCATAAGAAAATAAACTATTTTTCTGTCTCCAGAACAGTGACAAGGATAATACTGAAAACAATAACTATGTATTTAGATCAGCCTTTTTGTTAGATTTGGAGCCAGGCAAATGTTGAGCGCCTCTTGGATGAAGTAAGAATACTATTTCTTGGTATCATCATTCAGCTACATAGAAACTTTGCCAAGGGTGGAAACTAATCTTTTAAATTGGATTGAGTCTATGCTGCTTTCAAAAATGCCTCCTCAATAAAGCTATAATTAAGTGTTTTGCAAAATACAGGACTGTGAAAACAGATACAGAGCCAGTACTTTAAAAGGTTTATATACAGTTCTTAGTCAGGAGAAAAGAAAGAAAATGGACAGATTAGACTTTCTTTAGATTTTTTTTATATAAGCATGAATAGAAACAGACATTAAAGACAATAAGTTATTACAAAGAAATACTATATTCTGTGATCGAGAAATACTATGTTGATAAAAAAAGAAATTAAACAAAGTTCCCTAAATATTTAGATCTCCTATTTCTCTGAGATTATAAAATTTGGAAGGTCTGCAATTTTTTTTAGGAACCAACCCTATTAATTATTCATAAGTAAGTAATCCCTGATCATAAGGGTTCAATTTTTAATAATAAAGGAAAAGGAAAACGCTCTTGAGACTTGCCAGGCCAATTCTTGGCACAGCTTTACTGACAGACGAAAGTGTTTTGCCTTTGACAGATTTTTTAATCTTCAATCATACGTCAGCACCACTTTAAATGGGAAGCATTACTGAAGCAAGAAATGAGCAATTTTATGATGACCCAGCAGAGTCACTGGAAAATGCTTTGGGAGATTAGCATAATTATAAGGCAAGGATGGACTTGCAAGCTTCCCTCGGACAGAACAGGCATACTGTATACATTGTTTCTTTGTTAAAAAGAATTGGAGTTTCATTCTATGTTGCACATTGGATATTCTTTAGCTCAAGAAAGCTCTCTGGTGTAAATCTTTCTTTACAGATATTCTGCAACCCACAAAATATATAACCTGGTTTTAGATGTAGTATTCCCAGTTTACCGACTTATTTCTTGAGTACTGTTATACCAATCCCACTCTCCCAGAACAGTAGGTGCTATACAGAAAACCAAGGCACACATGGCTAGAATAGTGCTGGGACAGATAGACAAAATACTTAACACTTTCAACTTACAGCATTGTTTGCAACTCAGGAACAAAGCTTGCAGATTTTCCAGTTCCTCTTCCGGAACTTAAAGAGGCCACACCAGACATTGGGCTTGCTGCGTTACTGCTCATCTGTGAAAATGAAGAACAAATTTCTGAAATACAACCAAAATGGGTCCAAATAAACCAAAAAAATGAAGGAATGCTAAATCATTACAGCACAAAATCCTGGCTTCACACACAAGGCTTCTTGTCTACTAAATAAAGCACACTTCTGTAAAACTAACCCAGTTGTAATCAGGTGGGCATTAATTTGCTGCTTGCTAAACACAAGGTGCATATAGATCAGTGTTTGCCGAGTCTATACTTAGGCTGAAGCACATCATCTTCTTCACAGCCAATTGGGAGCAACAAAGTATAAAAAACATAATTAAATACTATATGACTCCAGTTACTTGAAGCAAAGCAAATCTTTACAGTCAAAATCTAATTTCTTTAAGAAATAAAGGGCATAAAACTTGATGCTTTCAATCCTACAAAAACATACAACAATGTTAAAGGTTTTTCTTGGTTGTTTTCCATTTTCACCTTACAGTCCCACCTTGATTGACCACTTTAAGACCTTTAATGAAAAATGTGGTTGTCTACAGTAATAGAAATCATAACAGTCATGTTCAAATCTGGTCAGGCAACAGATCTTGACTGTATTCATAATAGTGTTTCTACTGCATTATTAAATAAAAGTGGCTTGAAAGATTTTAGGCAGTTCAGTTGTCTGCCATTTATCATGCCAAGAATCACTACAGGAAGGACAAAATTGGACAGTTTTTTTTACAGTAATCATGTGCTTAATGCATATATTTATGTTCCTCCTAGAAAGAAAGGTATTTGTAAAAAAGACTGTGATTGTACAGGAAGACACTGAATTGAAAACTGGAAACTCGATTCATTCTTTTTTTGACTTGCTTTAACAATAAAACTGACTTTCTACCACACATAGAACACTAGTGTTTATTATTTGGAGAAATTGTAAAGCACTGGAGCTTTACAAAAATGGGTGGAAAATACGCTGTGTATACTGTTCGTGCATGTATCATCCTTCACTAAACACGCAACATTATTTTTTTTAAATAATGAGGTTCAGAGTATTTTTTGAGTGACTATGTGCTGGGTCAGGTGTACACCAGAATTTTACCCACAATAAGAAATATACACTACATGAAGTGCCCATATTATGGACCAATTTTCTGAAATGAATTAGGCATTGTCAAGTGGAACCAATGAGTACTTAAAAAGTATTATACATTAGATACATGAATAATAGAATACCATACTACTAACCTATCTTTTCTCTCTCTTGTGATAATGGAAAGGCTATGAACAACTTGCATTTTTTTGTATAAGAGGAGGAATGGAAACATTTTAACATGGATGTAGAAATGCGGATACTAAATGATTTGTCTTTGTGTAAGTTGGGTATTTGGGTTATTTTTTTCCTCACAATGCTACACAGAATAAACAGCCAACGGTTTACAAGTATTGACACATGAAAACAAGTACTATGGCCATCAAATGAACATTAAAAATTGATACATTTTCAAATAGAATATAAAGTCTGCATATTCAAAAATTGAAAAGAAAATTCAAACAGGTAATAAAAGATGAATATTCAAAAATTGAACTGAAAATATCTAACACATTCAGCCAGCATCATATTATTTCCGACACAGTATTAAACACTGTTTGGTTGCTGACGTTTTATTTACACATATCTCTTACAGCTGTTTTCTAAAGGTTTCAACTTAAGTCTGACCTTCCGGATATACAACCATGTACATCCTGGTTAGGAAGTTTGTATTCAGTTGTGTTATAAATGACAGTTAGCATTATGCTCCAGAGAACAGTGTGGCATTTAATAGTCAAATGAACTTGAAACCTTATTTATATTTATTATGGTGGCAATTTTCTGCGCACACAAAATGATGCCATCAAAAAAACACACTGAGGAAAAGCACACACTTTGCGCCTCTCTATTCCTGTAACAAATTACAGTTACAAGAACTTTCTGCACATTTATAGTATTTGTTTGCAGTTTTCACACAGATTCTGCAACTACATGCACTTTGTTTGACCCACCTTCATTATCTACATTTTGACTTCATGTGAAGTGTGTAAATCTACCCTATGCTACAATGAGGTTCCATGAACAAAATAAGAGGAAATGTTAAAAACCCTTTAAAAACAAAAAGAAAGGGGGATTATTTATTGTGTATACAGCAGGTTAATGGGTTCCCAGTAACGGCACATCAAATGGCAAGGAACAGCAAGAGCCCCTCAGAATTGCGACTTCAAATTTGTATACATTCAAACACAAATATACAGAATATATCAAATATTCTACTTTGAAGTATTTATTGACAGAACTACTGCAAACATACAGAATAATATCATAAAGATTATCAGTACAATATGTATATAATTTATCTTGTTGAAACTATTGAAATACAGGATAACCTTGTTGAATAATTAAGGGATATTCTTATTAGATTTATCAGGTTGATCCATTCTTTCCTATAGTAATATATACTACAACTTCCTGAAGTAATAAATGCATCATGGGCAGCCTTAAGCTTAAAATAATGATAATTCAATTAAGATTAAAATGATGACACCAATAGGGCATCTTTAATAGTGGCACAATGATTATTCCAGCGTACAGAAGTCCTGTAGCTATAACAATTGTATTAATCTTTTGAATTTCCATACAACCTGCATCTTGTGACTGTAGTGTAGTTGGAATTGTCACAACTTAATACAGACCTTGACCCAATTAGGTGGTTTTCTGTAAGAAATGAGGCACATTTCTCTCCATGTTCATTCTAATTGTAATAAATATTTGGAAAGCATGGTATTGGGATTTCAGTTGCATCTGGTGCTACATTAACACTACACTAATATAGATACAATTCATTTTTCCCCCTACATCTCATCTTTTGTTGAACTTCTCACACTTATATTGGAATGGCACAATATATGTAAAATATTAGTATTAATTGTAAAAAATGGAAAGGAGAGTATTTGTTTCACCACTTAGGCTTTTCTTATTATGCTGACACTGCAGATATAATCCCCTAAAGCCCACTACACTCACATCAGTAAATATTTCAAGAACAGTGATATTTATCCAGTATTGTCTGCACTAAGACGCACTGTCCTACACAGAGGTAAATATGTCACTTTTCTGGTGCTCCAACACCAACTACTGTGAATCACATTTAGGCACACTTTGTCGATGCTAATCATATATGTTACATACAATGGTAGGATAAGTTCCGTTTCAAAATTTAAATTTCATCTTCTTTACATAGGTCACTTTCTAATACTCTGCACGGTTTCTAAACTGTGATCCACATTCAAACACAGATCTAATGTTGAGTTTGGTATTATACTCCATATGGACTAGATTCCCAACCTGGACAGATTCCTTTATGATGTCAGTTTTCACAACAGCTGCACAAATGGGTGAATGGTATGCAGTAAATGGATAAAAGAAAATAAGCCCATTAACAAATTTAAAGTTTACAGTATTTTCCCACATTCAGAAGGTTTTCCTTACTTCAGTATACTGAATTGTGAAAAGAAAGGTTGACCAAAACAAAAAAGTGTTTAAACTTAAGTTTTTTATCCCTACTGTAAGACAATAATGAACTATACATATGTGGACCATCTTAATTGAGCATTACTGTATTCTTACATCCGTTAACATCAAACGTGACAAGTAAACCACAGATTAACAAAAAAATAACAGAGTGATGTCTTCCTAGTCAGCATAAAAGTAATTGAAATTATGCATTCCAAGTTCATTTCTCATTCTGAACCATGTGTTCACTATAAATGCTATTGTCGGTTAACTGCTAACGAAAACATATAACAATTAAAACTTAATCTTAGTATGAAGAACAGCCCAAGATACCTGTCACTTACATCACACAGGTGTATAGAATTTTACTTGGCAAAAAGAGACAATAATTCAGATGGCTCTTTTCTGTAATTGCTTCCCCAGCCTACAGTTTGTTTGATGGTTTAGATAATTAACTTCTTTAACACATCAAAGTAGTGCCATGTGAGCACTTTATTTCCTTTCTTCCGGACATTAAAAAGGAAAAGAGAGGAAGAAAAGGCAACTCAAAAGCAGAAGCACTCTCCAGTCAATTTTCTCCAATAAATACAGTTAACATGAAATTGAAATCCTACTGTAATCTTCCCCTATGGGTTAAAGTTCTGCAGTTGTTTTACTTTGAATTGCAATGCAGATGGCTGCCATACTGCATAAAATGATTTCAGATGTTCAGAAAGACAGAAAGATTATTTCAACATGCTAAGGTTTAATATACTACTTAACATGAGTGGGTAGCACAAGGCAACATTTTATTATTGCTGTTTTTTCATAATTAAATTGACTTTTATGCTGCATTACTTCTTGGTTTCTTTATTTTTCTATTTGATACACCTACTTAATTGAACAGAATTTAAACTAGGACAACCAACTGATAAAGCCAAATCTAAAGTACCTATCAAATTTGTTCATTGGTTAAATCCTGTTTCCTGTGGAAAAAAAGACAAATATAAATGAGGATACTAGCATCAAATACTAAATGAGGATATCTCAAAAGAACACAATGTTAAATTAATACATTTTTGAGGCACAAACGTTTGCATCCAAAGTAAAACTGAACACGACATTAACCTTCAGTGTAGATTAATACATCACAGGTAAATTACATTTTTCACAAATATGAAGTCCATCTTTACAAGGCTAAAGGTTCATGTTAAGGAAATGAAAAGCATATATTGTATTGCACTGAATGCAAATGAGAATATAATTCAATCTCTTATTAGTAAAATGATGTGACAAATATGTACATGAGCGTTTTAAGAAGTGGTCTCAGATAGCCATATCCTCACCTTAGGAACCACAAGAACATAAAACTACAAATTTTTTAATATACACATATATACACATACTGTATATAAATATTTTCCACTATTATGTAGCTTGCCTATGTTCAAAACATAACTAAAACAGGGTAAAGATGGGATATAGCAATGAATTAATTAAATTAATAGTTGTGTGCTGTATTGTCCTTAAAGATTGTGTTATATAGGGTCAGCAGTGTTTTTAAAATATATTTATACAGTTTTCAGGATGGTTCCACGTTTGTGATAATAGGTTATTCTTATCCTGTGTCCAAATGTATAGTACAAACATTTATACGTCTTTTTTAAATAAATGGTTATTTGACAATTACTATCTTAAAAACAATGAAAACATTAAAATAATGTACAAATTAGCATCTCACTTTATATTCAAGAACTTTATTTTATTAAGTAAAAATCTACCAGTACTTGTCACTAGTAAATTTTATTACTACATAAAGAAGTGGAATAACAATATAAGTAGATCTATCTGTAAAGGACACAAAGATAGTGAATACTACCATGAAAGAAACAGAAATGCAACAATAAGTCTTTTATATTCCTCAGCTTGAAACAGACTGAAAAGTACTTGCTCATCATGTATGCAAACTTCAGAAATAAAAGAAGGAAAAATATAATTTTCAAGGCTGTCACATAACCTAAGACCCTAGTCTAGATAAACCAATCAATATTGGATATTGGAAATTCTTTCTAAAGGCTTAACATTTAGAGCAGTCCATCATTCAGCAATTGCAGGAAGCCAAAGGCAAGCATCCCTAGAAATTAAGGATGTGCAACAGGCCACAGAGAGTTACCAGATAAATAAATATTTCTAATAATCACTTGTATTTCTGACAGAAAAAACACTATATTCGATAAGAGAATGGGAGCAAGCAAACACAAACTTTTGACAACAATATAAATGAGTCATTGCAAATTACTCACGTTAATTTTTAATCGTTAATTTTTTTTTTGTTACCTAATATTTTTAGCCTGAGCTATCTGTGCATGCTCCCAGCCTCTCTCTCTATATATACTTATACTACTTAAATTACTATACATTGCAGTGCCCCTACAATATAAAGTGACATTTATTTGACTATCAAGCATTGTAATGCATTAAATATGAATAAGGGAAATGGAAATTAATGAGTAAAATAAGGAAAGCTCAGGGGGTCTGTTTTTGATCATTTCTGGATTTAGTCGTGTCTAACCAGTTCAAGTCACTAAAATGAACATAGCAATAAACCAATCTAGCACAAATAATTTTGACAAAGAAAATATTACTTTTTTGTAAGGAGAAAGAACTATGGCTCTTAAGTGAATTACCGTAGAATGGAACGATAGTCTTTATTAGAAAATTGATAGCTTTTTTGACCTAAAAAGTAACTTGAAATACAGTACTGAATATCCAAAAACTCTGCTTGTTATACCTCCTAAATCCAGTATGGGGCAACAAAGAGCCAAAAAGTATACTGCTAGTTACAATTTAGTGCTGCAGTCCTCAAATACAGTTCTGGAGGGCTGCTGTGGCAGCAGGTTTTCACTTCAACCAGTTTCCTAATTAGAAGCAAATCCTTGCTGATAATGAAACTTGGCATTTAATTATATGTCTTGTTAGAGCTTTCATTCTTCAAAAACAAAACTTACGTCACACTGGAGAAGATTCCTTGACAGATGTGTATTTCTTGGTCCTTCCCTTTTCCCTCTCATATATTTCTAAACATTTTTATTAACACAGATACTGTACTTTATGATGCCTACACACCGTTTTAAATTAAACCAAGCTGGAGAGCTGTTGGGTCCTTGGTCATCTGAATCTCATTATTTACTGGTGGCTGATTAAAATTAAAATATAAATGCAGCTATTTAAAACTAGAATATGCAATTAAGGGTTTTGAATCATAGTAAATGATTTAACTAAAAAAAAATCTGGCCTAAAAAAGCATACTGCTTTGGCAGCAAATGGGTTTTAATTAAGAAACTGACTAAAGTGAAAACCTGCAGCCATTGCGGCTCTCCAGGGCTATACCACTAAACCAGGGGTTTTTGGTTACTATAGCCTCCTGTATGTGTCTTCATGTACATGGAATTTATAAGTCACTTCTGATAAAACAACTAAATAAATACATAAATAAATGTCACCCTGAATTGGATTAAGTAGATTTGATACTGTACGTGCAATATATATGTAGTATAAATCCATGAAAACGTAAATGTAACAACAATGACACATTCCTATACAACTGGATGGCAGTCAACAACGATGTAAAATTAAGTATATTCCGAGTAATCTACAATTGATAACTGACTTATCTGCATATGGACTGTTAGTAATTGACACAAACAATGCAAGAACATGTGAAGTCCACAGAAAGGGTATTCCAGCCAGGAATTAAAAAAAGTAGATACTGCCACAGTACAGCTTGCTTGATATATTAAGCTTCATTTGACCACATTTACATTTTCAAATGTTGCTCCATTAAAAAGATGTTATTACTTGAAAATTGTAATTTTTTGTAATCTACACCATTAAAATCTGACAAGGCATTTTTATTACTTTATAGAGGTTTTATGCAACTAATATAACTTTCTTAGACTTGCTTAATCCAATTCAGAGTCACAGGCGACCACAGTCTAATATAAAAATAAGCATATAGGCTTAACAGAAAATCTGAATAGAAAACAAAAAACCTAAATGAGGAAGTTATCAGAAATAAAAAAAATTAAATAAAAACTTCCATGTATTCTTGGATTAAGCTTAAAAACTGTTTTCACCTGTGCTGTCAGGCAGTACAAACTAACATTTATAAATAAAATGAGATCATATGGAAATGGTAAAAACAAACCTAGACATCTTACAAACAATGTGTTCTGATATTATTATCTTCAGAAAGCCCTCGCTATGCTAGAAACACTACATTTTACTTTAGACAAACACTGAAATTCTTGCAGCCAATTCAAACACCAGATTAATGAGACAAGGATTTAAAGAAGGACCTAAAACAAGAAAATTGGCAAAAGCAAACAAACCACATTCTCTTTCATTTTTCAGTAACATGTTCTAATTTTTTTTTCTATGCCTCATCTGTATTAATCATTTATAACCATATCTATTACAAGCTTTAATTAGTGAGCAAGTCACTCAACACATTACCTCAAAGCTATACTTTCAAGCACAAAGTTGTAGGTTCATGAATATGAGGGTATGTGCACTATGAATACAACTCACCAAAGGATTATGTCAAATATGCCTCATTTCATTCTGTTATGTTTGCTATGGTGGGTTTAAGAAGTTGTACTAATGTAACATAATTTTGAAATTAAATAGGAATTTATTACATCAACATAGAGCATTGTATATGGGTCCAGCTCGAGTATGCTTTCAAATTTCCTGAATTCACATTTCTCTAATTTTTTTAAGCAGATATTGAACGGAATGGAAAACTGTGGAAAGATATCACTGCAATTAAAACATCTTCAAACCATGATTAACTGTTTCTACAAACATTTTTAAATATGTTAATCCCTACCTTTTTTATTTTTCTGTAAATATCACAGACCTGTACCATTTCACGACAGCATGAATTAACTAATCCATGAGAGATTTCTTAGTGAAGGTGTGAATTACAAAAAAGCCATGAAGACCACCAAAGAGGTTTCTTAACAAAAAAGCAATACTGATTTTTTTTTTTCCTTTTCATTTTATTTATGAGTCGATTCAGGATCAACAATGCAATTAACAACTCACTTGTAAGTTTATGGGAGGTGTGACCGTGAACTTGATTTGTTTAACCTTTGAAGTTAATTAAACATTTTTACTTTAACCAATTATAAAGCTTAATAATTCTTTCCTGCACAGCAGTCTCTTTTAAAATAAATTATAGTGTACCTCATCCATCAGTTCTCTCAATAAACTCCCGTTCCACTGTAAAAATACATATAAACAGATGGTCAGTAATCTGAAAGCTCAATGACTGGCTGGTCTATTGGTCCCGATTTCATTTTTGACAGCAACACATTTTAAATAAGTTGTGTTATTAGGTTTTAAGTAAGCTCTTACATTGACTCAATTATACAATCTGTATTTATTGTAAACTGTAAACTGATTTTTGCTCTTAACTGATTTCATTATTTTCTTGTGCAAATACTCATTGTAATGGTTCTGCATTAATCCTTTAATTCACGATTCCCTGAACTTGACTTTTCCACTTTCAGAGTGATACGTCTATGTACCAGAATGCAAGTCAATGGACTTGACAAATCTCATAAGAAACCAACCAACCAAATGAAAGTTGCCACAGTTATCATCAATGTAAAATGATGCACGTCCATGAATTATGAGCAACACTGCTCTAGCTAATTTTTCTCCACAGATGTTAATACTTATACTGCAGTTATATATAAAATAGTACAAATCCGGAGACATGCAAAAATTTCAGACTCATTGATTCTAAAAATGTTATTGTTCTATTATTTCAAACTTTTTTCCCTTTCCATTCTGCACAAAATCTGAGATTGACAGTTTTTTAGTCATCACTACAAACTACATGGGTTAAATAACATAAAAAATATACATACAGTATATTATTTTGGGTAGAGTATTTCTTAAAGGATGAGAGGGAGCTGGAGCCACCATTCAGGAAGGAATGAGCACAGGGTTGCAACCAACCCTCGACTAGATACTAGTAAACCATTTTGGTTTCAATTTGCTTTAATTTTTTGTTCAACCAGTAATGTAGTCTGAAAGTAACATTTTTAATTCATTTGAAGATTAGCTGAAGCCGGTCCTAAGGTGCAATACTGATCTTTTCAAGTGGAATTGAGATTCTGTGTAGCCAACAGGAAACTACACTCACAAAGCCTTAATTTAAACTTAACCAATAATCACAAGTAGGGGACAAAGGAGGAATAAAAGGTTTTTAACCACAGAAACACTTCAAACTCATGCTGCTGCTTCCTTGAAAACAACATACGGTAAATGGTGATTTTAGACATTTTAAACAGTTTAGGTTAATGAAAAAATGACATCCCACACAATCAAAGAAAGCATTCAGAAATGTATAATACACATGTGAGTGAGTGCCAACATATAATCCAAAAATCTAACAAAAAGATGAAAAAAATATGTCAATGAGCATTGTGGCAAGTCATATAAAAGTTTTTTTTTTTTTTTTTTTTAATTTAGCACATGTTCATTTACATAAAAAATAAAGGCAATATAGTTTTGAAAACTGGTTATAAACTCTGCAATGGTAAGAATGTTAACTTGTTCCATGTTAAATGTACTGGAAATGTAAAGTGGATCCCAGAGTGTTTCATATTTGTTACTAATTAATGCCAAATTTTGAAATGCAAAACATAAAAGAGATGACACACTATTCAATAAACTGCGCAATTGCTCACATTCTTACATTAATAAAAACATTTTTCCCCATATGATCCACTGCACTAAAACATGTTCTCGAAAACTCAACTGCCATCAAACAGTACAATCAATTCTCTGGGACAACTACTCAATTCACAGAATAAAAAGGAAGAAAGGAAGACATGTTTAGGTATATAGTCATTCTATCAATCTTTATTTAATATAGTATCTTTCTTACAGAAAACCATCAATATAATACAAAATAATAAAGATTCGTGACAAATAACAGGGCAATAAATACTGCAGAGATTATAAAAGTAAACACAAATCAAATTTAGTACAGTTTACTTAGCTGTAGATTAACAATAAATGATGAAAAAACATAATACTAGAGTTAGCCTTTAGTAGTAAAGATACTTAACAGTCCTTTACAAAGCACAAATGGCACAGATATAGCCAGCCAATATAAAATGCAAGCAAGAACAGGCGAGTACTCAGTTGCCATTTGAATGTTTGAATGAGTCCAGTCAAGTCAAACCAATGAAATATTCAATATAGGGCAAAAGAATTACCTACTTTTTCTGATCAGAGCTTATTGTGGCAAAAACAAGGGCAAGGCAGAAAACTAACCTTTATATTATCTCAATCCAACGCAAAGGAAAAATGGTGCTCAGAAAATAAACAGATGGTTATTTTGGCTTAACGTTTTTTTCAGGCACTGGCACATCTTCAGGTAAACTTAAAATACAGTATGTTGTAGGGAAGAATAAATATACAATCGTTCTGACCAAAAATCCGTCCTGGGTATGATGTTAATCTGCATCCAACCCTGCATGTAGGCCCTCTAACGTGCAGGGAAAAACTTGGGGGTTGGTGGCAGGATTGGCACTCCAGCCACCATATAAAAACCTCACACTGGTTCCAATCCCTCAGAACTAGTGCGGTGCCGAGGTGTCACCCTTTGCATGGCTGCACTCGGGTCCTAATCTGGGATCCAGAGTTGATTTGCCATGTGGTGGGTGCAGCAATGCACTGTATCAGTGTGTGCTCCTAACCTTCTCTCTCTTCTCTGACCAAAAATGACTGTCAGTCATAGTTAAGGTGATTGAAAGCTCAGAGATGGCTTGGGCAACAGGTGAATGTGTACAAAAGTGGCTAAAAATATTTGAACTCATTAAAGAAACCGAAACCACGAAAGACAAGCTTTAATTACTATTTCAGTGCTACTGCCTCAAAGCTTCAGGTCACCGAGTCCAAATGCCCGCTCTGTCACTATATTTCATATGTTTGCTTGCATTTTTCTCCGTGTATTCCACTTTTCCACCCGCATTCTAAAGTCATACATGTTAATAGTCAAATTATTTGTGGGAATGTGCAATTATGCATTGGGATGGTGGGGCACCTCATGTTGCCAGAATACATTCCACCTCCAGAACTGGAACTGGACAACGTAGAACAGAAAGTGAATGAAGTGTAGGAGATTAGATAAAATAAAATTAATTTTACCAACGGCAAGGGGAAATTTAGATGCATACAGCAGCAGAAACATAAAAAACCAAGGATAAAACTCACAGGACAAAAAACACAATCGACACATAGCTAAATAACCAAATAATAAATCTACACTGTTGTTATATTCCTTTTTATGCAGTGCTCCTAATATATCTGTTGCCTTATTTTTTTGTGCTAGTAAGTTAGAATAAGGGCAAATAAATATTGCAATGTATTTTAACAAAGTGAAATAAAATTTGACCTTCAGCTGAGGAATTCTCTACATGTTGATCTCCATGTCAGTATGTATTTTAACCTAGACACTTATTTTATATTCAAAATAGTTAAAAGGCTTTTTGTAGATTAACAGGAGAGGCACTACAAGAATTCAAATAAAGATATACAAGTCTTTGTATTATAAAGTGTTTTATCGAGTTTCCAAGGGGATTTGCTTTAGCAGAGACAAATAACATAAAACACTAAAATAAAAACCATACAAATAAATCCGTGCGTCAGATGTCTGCAGAAGATGAAAGTGAAAACTTGATGTTTCTGATTCACTTGCCATGCTTTGCTTGCTCACTCAAGATTTTCATTGGTAAACATACTAAAACAGACTTTTTACCTAATTAACAAAACTACTTTCTAGTTCTCAGAATGTTTTTATTCCTCTTCTCGGCAGATATCGCACGCGTGAAGGAAATGTCACTGCCGTTTGTAAGCAAACATGCATACAAAACAATAGCCCACGTTGAATTTCGGCCGTGGGTCATTCGGTGTTTAAGTGTGTGTATATAACAAACAAACGACTCTCTCTTCTTCGTTCACGAATGCACTGCCATCATCTTTCCATTGCTTACCTCTCTGTGTTGTTTGTATTTTTTAACTCGTCGCCTGTTTCTTTCGCATCACTCAATTCCTCCTCCCACTTCACGCACTAAAACTTCTGTCAAAAGAGCGCGCTCGGCCCTCTCGCACGCATGCCTCTACGCGTGTCAATGACGTAGCGTCTGTTGACTTGTGGGAATTTAAGTCCTTGCTTTATTGTTCACGCGCTTCTTTCGTTCTTGAATTTGTAGTTTTTATTCAATCCCGCCACATCGTCTGCCGCTCTCGTGCGCCCCCTTACCCGGGAGGACCTTTGTCTTTTTACTTTTAAATCCTTTTAGAGTTTCTGCATTGACAATCCTATGGACGCCGAAATCCCTTCTGCTCTGCTGTTCGTATAATTTCATAAAATTATGCAGATCTATGTAAGAGATTTTTACATAATTAAAAGAGTTAAATTCATTTTGATAATACCTTAAAGTTACTTTGTCTGTGGAAAGTATTCACAAAGCCAAGACCATAAACTCAAACTTAAGTTTATATAGTTCTCTTGTGATGTAGAATTCCTGTTAATAAATATAAAAAGAATGCCAAGGCCCATAAAAAGCAAAGATGCTAAAACATATTATTTACATAAAACTATTGTTGAGAAGTTATTTATTTGATTTCATGTGTATTTGTATTGTATGCATAAAGTGTATGTGCCCCAGTCTAAGTTCTTTTGCTTTTTTTTTTTTAATAATTGTTCAATATGTAATTCTGTTCTTATAATACTTTCATTAAAGAATTTATGAGGAAGAAATTCATATCTATCTGAAATCTGAAATAAAAAAAATATATATATATATTTTGTAACTCCAAACTGGTGGTTAGTAAAATGGACCAATGAGAGCTTTCAAAATCTTGTGCAGTAGTTAATAAAAAAGCTAATATAACAATTTAATTGTATAAGGATGATGCTGTTACAGAGTGTACAGCGGTATACAATATCATTTTAATACCCACCTACTATGTTTTAAATATGAAGCTGGCATGTTTTCCCCTTGTTGACATGAAGTTATTTTCACAACTGCACAGCTAAGAAATTTAATATTACTGCCTATCATATTAACAAGTTTGAGAGCAATATATAAAAATAACGCTGATAAACCTGTATTTGCTTTATTGCATGTTTAATAATCCATATCAAGATAATTTACATGTCATGTTAAATGGATCTTTACGGATACCATTTGAAAACCAAATGAAATAATTTAATTTAGGTGTAGGCGCCATTTTTTATTATTTCTATTAGGCTTATGTGCAAGTCTTATGTACTGAGATACAATTATATATATATATATATATATATATATATATATCTCCTTACCTTAACCCACTATACAAGGGCCCTGAGGTTAAAGTAAATGTGCTACCCAGGTCCCTGATGTTAAGGTGATTTTTGGTGTTTGTGTTGTTTAGATAGTCTTATCTTCTCCTTTATTCATATATATATATATATATATATATATATATATATATATATATATATATAAATTTGGGGCAGACGCAGGTGAAGTACCATGCACAAGGTCACACAGTGCCATTAGCGGGGCTTAAACCCACACCGTTTAAAGTCCAAATCATTAACCACTACGCCACACTGCCTGCCCTTTGGTGTTCTGGGTGCCGTATTTCCAATGTGGAATCTACTAATCCTGGCCGCGTGCGTGTGGGTTTCCTCCTCCTGCAAACCAGAAGCTGTTAATTGCAACTTGACATCTGTAAGAGCGTGTGCCCTCCGAAGCTCTGGGGGCGTCCCGATGGCCCTGGTTGACCGCTATTTTCGGTGTAAAACAGGTTTTAAAAAGTTGACGGATGGATGCCTGGGGTATTAAGACATTGCTTTACCAGTTCCGTTTTACTACACCTTATTAATTGGCTCACGTGTATAAGGCAGTGTCTTGGTCGAACCTCCTTGGTGTTTTTCATTTGCTTTAACAGTAAAAAGGGGGTTCAGTTAGTCTAGTGCAGCCCCCATTCCTAATCAGTGAAGATCGGGGCAGGGTTAAAATACTAACCTTCTTCCCCAACGCAGTTTCTCCAGTGAAAACATAACTTCCTTCAAGGTCTTTCTTCTAACTGCGCCTTGAGTTAGATTAGTCAAAAGGAAGTGACTCATTTCTCCTAAAACTGCCAGTTTGCGCGTTCTGTGCTTCTCGTAGTGCTAATAGAGGAAGACATTTTGCACCCGGACGTGTTGGGGACCGTAAACGCTTGTTCTTTGTTGTTTTATACAGCATCCATTCGCATTACGTTGCCTTTTTTTCTCGTTCTCTTCGGTGTTTTCTACTTAACCGGTACTGTTATGAATAGGAAGTGCCGCCTGAGGCTGACAGTGCATTGCAGATGACCGGCTTTCGCAGCATGTCTGTATCCCAGATTGCAAACCGGGGCCCAGATCGATGCCGGATCGCCAGGAAAAGTGTAAAATATAAGATCTCAAATGAAGATTCCGAATCGAGCACGGGTAGGCGCCTTTTCCCTCTGTCTTTCTTTCTCTGTTTCTTTTAGGATGTAAATATAATAATTAACAAACCTGAATGGCACCAATGAATAATAAGTTTGGGGGGTCCTTACAACTAACCATTTTCTGTGCCCGTTTTTTGTTATCAAGACAGGCTTATCAATAGTTTGAACTTTAGGGCGTAGCAAAGCGGGGGAGACTATTGTCCCCGAACAGTTCGACTATGTGTCATTAAACCCACAGGAATACGAGTAGAACATGCAAAAATCATACAAATGGCATCTAGCCAGTACATGAACCGGGGTTCGAGCGCAGTAATGCGCAAACAGTAATCGTTACCGCTTAACGAATTTATGTTGGATATTTATTATAAAACAATACACTCAACTAGTGACGATGCGGGATAGTTTACCATTAAAAATGTAACAATCCAAAGTGTTCGGTATGTCCCGTGGGCTGAAACCGAAACGTTCATCGCAAGAAGGAAGGTGGCTTCTAACCACGGGAATGATCAAAGAGGGACGGACGGACGGACCTCACGCGCGGCGCAGGCTCACTTGCTTATTTATTTTGAAGGCAGCGGCGTGATGAGTGGCTTCGCACCACGTGTTGGAGTCTCATCAGCATAATGACTGTTTGGGACCGTATATATAAACCACAAAAACCTGATCATTAGGAATTCATGCCTCCAAAGTCCAACCGCATTTCAGGACAAAAAGGCTGTGGTTTTTTGAGCTTCTTCATTCTATCGACCGCAACTTAAAAAAAAAAGACCCAGAGAGAGACTTGGGGGGTATAGGGTTAAGTCTGTTAACCCTATAGGATAGTTTATTTCGGAATATATTGTGGACATTTGTTCTCTAACGGGGATTAAAAAATAAGCAAATCATATTAATGTTTAAGAACTTTGTGATATTAAAACGTGACAGAGATTCCAAAGGATGTTTTTTTTTTCATTTTTGAATAAAAACAAAAGTGTTTGATTTGGGGGGAATTTTTCTACACCAAATATTTTTTTAATTAGTTCTGAGATTTTTTGTTTTGCCATTACGGACTCGAGTAATTCAAACGGCTTTTCAAAAATTGATTTTATTTCCGCAAGAAGAAGGTTCCTAAATTCTAGTTCAAGCAGTAAAACAAAATACATTCTGAAGCGCACGATTGCAGAGTCGGAGTTTATCAAGGCAGCAACGGGGGCAAGGCAAGAACCGATCCTGGACGGGACATTAGTCTTTCAAACCAAACATCAACGTGGGAATTATTTTTTTGCATGCTATATTAAAATGGTTTCGCTTTTGTCTTTACGGTCGTTGCTGTCTTCTTTAGCTAGTGTACAAATGTGATCTGAGCCTACATGCCTGGCTGCCTATGCGTAGAGAACGCGGCAGACAATTGGAGAAGAGACTTACCGCTACTAGCGGAGCGACTTTCCGATTTCCTCCGGGGGTTACTGGTGGGGATGCGCTGGAGCTGAAATGCTGCGCCCCACTTAGTGCCGCGAAGAGCTGCTCGGTACCGGTATCTCGCGCCCTGCGCCCCTGCCTTTTTTTTTTAATCCCCTGTATTTTTTTTTTTTTTTTTCTAATTGTGGTTGTTGTAATGCGCATTCCTGTAGATCCGACCACCAGCCGGAGGTTCAGCCCCCCGTCCAGTAGCTTACAGCCTGTCCCGGGAAAGATGAGCGAGGTGAGCCCGGCGGCAGCGGTGCAACAGGAGGCGACAGCTCCTCGGCTGCGACCGCACGACAACCGCACCATGGTGGAGATCATCGCCGATCACCCGGCCGAGCTGGTCCGCACCGACAGCCCCAACTTCCTCTGCTCAGTGCTGCCGTCTCATTGGAGATGTAACAAGACTCTGCCTGTCGCATTTAAGGTAGGAACCATGGCTCTGTTTACTACTGCTATTTTTTGTGTTGCTTTTTTTTTTCTTCTAACTGCTTGGCAGTCGTGCTTCAACTTGTAATTATTATGCAGCCACAGTGAGAAAACTGGGGGCAGACTTGACGGAAACTTCCAAATATATAATGCTACCCTAACTGCAACCCCCACGGAATATAATGATTCGGGTTACACAGTCCTTGAGAATTGCCGCTACTGTATGAAAGGCGCTATAAACGCAACATTTGCAGACAACACCAACAGAAGCCAAACTTGCTGCATTTAAATAGATTTTTTAATTAAATGTCTGAATTTGTTCCCCGAGTTTTAAATAAGCGGCGTTAACCTCTTCGCGATTTTTAAAGGGTACGAAAATGGAAAAAAAAAAAGAATCGCCTGATTAATCTGTCTGGGAGCGACGCCCCGTCAGGTAGCCCAAGGGCTTTGTGGTCCAGTAAAAGAACACAGCAAACAAGCAAATGTGAAAACGAGTGCGCTTACTTGTCTCGGCATGAGAACGCAGGAGTCGTAAAGTGCGGCTTGTCACAAAACTTAACTGAAACCGTCCTCTCGCCGCAAAAGACGAACCTGAAACATTGCGAGATCTTTTATCGTGGTTATGAGGCTTTAAAGACTGAGGAGAGCTATTGTGATCTCGATCGGATTCGTAATGACTACTCGCCACGCATGTGGCACACTTAAATATAGTCCGTGATCAATAGGAAGATAATAGAGGCATGTGAGTATACTGAACTGTATTTCTGTACTTACCAGTACGTAATGTGCGCTCAGGGCAAGTGTGTGATACTGAAAAAGAACAATAAATAGTGAACCATGCGCGCGTCGGGGTGGTGTGCACAGTTTAGTTAAATCTCCACTCGGTATACTCCGAATAACTTCTAGATTAACTACAGTAAGCAACATTAATAAGTCAATGGCAAAACGAATCAGTGTAATAAACAGTTCTCGTTTCTGGAATCAGCATTTTCAACCTTTCCGACAAAGTCATCAGAACTAAAGGAACAATAGAGATTTTAAAATAATAATAAACTAAGCAGGCAGATTTGTGAATCTACAGATATAGAAAACGAAACACCAAAGAAAAGGTTTTATGTTTTTATATCCATCCATCCATTATCCAACCCGTTATATAATAACATAGGGTCACGGGGATCTGCTGGAGCCAATCCCAGCCAACACAGGGCGCAAGGCTGTTTTTATATACATTAATAAAATATGATACCAATAAAATATTTGTATATTCAGTATAATGTCTCACTGTGACTGCGAAATCAGTTTTTTTCTTTTTAAATTTTTCTTCCTCTTTAGTCATTCCAGTGTGCTCAGACCAGTTTATATATACATATATATATTCACATATAGAGCTTCTGTTTTATGTTCTGTTCTACGTATCTATTCTATTGATCACTTAGACAGATATAGAGACATATATTAGAAAACCAGAACGTTACAATAGCATGCTACTTAATCAAACATGTAATAAATACGTAAAACTGTGTTCTCATCCTGGGGTCTCTGTGGCTGCAAGTTTGTGCTCCAAACAGTCCTTCAGTCAGCGAGTCGTTTTTGTCTTTCATTGATCTCATTATTTAATGAGCTGTTTTTATTCTATTTGCTGTCTTATTTTGCATTCAGAAAAGTGTATTATTGTTAAATTTACATTTTGAAGAAGTATTTGTAGTTTTTGCCATACCTTTAGGTTCTTAACTGTTATTTTCTTTTATTAAGTAACCTTTTCTCCTCTTAAATGTGTGCAAATGCTGAGAATTATTGATGGGGACATTCTTAAAAATATTTTTTTCTTTAACTGCACTGTCTCCACTGGGTTATGTGGTTCATCTTAGAACTTATTGCTTGACAAAGCCCCATTTCATTCTGGGAAGTTTTCCTTTTTTGCATTTGAAGATTTTTTTTTGTGCCTTGAAAAACGTCTTAATGCGAAGAGAAAAAAATGAAATCTTTAATATAGGATTCTAACAGATTAAGAAAACATAGACTTAGCCCTGTGTTATTGTATGCAGCGAGAGTCCTTTTAAAATCATGGCCCATTGGTATTTCTCAAATCTGTTACCATCTGTTCATGGTTATTTACTGTATGGAGCCTGTTATTGATGTAAATAAATAAAGGGTCTTTCTGGAACCTTCACATGGATGGGCCTTTTAGGAACCAAACATGGTTCTCCTGTGACATCTCTCTGAAGAATCACTAATTATAATAACAATAATGATGATATATTTTATTTATGTGGCACTTTTATTTTTTTTAAGAGCCCATAGCAGACACCAGAGCAAGTGGCATTGACTGCTAAGGTGTGGCTGGTTTAGGGGATACCCATTTGTGTGCTTTATAGAGTAATGAATGGAATAAATAACCAGAAAACTATAAAGAACAAAATGCTAAAAAGGAAGAAAGGGTTCTTCAGCACCTAAATTCCTACTTTGTTCAGTAAACATTTAGCATAACCAGTTTGTAATTCTGGATTGATAAAAAAAATGGAAGAAACAGCTTGCTTAACTAATACATGAGGCCAACTAAAAGAAGAAAATGGTTGGGATTAAAGTCTGCAGTTTCTAGGGACCTCCAGGAGTGAACTTGAGAATTGGTGACATAACAGATATAACCATTTACTTTAAAATGAATACAGAGACAATAAAAGAAAAATAGAAGTATTAAAAAAAATTAACCCCCCTAGAAAAGGCTTTGTAATATTATTTAAAAGTGAAATAACACCAGAGTGAACTATTGTAAAGGCCCAGTTTGAAAATGGAAATAACAAGTGACATCAGGCTACTAATAAAGAATATTGGTAATAAATCACAAAAGTGTTTATGTAATAAGAGGGATATTTAATAAAACATGACATGCAGAGTTGGTATGGACATGTAATTAGACAATAATGTGCTATATGCCATAACATTCTCAAACCCCCTTAATCCAGTAGGGGGTCATGGGATGCCAGAGTCTATACAAACAGCATAAACCAGTCCACGAAAGAGTAGCAGTCCATCTCCAGTCTTTAAAAATAAAGGTGTCAAAGTGGTTTGTTAGAGCAATGCATGGTTCCCAAGCAAACCATCCACTTGAAGCTTCCAGAAAGAACCATTTTAATCCATAACAGGTCCCATAAATAAACCATGAATACATGACAAAAGATTTATGAAATACCAGTGGGTTCATGATAGTTTTGCACATAATAATAATACAGGTTAGGTTCTAGTGTTCTTGATCTGTCGGCCTCCTGCTAGATAGTTGAGAGTTCTGTTTTGTCCACATATTGGGAACCATTGCAAATCCCAAAGAATCGATTTTTATATGCAAAGTATAAAATGTTTCTTTGTCGAGCAATGATTCTATGAGGAGTTAGACAACCCAGTAAAGTGCCATTAAAGAAACATATTTTGAAGAATGTACCCTTAATGTATTTTTCTGAATTTATTTTGTGAAGAGGCCAACTGTGTGCCAGTAGCTACATTGTATTAAATGCCAGTATTTGAATATAATAGAGAGTGAAGAGCTACTATGGTTAAACAAGCATAAGTATCGATAGAATAGACTGGAAAACATTCAATCAGATTTCTACAGAAGTCATTATTTATTTATTTAATAATTTTTTTATTTATGCATGTATGCATTTATACAAAATAAATATATGTTTTGTTGCTCTTTTTAAGAAATCACTACATTTGGTTTAAAACTTCTGAAAACTATCAGTTGTCAAATGTCAATTTATATACAGAGTTCTGGCTTACCTTATAGGTCACTTCCTGAAGCTCATGTACCAAAGAGAAAATAAGTTAAGCAATTCTAACATATAAACGGCAAACGAGCAGCTAATCGTCAAAGCTGTGTTAAGCAGACAGGTACCATGCATTTACACAGAGAAGGCCTTGTTTCATTAATGTGCTGACTGGCAAATAGTTCATCAGACAGTAAACTATTTACTTGTTTTATTAATATGCTCACCAGCAAATAGATCATTAGTCCGTAAAATATTTACTTTTAAAATTTTTGATATGGTAACCCTTGAAGAGCTAGTCATTAGACTTCAAGAAGCAGAAACTGGAGGATATGGAGGATTGACTTGAGCACAGAAAATAATGGATGAATGATCAGGATTTTCCTGGATTAGGTGATGTGGAAAGTGGGGTTCTTCCTAGACCAGGACTGTGGCCAGCAATTTTTTTAGTCTTATATAAATAGAAGATTGTTATTTGCAGACATCCCTAAATTAAGACAATTTGTTCTAGATATCCTTGAATGTGTTTCTGGAAATAGAAAACGGCAGATTTTCATTGAAATTAATTTGAAAGCAGATTGATGTTAAATCTTAAAAACAGCAAGAATTTTACATTTTATATCGACGCAGTGGAGCTACAGGAATGCCTTCTGATAAAACTGGGACTCCTAGTCCTAGTGGGCACCACACTGTTCTAAAAAGACCAAAAGATTGCGGTAACATATAGCACCTTCACTATGCAAAGTTTATGCTTAACTGCAACCAGTCACTGAGGCTTTGTGAGACCGTATTAAGTCTCTGTGTTACAAAAATCAGGAGTGTTCTCCCCACGACTTTCTTATTTATTCAGATATGGAGATGGATATCTGAGGAGTAAACTGCAAGACGAATGATTATAATTTTATATTATGTACATTAAAGAACCATCAACGATAAATCAAATCAAATTAATAATATATTTGAAGAAATGAACACTGGATGTCAATCAGAGATGACTGCACATTCTTCTGTCACGATTCATTATAATTGACTTGATTAGGGTGTGAAAATTCACTTCAACCATTCAGTTTTCTGCGACACTGCAATCTGGCCATTAGCTCGACTCTATACATTGCCAAATTCTGTTATGTCCTTTTTGCTTTCTCGTAAAGTTGAATAAATCGGACTCTCCAGCTGCATGAATAAAAAAAGTACCACTTCTGGTTAGCGGAAATAGATTTCTATCAACGTTTGAGCTATGTTTTGTACCTAATACTTGTATACAAAATTTGGTTGACCGAAGTGAAAGCCCACTCATGTTATCGTGTTTACAAACACACACAGAGACGGATATAAAGACATAATTCAAAAAATGTATTTTCAGACTCAGGGAGGTCTAAAACGTAGAAATTCGTCAAAATCTCGAAATCAAATTTTTAGGCGATTACAATACTTTCCCTCTGAGAAAGTAAATCAGACTCAGGGAGGTCTAAAACATCGATTCATCGAAATCTCAAGGTGTAATTTTTGGATGATTACAATAACAACAGCAACATTTATTTCTATAGCACATTTTCATACAAATGGTGTCGCTCAAAGTGCTTTGCATAATGAAGAAAGAGAAAAAAGACAAAATAAATAAGAAAATAAAATTAGGGAACGTTTAACCTTAACATAGAATAAAAGTAAGGCCCGATGGCCAGGGAGGACAGAAAAAAAAAAAAAAATCCAGACAGCTGGAGAAAAAAATAAAATCTGCAGGGGGTCTGAGGCCCGAGACCACCCAGCCCCCTCTAGGCATTCTCCCTAACATCAATGACCTCAATCAGTCCTCATGGTATTCAGGGTTCACATGGAAGAACTTGATGATGACGATCATGTGGACTTCTGGCCTTTAATCCATAATATATCCTTTCCCCATATTTTGTATACAAGAAAGTAAAAAGGACATAACAGAACTTGCCAATGTTTAGAGCTGAGCTAATGGCCAGATTGCAGTGTTGCAGAAAATGGAATGGTTGAAGTGAATTTTCACACCCTTTGCAAACAAAATTATGCTGAATCATTACAGACGCATGTGTAGTCGTCCCTTCTTGATGTCCAGCGTTATTTTAAAAATAAGCTCTTCAAAAAGAGCATATGAGTACAGGTGGAGTGTGGTTCGGGGTAAATTTCACAATATCTCTCCATGCAGAATTGTGGATGAGTAAGACAAGTGACAAAATGTCGTAGATGCAATTGGAACCTTGGGGACCCTCCAGTGTTGACTTTACAATGTTTTAAAAACATTAAGGAAACATTGGCAAAGTATATTAGACTGCTTTCATTAATATATATGTTGTTGCACATTATTTTTGATTACCGAATGTAACATGCTAAGGGTGATAAAGTCTATAGATAATTATGTATATAACATGCGCAGTATTAGGCTTACAATATGTGAATATAATAGATCTACTGCTATGCATGTTTGTTTACAGTAGATATGTCTATAAGTCCAATATCACATTCTCAAACTTGATTCATCCACTTCAGGGCTGTAGGGGACTATCCGAGCATCACACGGTAAAAGACGCCAGTCTAACACATCACCCACACTCACACCCACGTAAGTCCAATTTAGTATCGTCGCATCGTATCATCCGCATACACGTCTTTTTGTGAGTTATCCACCCACATCCCCAGACACAGGAAGAATGGAAATACAATAAATGTACAGTAAATACTAGCAGATAAAATGTTGAACACTGATGAATAAACCAAGAAAAGCCTGCATAATCAGAAGATGAAAACAGCGGCAATACCAAATTTTGAAGACAAAGTTTAATAACCGTGGACATGAGACACAATGAAGTAAACTGGTACTGGGATCTGTTTAGTAAATTGTAACTATCTAGACATTTGTGCCTCGTTTTAGTCAGTGTGGTCACTCAACATGTATTCAAATTAATATTCATAATCTTCAGTACTGAAGCATTACACAGAAAACCCCCTGCACATATATTAAAGTTTGCAAATAAGCCAGCAAAGCTTAGACAATCCATGTTGTAGGCTTATCTTTATCAATAATTTAAAGTTAACGAGAAAAACGTTTAGAACCCACAACTAAAATCACAGTCCAGACTTGAGTATACGATTAAAATAGAGGCAATATAGAAGTAAAATGTAGGGTGAATGTAAGAACAGACAGGATTTTTTCACTTGTACTATATGTGTATAAAGTAATTCTTTTGGTTCTAAGAAAGTAAAATATAACAAGGCTGGAAGACAAGGTGTATTGTCACTATATACACGTGATATTGCATTTTAATTAATAATCATGTGTACGTGTGTGTAATATAACAAAGGCAGTGTGTACTGATCTAAGTAATGCTAACGTAAAAAAGGTTTTAGACTACAGCATTGAAATAAAGGAAAAGCTGAGATGTACTGTATGTGCTATTTACAGATAATATTAAGAAACCAACTGAAGATGTGCTGATTTTATTGGTAATTGGATGAGGCCTCTTTAAATTAGATTTGTGTACTCTGTACATTATATGTGCGAGCAAACAATACAGAAAACAAAATCACTGCTTCCCTAACCCTTGTCCTCATCTGGGGGGTTGGAGATGAAATATTATGTTGTGAATCTAGACTGAGTTTTGAAAACCATAGTGGCCTGTTTAACTTTGCATCTTACTGAATTCAGATTACATTCAAACATATATGCACATCTGTGTGTGTATACATGTATCTATGTATGGGTGTATGAATGTGTGAGTATATGTATGTTTGTATCTATAAATAAATATATATATACACACACACACACACACACACACTGGGGGTGTTATAGAGCCCCAGACCCCAAGCATGAATGTACAGACAACTCCTGGGTTCAAAACAAAGGTTTTTATTTTAAAAAAATATCTCCATACCACAATTACAAGCACTTTTTTCCCTCTTCTCTTCTCCGCTACCTTTCCCTGGCAAGTGTCGCGTGGACCAGGCAGCGCGGTTCTTTTTATTGAAGACCCAGGAGTACCTCTGGTGTCAAGGCTTAGCCCGTTGGAAGTAGTTCCAGGTCATACGGTAGTCCCATAAAGTTGGGAGTGTAACTCCCTGTAGCACCACCTGGTGGCTCCGATGTACCCCAACAGAGCTGTGCTACTGGACTATAATTCCCAGCATTCCCTGTGGGTGGTACTGAAGCCCAGAGATGGTGCCATCTGGTGGGCCAGTGAAGCCTCCCCCGATCTCCCTGTTGTATTGGCCTACCTGCCTGTTAAGTATCTGGGGCCAATTCTGGCAGGGATGCCAGCCCATACGTGTTGTCAATCAAATATATATATTATACGTGTGTGTGTGTAAATATGTATGTGTGTGTATGTATATATATGTATATATATGTATGTATGTATGTGTATATATATGCATATATTATATATGTTTGTGTGTATATGTGTATGTATAAATATAAGTATAAATATATGTGCTATATATATATATATATATATATATATATATATATATATATATATACACTAGCTGTGTAATCCCGTGCTGTAAAAACCTCAGGCTCCTAGAAACTATTGAAAATTTTTTGAATGACAAAATTCACAGCGATCATCCTTTGATCCACAATAATGCTCAGCTAATTGTTACTTCATTTTCTTGAAATAAGGCTGAAAGCTTATTTCTCTCACGTCTTAAATCGTGCAGTTCAGTATTTTGTTTTGCCGAGGTGTTCATCTTGCTTGTGTATTAGCAAGTAGTTTCTCTTTCCTCGGCGGTTTCATTTTACCGACTTGCTTGCCTCCCTTATCTATCAACCCCTATTCCATCGTCACCCAGGCTGGACAGACAGACAGACAGACACACTTCCACACATAGACATTTAAAAATATATATATATATATATATATATATATATATATATATATATATATTTGGGAGAGAGTGTATATAAATAAAGTTCATTATGATATGTAGAAAAGTGAAATCCAATAAGCTAATACAGTAATTGGGTTATAAAGGCTTATTACTGGTGTCAACAAAGTGTTATTAGTTTTCTTAAGTTTAAAGCTATACCACATGAAATAAAACATAATTCAATCAAACATACAAAGTTAAAAATATCCATAAAACAAACATACCGTCCATTAAAAGAACAATCAAAACGTAAGTGCCCTACTGCTTGGTTCATGGAGCCACATGGACTCACACCCGCTATGAGATGATTCCTCATGTATATTTATTAAATGAAAACTACACGCAGAGCCCAGTAAGCTAGTTTAGCATTACTGAAATCTTCGCTAATTGTGAAGGAGCTTGTCATTACCATTATATTTTTTTCCAATAGTGTTAAATTTCTAACACATTGCTTCTCTGTTAACTTCTGAAGAGTAGTTTTGGATTCTTACACTGAATAAGTCAACAACCAGGCATTGTTGTATATTTTCATAATCTTATCTCCTTTTCTGTTTGTCCAAATAATTCTATTTTGTAGGAAACAGAGTGCTTTAAAGTTTTTGATCGTAAGTACTCCTAGTCACACATGCACAGATGACATGTTTTTTATTCCGTTGGTTACATTCATCTTCACTTATTAGAGTATATTAAAAACAAAAAGAAATGTACAGGATTGTTTATATTTGCACAATTGCTTCATTTGTTCCCCAAAACTTCCCAAAGACCTAAATTAAATTCATCGTGTCAGCTGCATGCCACCAGGCCTGGTGAGCCTCTTCTGGTGTAACGAAGTGCGTTTGTCTCCTGCAAATGGACCTTTTGGGGCATGTGGCTCTCGAGTCGCATGGCGCAGTTTCTCATTTTCTGATCTTGCCTAATGCGAGACAGTCTCAAAAATTACAGATGGGAGCGTCAAGGTTGGTCAACGTTTGAGTTCTCCAGAAGGTCACGTAGAGAAAGTCAGTGAGAACCAGTGGTCTGCTTGCAAAGTTTTCTTCTGTCTGATGTCTGAGTTTCTGGGGAGGTGTGTTCAAGTCACTACTAATTACTTTGTACTGCAGGTTCAGTATTGTTTAAATACCTATTACAGTTAAATAATGACGATAGCATTAATGCTGCTTCCGCTAAGTTATACGGCCAATGCTTTACTAGTAACCTGACAATATTTAAAAGTATTTGTACCGAATTGGGGAGGCATGGTGATCATGTGTACTGCACTGTGTCCAGTAGTTCAGTTTCTGAGCAAGTTTACCTTTTTCTAGTCTGCGTGCATGTGGCTCATGTGTTCATATGAGTTTTTCTTTAACACTCTGTAGACATAATGATGGGATTTTTGACAAGTAGACATTGAGTGTTTCTGGTGATAGACGTGCATCTCATGCAGAGTTAGTTTTTACTTGAGCCCAATGTTGTCACCTTACCATGTTTCACTATTTACATTGTAGATGTAAATTAATGGATGGGTTTCAAATGTAGGGCCGAAGGGAAACGGGTGCAAGGCAAGAACAACACCTGTATAGGGTGCAAGTCCATCCTAGGACAAGATGGACGAGGATACTCACACTAGGAACAATTTAGCAATGTCAGTCCACAAAATCTTTGGACTGTGGGACCCTGGTCAGAAAAAGTGGGTTTGGAAAATATGTTTCAGATAATATTGTAATAAAACGTATCAACCAATAAAGACGGGATGAAAAGGCTGATTTTCTGTTGTGTAATGCTTAAATGGAACAGTGGTCTGCATTACCGTTAAGTAAAGATTAAGTACATTTGAAAATAAATTGTGTAAAACACATTGCACAAAGCGAGCTGTTGCAAAATGACTATGCCTGCCCCAATTTCAAGCACCCACCTCTCTTTAAAATAGAAATATATGTGTACAGCAGCCGTGCTATTTAACAAATTTCCTACCTGGCCTCATTTTGAGTCACGCCATCATGCCAATGCCTACACAAGAAACATCCAGCACGGTTATTTTTTGAATTGCCAACATTGTAGCTGTAGATGGCTACAAGAAAAGAGCTTAGGGATAAACATTTTAATTTTAGAAATATTTGACGAATATTAATATCCATAAGCGCCTCACTGTTGTAATATAAAGTAACACATTTCTGCATTTGAATGCCAGTCCCAAAAACGGAGAAAAGACGGCGTTACGTTTGTTTTTGTAAAACTGACCTTGGCAGTGTGTGGCAGCAAATATGCATACCACCATTTAAGACAGAGCTAACCTCTTCACATAAAGGCGGGACGCAGATGTTGGGTGGATCATTTGGGTATGTTAAATAAGCAACTGGATCCTCTGAAAACAAGCATGGCATTGTTTTCAAAGCAGCTCACAGGAATATGGATGATCCTTTGTTGTGTTTTTTTATGTAAAGTGTTTCTGTATACAAAAAGATTTCAAAGTCTGTTGGCTCCTGAATTGGCCTATCCAAACTCAAGATACCTATCATTGGCTTTCTGGTTGGTAGAATTTACCTCATCCATTACTTACTAATTTGTTTTAACCTGCTTTTGTTCTTCATGCGCTAATCTTTGATTTTTGAATCAATGTGGGATCAGCTGATGCATAGGCCACCAGTTCAATGGCTGGCATAAGCAACTGCTAATGTAACTCCACATCACTGATGCATTTAGTGTTACAATTTTATAATTTTGCAAAGATGAAATGTAATAGAATCTACAAAACAGCAATCTTTATACTGTATATAATATGCTACCATGGCTGTTTGTTTGTCTGTCCAGGATTTTAAATCACCTGTAGCTCACAAACCGTTTGAAGAATTGACCTGAAATCTGGTACACGTATACTACGTGACATCTACTGTCTGCTTTCGGGGTGATGATTGACCTCCAAGGTTATTCCTCTGTCTGTTTTGATTTTATTTCATTATAGAATCAACTCTCGGCTGTGACCAGCAGGGCAGCCGTGTGGCGCATGCGTATGGGTGCCGTTCTCATCCCTACCACCTTCACCATCACTTCCCCAACCTCTTCATATCTTAAATCATTCTTGAGGCAGATTGAAGACTTAAGTGCCAGTTTAAGTGAAAAATTAAGATTTAAGTAATTACAACACAAACGCTGACTTAATCAGTTTTAACGCAAAAAGATGGCAACGAAATAAGAAAAGAAGCGGGCGGCTAGGGTGGAGAAAAGAAGAGCTGCTCAGGAAGCAGCAAACACATCAACCTCTGAGCAAACGAATGCTAAACGTACAGAGAAAGAGGATGAGAACTAGGAATGCTCAAGTCAAGTGTGTTCACTGCACGTTATCGTGCAGTACGCCATTACTTTTCTTCTATAAAATCACAGGGGTAAAAGAGATGAAACAAATAACATTAAACGTTCTGTAAAGCAGGGGTCCCTAACTCCGGTCCTGGAGGGCCGCTGTGGCTGCAGGTTTTCATTCTAATCCTTTTCCCAATTAGTGACCTGTTTTTGCTCCTAATTAACTTCTTTTGAATTGATTTTAATTGACTTGTTTTTTAAGATTTGTTCCTCTGAATTGCTTCATTTCTTTCCTTAATTGGCACCCAAACAGAAATGAAATGTGAAGTGAGTGAGCCAACAGAAGACCACCTAAGTCAGGGCCTCAAACTCCAACCAATTTCACTCCATCCAGCTCCTTAATTAGAAATCCGATTCTTGTTGTTAATTAAACCTGTGCTTTAATTCTGTGGCTTGTTGCTGTTCTCATTGTGCAATTTCTGAAATTGTAGATTTTTTCTTTTCTAAGACCACCAGTGCAATGTTTTGGGGACCTGAGCTGATCGACATTCCTGAGACCTTCATCTTTCTTTATTTTCAGATATTGTATGATGGACACAGTTTGCTGGTCGTGTTTTGTATCTCATTATTGTTTGGCTGCTTATTAAGGAAAAAGAAACAAGTAAGGGGTCTGAGTCTTCAAGAGCAAGTCAGATAAAATGAATTCAAAAGAAGTTAATTTGCAGAAAAAACAGATCACTAATAAAGAAAAGGGTTCCCTGCTATAAAGAATTAGAACATTAGATCAATTAATTAAAATATTAACATCTCATATTATAGCAAATATACTGTACCAGTATATACACAACTGGTCAAAAGTTTTAGAATACCTCAGGTTTTTCCTTCAGATTTAATCAGTTGAAATACAATGCATGGCCTAAAATGGTGAAAAGGTAAGCAGTAAACTGACAAAGGAGGATAAAGTTGGGGGGTATGCACTGTTTACAGCTCATTGCTGCGCCCACCATGCAATGAGCTACCCCGATTGGGACTAGAGTGCAGCCGTGCAATGGGTAACACCTCAGCACCACACTGGAACAGCTGCAGTGCCAATCCTGCCACCAACCCCCCAAGGTTTCCCTGCGAGTTGGATGACCTGCTTCCAGGGCTGGATGCAAATTAACATCATACCCAGGACAGAGCAATTGCAGGTTAAGGGCCTTACTCAATGGCCCAACGGCGTAGAGTCACTTCTGGAGTTTATGGGATTTGAACCAGCAACCTTCCGATTGCCGGCTCAGATCCCTAGCCTCAGAGCCACCCCTCTGCCCATAAACTGGCAAATGTTTAAAATGAAAGTTTAGGTTATCAATAACTGAAAAAAAAAGGAAATTTCAGAATATTACAAATGGGTCTTCTTCAGGGAACAACTAATAGGCTACAACCTACAGATGTCCTGCAACAATTCAAGTAAATGAAGCCTTGCACGTTGAAGCAAACAATTTGCACAGGTGTCCCAACTTGTGTTGATTACTTAAAAACCCCTTTGTGTGTCTTAAAGCAGATTTGGAGTAGACTGTGTCACTACACCCTCTGAAGTTCTCCTTGGATAATAGTCCAATGGTGATGCCAAGAAAACAGCAATTAACTGGAGGGACAGCCTTCTCCAGTAGCTCCTCCCTCTCGATGCCCAGGAAACCCAGCATGGCTGCCCCAAGGGGTGAATTAACCATTAAGGAAAATAAGTACATTCTTAGGGTATCAAGGAAAGGGGGGCACCACAGAAATTTGACATTGCCAGGTTTACCATGATCCATATGTGACAAAACTGCAAATGGTGTGGCTGAACCAGGTTCCACATAAAGGGGCTCCCACATTAAATGAAAAAATGACAATCACATATCTCTCAATTATTAAAAAAAAAGAAAAATCTTGGGATGAGACAAGACTTTTTATCCTGCGACGAGACGTGATTTTTTGAAGAGAGACACTTTCACGTCCCGCCAGACGGTCAAGTCACGTCATACTTGCAACCTTTGGAAGCAAGTCCTGCGAAAAGGTGACTTTTGCGAGTCACGCCCTACTTACAACCATTTTCAAACACGAAAAGTAGTGTTTCTTCCCAATGAAGAGGCGTATCCACGAGAATTTAAAGATTTGTTGTTTGGTACATACGCTGTCACACTTGGGTCACAGAGTTGCATAGAAACACAGGAGATTATAGAGACAGAAACGTTATTCAGACACTTCAAACAAACATAAGTCTCTTTCAGGAATGAATCACGCTCCGTGTGTAGTTGGAGGGGATAGTTCTGTCTCTCAGTGAAAAGAATAGAAAATCTTCCTCTTTATAGGGGCGCGTCTTGGGAGCGGGATCCTCAACAAGAGAAGAGGATATCTGGGGGAGAAGAGAGACAAGGCAGTGAGACAAAAGGACAGCTGCTGTACAGGCTTTTAAAAGTTCAAAAAACCGCGTGCGATATGCAGATCACGTTGCACTGCAGCAGCAGCAAGCCAGCAGATGATCGAGCAAAGAGGAGGTAAAAAAAAAAAACTGTATTCGTCTCCCATTGTATCACCGTTTAAGAGGGAGTTTCAGAGGAGTGACTGCGTCTCATTGGGGTGCGTTTAGCCCACCTATTCACAATGCTAGCGGCAGAGTTGCAAGGTGGCTGACGCAGTAGCACAGGACTGGGGAGAATGTTGGCAAGCAAAGCAAGAAGGGGGTAAAGCCTCCTAGTATATAAATAATAATAATAATAATAGAGGTTAATGAATTTTCGTGCCCCCATGTATACCTAATTAGATATATATGGATGCACCAAGATCTATTTTATGTGCTCAGGGGCCTCTAAAGGTCTTAATCCAGCCCCGGCTGCCCTACGAGACCACAATTCCCAGCATGCCCCGCCGATACAGAAATGGGCATACAGGCTCAGGAATGCTGCCATCCAGTGTGTCAGGGGAGCATGTACTCCTGAAAAGCAGTACTAAACCCCCACCCCAGGCCTGTCAATCCATTACACTGGCCTCTCTGCAAGGTAAAGTATGGGGTTTGTACCAGCTGGGATGCTCTGCCGTCCATCACAACCTATTACTGTATGTTATCGTCTGAATGTCTTCCTTACAGACATCATCTTTGAGTTTTCTCCTGTTGTGCCGCTTATGCATTTGCATGCATTGAATGCAGTTTTGTGGCCCTAAAGGTTTTCTTTTTTGTTTTGTACAACCACCATCATTCTCTTTTAGGCAGACATTTAAAATACAGTCTAGATTTTTTTTTTGTTTTCATGCTTCAAGCACTGACGTGCACACACCTTGATAAGTCAAGACATAAAGACGGCACAGATTTGAGGCTTGTCAATGCACCATGGAAGGCAGTTTCAGTGCTAAAAATGGATGAATGCAAAGCTTGGGGCACAGCATCTAGCGCCTGGCCAGACAGCTCTCCTGCTAAAGAGATCAGTGCTACATCAAGCTCTAAAATTAGAAGGAGGATATTGCACATCATATTGGAGGAGCTTAGTAACTGTAAATTGTCTTCTTTATTTTTTTTTTTGCAGATTACGTAACTGCCTTTTTTCACAAATATGTTGCTCAAGATGTTTGTGAACTAAAAAAATAAAAGAACAAATTAACATGTTGCAGCAAGGGTTTTTTTTTTACCCTAGAGTGATTTGCATTCATAATAATTTTCTAAGTAATAGGTACAATATGTAGGCCAATATTTTCTCATTAAGCATGAAACACGCATTTCTGTGGCTTTTGTTTTCATATGCCTTAAGCAAGGCAGGCGTGTCTGATGAAGTCCAACAATCGTCTTACATCTCCAAAAAAGACAGCATGTAAAATCGATGGTGGACAGATGCCCACAGTCATGGTCCTAAGTATGGTGTGGTGGCACGGGATGACGTGGGAGCCTCCTGATGAGTTACAAGCAGGGTCGGATTAAGACGTAAGCACTTAAGAGATTTGGGTGCCCTCCCAACCTCTATTATTACTATTTTATTTTATATATATATATATATATATATATATATATATATATATTGTGGGGTACAGCCCGGACACAGACAGGTAGACATGTTGTTTATCCACACACGTGTTTATTTACTCCACTATAATACAAATAAAGTGCACAACCCAGTGCCGCAGCACCAATCACTCCTTTCAGTCCTGGTCACACAACAATGCCTTGTTCAGTCCTTCTGACCGCCTCCACTCCTCTCCTCCGAGCTCCGTCCTCTTCCACCCGACTCTTGCTGCCGACTGGAGGGAGGCGGTCCCTTTTATCTGCACCGGATGAGCTCCAGGTGCTCCCCGACAATCTTCCGCTGACACGCCCCAGTGTGGCGGAAGTGCCGGCTGTTCTCCCGGAAGCTCTCCGGGTGTCCCTGCTTCTCTTCCCCCCAGCACTTCCTTCCACGGGCCCCCAAAGCAACCAGGAAGGCGGCCCCCACGTGATCCCAGATGGGCGCATGGCCACTTCTGGTCCTCCAAGGCGTCTCGGCCGGGTCGAGGGCCCCTGGCATCCTCGACTATATATATATATATATATATATATATATATATATACCACTCAAAAAAATTCAAAGGTACATTTTGAAAACGCATCAGATCTCAATGGGAAACAAAAATCCTGCTGGCTGTCTCTACTGCTATGGACTGATATGGTGATGTGTTAGGAACGAAAGGATGGAAATGAAAACGTTCAACCTACAGAGGGTTGAATTCAAAGACACCTCGAAAATCAAATGGAACAAAATAATGAGCAGGCAGACGAGTCCATTTGGCCAAATTTCATTGCAGCAACTCCAAATCGTACTCAGTACTTTGTATGCCCATGTGCTTGTATGCATGCCTGACAATGTCCTAATGAGACGATAGATGGTGTCCTGGGGGATCTCCTTCCAGATATGGACCAGATAATCACTGAGCTCCTGGACAGGCTGAGGCATCAGATAGACCCAAACATAATGTCCCAACCAGAGGTGTTCTATTGGATTGAAGTCAGGCGAGTGAGCGGTTTTGGGTAATGGTATCAATTGCTTCATCCTCTCGCCACATGAGGCCGGGCATTGTCGTACACCAGGAGGAAACTGCAGCAGCATAGGGTCTGACAATGGAGCCAAGGATATCATCCCGATACCTAATGGCAGTCAAGGTGCCGTTGTCTAGCCTGTAGAGGTCTGTGCGTCCCTCCATGGATATGCCTCCCCAGACTGATCATCACTGACCCCCCACCAAACTGGTCATGCTGAAAGATGTCACAGGCAGCATAACATTCTCTACGGCTTCTCCAGACCCTATCACTTCTGTCATATGTGCTCAGGGTGAACCTGCTCTCATCTGTGAAAAGCACAGAGCACCTGCCAGTGGTGGACCTGCCAATTCTGGTATTCTATGGCAAATGCCAATCAAACTCCACGGTGCCCACTAAAGGACATCAGGCCCTCAGGACACCCTCATGAAGTCTGTTTCTGATTGTTTGGTCAGAAACATTCACACCAGTGGCCGGCCTGCCTGTTGGAGGTCATTTTGTAGGCTGTGCCAGTGCTCATCCTGTTCCTCCTTGCCCAAAGGAGCAGATACCGGTGGGTCCTGCTGATGGGTTAAGGACCTTCTATGAGAGGCCCTGTCCAGCTCTCCTAGAGTAACTGCCTACCTGTCTCCTTGAATCTCCTCCATACCCTCAAGACTTTGCTGGGAGACACAACAAACCTTCTGGCAATGCCACATATTGATGTGCCTGCCATCCTGGAGAAGTTGGACCACCTGTGCCAGCTCTGTAGGGTCCAGGTATGGCCTCATGGTACCAGTAGTAACACTGACCGTAGCCAAATGCAAAATGTGTGACAAAACAGATGAGGAGGGAAAAATGTCAGTGGCCTCCCTCCACCTGTGAAACCATTCATTCCTGTTTTGGGGGTCGTCTCATTGTTACCCCTCTAGTGCACCAAAGCAGCTGAAACTGATGAACAAGCCCCTCTGCTACTTAACTGACCAGATCAACAGCCCATGAGTTTCATTGACTTGATGCTGTACTCTCATTCAGAAGTGGGCCTTTAATTTGTTTGAGCAGTACTATGGTAAATCTGCCAATTGAAAATTTCTGTGCTGCCCCCCTTTCTTTGATGCTCTAAGCATGTGCTTATTTTGCTTAGCGGTTAATCCAGCCCTGGTCACGAGATTAATAATAATAATAATAATAATAGCTCTTTACATTTAAATAGGGTTTTTCTCACGTCTCAAATTACTTGAGTGAGTGGGGAGCCACTTCAACCACCTGGATGATGTGACAGCAGCCATTTTTGCACCAGTGCACTCACCTTAGCTATCAGTTGGTGAAGAGGTGAGAGAGAGATAGCCGGTTAGAGACAGGGGATGATTAAGGGACCAGTTGAAAGTACGCTGTGCGCGTTTTGGCTGCCGCTTATCACAGGTGTCATTTTTTGTTGTTTTATGTTATTTGTATCCCGTCTGACTTTTTCAGCTTCACCTTCTGATTTGACTACTCCTTCTGAATTTAACTCATTATTTAATTGACCTTGGGTATGTGAAAGGCACTCTATAAATGCAACATAATATTATTATGACTAGGCCATGGTGGGCACTTTAGTCAGGATATTGGGGTACACCTTACTCTTAACGAAGGATGCCCAGGGATCTTTTATGACCACAGAGAGTCAGGACCTCAATTTTACGTCTCATCCTGAAGGACGGCTCCATTTTTACAGCCCAGTGTCCCCATCACTGCACTGGGGCATTGGTTTCCACATTCAGACCACAGGATAAGTGCCCCCTGCTGGCATCACCAACACGTCTTCCATCATCAACCCATGCTTTTTCTAGATGATCTCCCCTCCAAGGACTGGCCGGGCCCGAACATGCTTAGCTTGTGGTAGATGACCTCTTTTGAAATGCAGGTGGAAAGTTTAGTGGGGTCTCTGTCGTTTAAACTGTGCAGTGGAATTAGAAAGTATTCAGACCCCTCTCACTTTTTACACATTTTGTTATGTTAAAGCCTTGTGCTAAAATCGTTCAAATTCATTTTCTTTTTCACTGATCAAGCAACACCAAAATCACGAAGCAAAAATCTAGATTTTAGAATTTTTTGCAAATTTATTCAAAATAAAAAACTTTAATATCACACTGACACAAGCATTCTGACCCCTTTATTCAGTACTTAGTTGAAGCCCCTTGGGCAGTTGTTACGGCTTGGAGTCTTCATAGATACGACACAATACCAGGGTTTGGGGATTTCTCTGCCATTCTTTCTCTGCAGATCCTCTCAAGCTCGGTCAGGTTGGATGGAGACCATGGTTCGGTGGACAGCTATTGTCAGAACCCTCCAGAGATGTTCAATTGGGTTCAAGTCTGACTTTTGGATCGGCAACTTTATGCTTTGGGTTATCGCCCTTTTAGAAGGCGAACCTTTGGACCAGTCTCAGGTCCAGACTGATCTACAGCAGGTTTTCATTAAGGATCTTTCTGTACTTTGCTCTGTTCGGCTTTCCCTCAACCCTGACTAGTCAGCCAGTCCTTGCTGCTGAATAACAACCCCACAACATGATGCTGCCACCACCATGTTTCACTGTTGGAATGGTATTGCACAAGTGGTGAGTGAGTGGTACCTGGTTTCTTCTAGACATGATACTAATCTTGGTTCCATCAGTCCAGAGAACCTCATGTTTAACAGTCAGAGAGTCTTTTAGGTGCCTTCTTGCAAACCCAAAGTGGTCTTTCTTGTGTCTTTTACTGAGGAAAGCCTTTTGACTAGCCACTCTTTCAAGAAGCTCAGGAGTGCTGCAGAAACAGTTGTCTTTCTGAAAATTTCTCTCTTCTTCACGCAGGTGTTCTGGATGCTTAGGCCCTGTTTGGATGAGTTGTACAGGGAGATTCATTCAAAAGAGGCCCCAAATATTCACTTGTAACTCCCGTTAAGATAAAGCAATCTGAACCAAAAAAATACGCTCTACACCTTGATGGATGTGAAATCGATTGCATTACATGCAATGCTGGAAGTGGTTTCCATTTTCTGCCAGACAAATTTCGACACGGTTCTCCATGTTCCTGAACGTATCGGTAAGCGTCTCTGGGGGGATAGTAGCAAATTCACGTTGGATGTTTTCCTTCAAATCTTCCACAGTGCGAGGTTTGTTCCGGTAGACTTTTCCTTTGAGCATACCCCAAAGGAAGAAGTCTGGTGGTGTCAGATCCAGCGACCCTGGTGGCCAAAGCCCCTTTGAAATGACCCTGTTGCAGAAGAAAGACTCAGTTTCTGCCATTTTGCTTGCCGATATGTGACACGTTGCTCCATCTTGCTGGAAGTAACCTTCCATTAACTCACGATCATCTAGTTGATTCTGACATCGCTTAAATGAATTGTTGACCCAATATGTCCTCACCATGAAGACGTGCTGCTCAATACTGTACGCCACCATCCTGATGAGAAGTCTGGTGACTGAGTGAATGAAAGGATACGGGTAGTATGCACCCAGAAGTTGCAAATGGAGGTTAAACATCATGATGGCTCTCTGGTGCGTACCTCATCGCTCAGACACAGGGGCATCCTGGCTTGTTCGAAGCTCCATATACTGAGGAGCACATTGCACATTGTTTCGTTCAGATTGCTTCATCCTAGCGAGAGTTATTACAGAATATACGGGGCCTCTTTCGAGTGAATCTTCCTGTAGTTGGTCCAAACATCTTTCAATTAGGAATTATGAAGGCAACTGTACATTTAGGAAGCGGCAATGCTCCAGATTTTCTTTTATTTTTGTGGCTTTCCTCAGATCGGTGCCTCAACATAATCCTATTTCTCTCAAGTTCTGCAGGAAATTCCTTCAACTTCAGAGCTTCATAGATTTTTTTCTCTGATACACATTTGTCAAAGTAGGACCTTCTATAAGGTTGTTCAAGTGCAAACAAAAGTAATTGCAAAGTAAAGCAGTCTCAGACACCGTAGAAAACCTCTCACTGTTCCAGTGTGGTGCTGAGGGTCCCAATCCAGGTGCTTAATCGTATGGTGGGTGCGGCAACACGCTATCAGCGTCTGCTCCCAACCTCCTCCTCTCCTCTCAGAATTAGTGTAACCTTTTATCCTGTCATCTCTGTGTCATCATGTCTCTTTGTCTCCTGCAGGGGGCGCTTGCTCTCTGGGATTGTGTTCTTTATAGAAATGCAGGACATACTTAAACCTGTATATACACCCCTTATGTAACCATGGCGGAAATAATTAGATGATAGAAATATGGTACAAAAAGGCATATATACTGTATAATATATATGAGTTACGTGCGGTGAGGTTCATGAGTGGTGACTCCTTCAGAGGCAGATTTACAAATCTATGAACCCTAAAGAGCAGCTTATTGACTATTCAACTGGCAGCCAGCATGCACCTTGACTACTGGTTATGTTTCATATCTCATCAGCATTCTTTACACACACACATAGATAGGTAAGTCGCATATTTGGCTAAGAAAGAACGTTACATTTATAGCGGCGAGAGAGAGCGCATTTGCTCTTCACCCTTCATGTGTTCTAAATTTGCCGTTGCAATTCCACAATTCATACTCATACAATAAAAAATGAAAGTATAGAGTGGTGTACAAAAAAAATTAGATTTCAGTTTTGACCTTAATTGAAGTAATTAGTTGTTTTTAAAACCTTTTAATTCTGATGCTTGAAATCAATTTTAATACGGACTGAAAGAAAAATGAAAGAATATTTGATTTAAAGTTGAAATTAAGCTTTTGAATATTGGATTGTTCTTTTCTTAGTCTGATCCCATTTTCTATAAAATTGAAACCCGATTACAGTCTTAAATTTATTTATAAATGTAGTCCATGCGCCTGTCCTTCTCCAAGAAAATCTCTGTCACTTACTTTCTCGTAAAAGTCCTCCTTATTTTCCTTCAGTTTAAAAAATCTTAATCTTTCATTTTGACAGTCAGTCGGAGCAAAAAATAAAAATAAACGGAGCGCTGCAGTGCACTTGACTTTCTGATATCGCTAACTTATCTGCGCCTCAAGGTAGAAGAACAGCAGCAACGAGCACCTGTTGGGCTCACATGCGCCCCCTTCAGGGCGGCACGGTACTGTCTGCCTCATCTTGTGCCTTTTCACTGCGGTTTTATGATCGATCAGCAAGACTAAATATGTCACTCATATTCATTAAACATATTAGCCAAGAAGAAATTTGTGCTTGAGTGCATCAGTAAACTTATGGCTGCTCTGTTTTTCGACTCTACCATTCCTCTAGGTGGTGGCTCTTGGAGAAGTCCCAGATGGCACAGTAGTGACCGTGATGGCTGGCAATGATGAGAATTATTCTGCTGAGCTACGGAATGCTTCTGCTGTTATGAAGAACCAGGTCGCCAGATTTAATGACTTACGATTTGTGGGCAGGAGTGGACGAGGTATGTTGCCGTTTCTACAGATGCTATGAAGAAATTGCTGCTCCATTGACTTGGATCTCTCAATAATCCTTTTACACAGGTTCAGCAAACCCAAATTAAAGGAATAAGCCACACAATAATGATTTTTTTCTTATATGTTACTTACCCTATGTGTTTTGTAGTGATTTTTATTTCATCTTCTAGCCCAATTAGCCCTGAACAGGGTCATTGGGGGTACTGCACAAAGTAGGAATAAACTTTGGGCAGGACGCTGGTCCATCACAGGGTGAAAACACACACACACACACAGGCCAACTCAATATTGCCAACCCACCTAACCTGCATGTCTTTGGACTGGGGGGGGAAACTAAAACACCTGGAGAAAACCCACACAGACACAGGGAGAACATGCAAACTCTACAGAGCCAGTGACCTGGCAGGGATTTGTACAACAGCAGCACTTTTGGCGTCACATAGGAGGACAATGAGTTTAATTTTTTCCTTTTGAGCAAACAGAACTTAAGAGGTGACACGATTACAGACGGGAACATATTCATTGTTCCCCTTCCATCTCATTGAAAAAGTGTTGTATACCCCTGAAATGAGATGAAATGTAAAGTGATTTCCCCCTTAGACCTCCGTGCCTTTTAATATGTCAAGTAAAGCAAAGCAAGTGTGAAAAGAGATCAAGTATTGCTTATTCCACAAAGATCTTCTAAAATGGCCGGACACACATTTGTTGGGATCCACACAGGGAGGGCCTGGGACGTGAAGCTGGTTTCATTACTGCGATACAGCAGGTCCACCACTGCACTGCCGCACCGCCCTCTTTTGTAGTGATGACTGAGAAAAATTTTTAATCACACATTTTCATGGAGAACAAAGATTGCAAAGTTTATGTACAATACAAGCCAATGGTGACCTGTGCTGTACAACAACAAAAGATGTGAAAAATGACAAGGAAAAAAGAAACAAAGGAATCCCCTGTTGCTCATGTCACATAATATACAAGTCTATTATCCAGTCATTTGCTCTGAGCTTGCAAAACACATGCAGTTTTTGTTAAAAATTTGCTGAATGGACATTTCTGTGTTTAAGTAATGCTGATCCTTTGAATTGAATAATACTAATATTAATAATAAATTATGTAATAAATGTATTCTAATTCTAATTAATAAATAAAGTATGTCTATCTATCTATTATATAGTGCCTTTCGCATCTATATATCCATTGTATAGTGCCTTTCGCATCTATATATCCATTATATAGTGCCTTTCATATCTATCTATCTATCTATCTATCTATCTATCTATCTATCTATCTATCTATCTATCTATCTATCTATCTAAATCTATAAAAAGCTGTAAAGTAAAGGATGGTGTCTGTTCGGAGTGTTCCTTTAAGATTTTTCCTCTCTTATCTGACATACTTCTAATGGCATATAAAACGTTGAATTATGAGCTGCATAAATAACTATTGGCTCTAAACTCTCCCTCCCATGAGTGAAAAAGTTTCATTTGGCTTTCATATTCTTGAAAGGGGATTGTTGCTCCGTGAATCACAGTAAATGGAATTTCTAACTGGTTCAGCAGTGTCAAAATGCTAGAACTCATTTAAGGATTTCAGACATCCCAACTCTGAAGAACTGAATTCAGGAAGGGTTTTTTTTCTGCTGAAAAGGGTGGTGCAGTGCAGGTTTTCCCCGCCCGTTCAGATCAATTCCAGGTATATAATTAAACAAATAAAGTGCCGCATCACTGCTCCAAATAGCACTCTTTATAATTACATACAGCATGTTTAGTCAACTTTTAGAGATCCTCAGATACCTCAACCCCATAGCAGTTTGCTTTGATTAATTTGTTGACTTTGCAAGATAACAACATTTATTTCTTAGCACATTTTCATTCAAACAGTGTAGCTCAAAGTGCTTCACAAGAAATCAAAGAGAACGTTACCAGAAAATAAAAATAAACACAATAACAAAAGAATTTTAATGAATAAGTAACAAATAAATATATACTATCTTATCATTTTTTAATATATGTTGTTAATCCCTCAGGGGAAATAGTTTTTTTTACATGACCTTTTGGGATTCGAATGCAGGGTCAGCTGTTGTAAGCAAGCACTCCTGGAGCAATTTTTCAGGTTATGTGCTGTGCTCAAGGGCCCAATGGAGTAGTATCCCTTCTAGCAGCAACAGGAGTTGAACGAGCAACCTTCCTGATACCAGTGCAGATCCTTTAGCCTCAGAGCCGCCACTCCACCCTTTAAAACCCTATCTATATAACTATTAGAAGAGTAGTGTCCTTGTATACAATATCATGATAGGAGTCTCTAAAGATGAGTCCAGTGATAAGGTCAGACAAATTCACCAACATTTTATGGGCAAGCTGACCTCTGAATTGTGTCTTTATGTGAAAGGGCGGGTTGTGCTCTACAATAGAAGATATCAACCGTAGCTCAGCTCTGGTCACTTTTTCCTTTCAGACTTTCCTGTTGTTGTATTGTTCAAAAATAGTCGCGCATTTCACAAAATTATACTGCAGTTTTTACTTTCTTGTATACAAAGTATAGGGAAAGTATTGTAATCGTCCAAAAATTCGATTTCAAGATTTTGATGAATCTCAACGTTTTAGGCTTCCCTGAGTCTGATTTACTTTTTTCATAGGGAAAGTATTGTAATTGTCCAAAAATTCAATTTCGAGATTTTTTTCGACTCCCTGAGTCTGAAAATACCATTTTGGGAATTATGTCTGTGCATCTGTGTGTGTGTGTGTGTAAATTTTGCATACAAGTATTTGGTATAAATCAACTTTTGAGCTTTTTCCGCTAACCGGAAGTGGTACTTTACCTTTTATTCATGCAGCTGCAGAGTCTGATTTATTCAACTTTACTTTTATAATAATCGTTCAATATATTATTAATTTGATTTGATTTATTGTTGATGATTCTTTAATGTGCATAATATAAAAATATAATCATTGTCTTGCGATTTACTCCCCATAACTGAGTATACAAGAAAAATCGAGGGGACACCACTCCCGATTTGTATTGTTAATGCAGTAGTGGATTTCAACTAATAAACAGCACACCACAATTATTGTTTTGTTCCATTTCTGTCAAGAGTCATTTTAGCAAGAAAGAGGAATTATTTTGGTTTCATTCTTCTGAGAAATACACCAGCAATCTGCCGATTCACACAAATTCAATTTAACGACTTTTTCGAATTTTTGGCTTTGAGATTTGTTAATTGTCTTTGCAAAGCTATTCTAACAGGAAACGGTTAACGTTTTAATACGCATGGCACATCAAGATCTTTGTTGTCTAATGTTATCTTTGGAAGATGTACTACATTACCTTTCTTGGATACATCCTTCTTTCTACAGTAATTCGTGAGGAGGAAGACCGGACGGTGTTAACGGTTGTAGATATTCTTCGTGATATTGTAAGTTGATGTTTTCACTTTCCGCACAATCACCACCAACTGTTTCAGCAGAGTCTATTGATATGCATTTAACCAATTTGCCGTGTAACCGATCAACAATTGTCGTGACTTCATCATTTCTCAGTGGTAGGATTGCCCATGTACTGATTATTTTGTTGATAACCCTTCGGGATGAAATTCTTTAATAAGATTTGGACATAATACATCTTCTTTAATTGGGAACTTAAAGTGAGGAAAATGTTAAAATTTATAAGTACTGAGAGCGCAGGAACTGTGTCTGACAAGAGCATTCACACGAATGAGAGGGCCGTGGGTGTGGTTGAATATGTTTGAGAGGAAGGCATGACTCTCATGGCCAAAGTCTCGTCTCATAGGACTTGAAAAAATCTCTTGAAAAAAGTCTCGTCTTGTCCTAGGATTTTTTTTTATATAATAGAGAGATGCATATGAGGGGGGACCCAAAAATAACGAGACTTTTTTTTTTATATATTTCTCTGAACATTTCCAAAATGTAGTAACCCTCAAAATACTCTCTATGAGACTCGATACTGTTGTGGCCAAAAGTTTGGCCATTCTTCTCTGACCTCTGGCATCAATAAGGCATTTATGCCCAGAGAACTGCCGCTCACTGGATATTTTTCCATTTTTCAGACCACTCTCTGTAAACCCCAGTAGATTAGCAGTTTCTAAGATACTCAGACCAGCCTGTCTGCCACCAGCAACCATGCCACTTTCAAAGTCACTTCAGTCGCCTTTCTTCCCCAATCTGATGCTTAGTTTGAACTTCAGCTGGTGGTCTTGACAAGGTCTACTAGCTAAAATGCATTGAGTTGCTGCCGTGTGATTGGCTGATTAGATATTTGAACAGGTGTACCTAATAAAGTGGCCAGCGAGTGCATCTCCTTCACTATTTCTGTCCCTCTGATTGGCTCATTTCTTATTTTGCCCTTGTTTATAACTCCACACATCCATCTCCACATTCTCATGTGACCCCTTTACTGCCCTTGTCTCAGATCCATACGTCACTGCTGGTCTCACCACTGCCTTAAAGACCTTAATGTTAAAGTTTGCCAAAGATTTAAAAAAAAAAAAAGTTCCCATTTACAGAATGTATAATCTGCATCTTGGTGGGTAGAGTTAGCAGAAGTCTTTTACATAGTAGGCCAGTCGAGCTACTTTTAAAATTTTGTCTAGAAAGATATGACAACCCCCTTCCTTTTTTCTTGCACACGTGCAAGCAGCTAATGACAGAAGCCAAACTTCCTCTTTGAAGCAGGCCGGCTTGGTGGAGGATCAGACTCTCGACTGCTGCCAGAGGCAGGAAGGATTGGAGAGTTTAGTCCAGACTTGCCTCTCAGAAATGCCGGGGCCTAAAGGACGTCTTTCACATCACTCAGTTCAGGCTCGGGGGTATTGACCAGAAACAACTGGGAGCTAATGCACTAGGAATGAGGCGAGGAACTTTAGTGCTTTATTCTGGAGGGATCTGAAAAGAAGTTATGAAACTTGAATTTATCTAGTAATTCCGGGCTTTGATGTACGTCCAATGCGTAGTGGCACCCTTGGGAATGAGTGCCAGCACTTCTCAGCAACTGGTGGAGCCATGCAGGGTGTATTCTGGGCTTGGGACTGAAGGATTTGGAGTCTGTCCTTTTTGGGGGTGGAGTGGAATTCGTCAACATTTTGTTTACAAGCTCAACACACAGGCTCCTCAATACAAGTAAATAGGCCTTTTAGTGTGAGGGCTGAGCCTCTACTGCGAGTTACAGTGGATTCACAAAGTATCCAGACCCCTTCACTTTCCGCACACTTTGCTTTTTTTGGTGGATTTAATTTTAAACAGATACATTTGCCATGTTTGCCCATCAGTGTTTTCAATAACTTATCATGACAAAGTGAAAACATCTTTTCAGAAGGATTTAAAGACATTTCATTGGGTACTTGTTAGAAGCCCCTTACACCCTTGAGTCTTCTTGTTTAAGTCTCCCCAAGCTTTGCACACCTGGATTTAGTCAATTGATCCTATTCGTCCTGGCATATCCTTTCAAGCTACATTAGATTCAATGCAAAGCATCTGTAAACTGCCATCGTCAGGCCTCTGCACACATGTTCTGTGGGGTTCAAGTCCGGGCTTTGGCTGGGACATTCAAGGACACACAGAGTCTTGTCTGGAAAGCCACCCCAGCGTTGGCTTAGCTCTGCACTTCTTATCATCGTCTTACTAAATGATGACCCCTCACCGCAGTCTTAGGTGGCCTGTACTCTAGACCAGGTTTTCTTCAAGAACCTCTCTGTATTTGACGGCATTCATCCTTCCCTCCATTTTGGCCAGTCTCCCTGTCCCTACTGCTGAGAAGCATCTCCATAGCAGGATGCTGCCACCAACATTCTTCACCGTAGGGATGGGACTAGACAGCTAATGAGCTGGGCCAGGCCTTTGGTTGACGTAACACTTGAAGTTCTGCTCAAAATGTCCAATTCTTTTTCATCTGAGCAGAGAATATTTTTCCTTGCACTGTCAGAGTCCTTTAAACTGCCGTATGCCCTTTTATCTACCCTCTCAATAAACAGCTGATCGATGGGGTGCTGTTGTGATGGTCATCCTTCTGACGGGTGCTCCCATTTCAGCAATGGACTTATGAAGCTCTGCTAGTGTGACTATTGGACTCTTGGTCACCTCCCTGAGCAAGGAAGACCCTTCTTGCCGGGTTAATCAGTTTGGCTGGATGGCCAACTCTTAGAAGACTCCTGGTGATTCCAACTTCTAACTAAGACCTGACTGATGGAGTGCTGCTGAGAGGATCATCCTTCCGACAGGTTCTTCCATCTCAACAAAAGACTCTTAATGTTCTGTTAGTGACTATTGAGTTCTTGTTTACTTCCCTACCCAAGGCTCTTCTTACCTCGATACTCAGTTTGGCTGGACGGCCAAATCAAGGAAGAGTTCTGGTGGTTCCAACTTCCAACTCCACACAGCAGTTAGCTACTCTAGAATAAGAACCTGAATGTTGGACTGCTGCTGTCCTTCAGATAGGTTCTCACACCTCAACAAATGACTCTAATGTTCTGTTAGAGTGACCATTGAGTTCTTGGTCACTTCCCTCACTGAGGTCCTTCTTGTCTGGTTATTCAGTTTGGCTGCACGGCCAACTCTTGGAAGAGTTCTGGTGATTCCAACTTCTAACTCCACACGACAGATAGCCACTCAAGAATAGGGACCTGATTGATGTAGCACTGCTGAGATTATTGTACTTCAGGCAGGTTCTCCCATCTCAACAAACGTCTAATGTTGTGTTAGAATGACCATTGAGTTTTTGGTCACCTCCCTCACCAAGGTTCCTCTTGCCTGGTTACTCAGTTTGGCCGGACGACCAACTCTTGGAAGAGTCCTAGTGATTCCAACCTCTAACTCCACACTTCAGTTAGCCACTCTAGAATAAAGACCTGATTGATGGAGTGCTGCTGTCCTTCAGACAGATTCTCTCATCTCAACAAAAGACTTTAATGTTCTGCTAGAGTGACCATTGAGTTCTTGTTCACCTCCCTCACCAAGGTCCTTCTTTCCTGGATACTCAGTTTGGCCAGATGGCCAACTCCATGAAGAGTTTTGGTAGTTCCAAACATCTTCCATTTCACAATTATCGAGGCCACTGTGGGTCTGCTTTAGAAAAGATTTTATCCCCTGTCCTTGATCAAATGCTGAGGTCAACAGAGAGTTCCTTGGACATCATGGTTTGGTTTGCGTCCTGAATTTTGGGACCTTCTATACACAGGTACATGTGTGCTTTTCTAAAATGACATCCAGTCAATTCAGTTTGCTACAGGTGATCTCTAATCATGTTCTGAAAACAGGAAGGACCTGACCACAATTTGGAGTGTCACAGCAAATACATGTATGTATAGAATTGAGAGATTTCAGTTTTTGATTTTTAATAGTGTAAATTAAACACAAAGACAGCGTCAAAGGTTTAGGGGATCCCCCGCCCATACCCCCATATACTGTAGATGTTAGGCAAGTGAAATACGTCTTTACAGATTGGAGTCCAAAACAGAACTGAGTATAACAAAGAGCAGGCTGTTTATATTTATTTATGAAAGGCAGGCATTGTTTAGAATGCCTAGGCACTATATAGAATGCCGAAAATTGGACATCAAAGTATAAAATGGTTAATTTCTCACATATTTCCTAGGCATTCTATGCAATGCCAAAAGACAAACCGGCAAAGATATTCATGCAAATGACGTTTCTAATGTCACGTGACTTTCGACACTCGCCTCAGACAGAGAATTACCCATTTGCATTTCAGTCTTTGTTCAGAATTAAGTGGAATTTAAAGTAAAAATCTTTTCTTCCTTGTTGCAACAAGTAGGTTCATATTTTATTTTCTCTTGTTTCCTCAGTAGGAAAGTTCTATTCTTTATTTTGTATTTCCTTCATTTTCATATATGTCTTTTCAATGAAAGCCTTTTCATGACTCTCTTTTAATACTTTGTCTAAATAGCATTTGTCATTCTATATAATCCCTAGGTATTACATACAATTTCTAGGGAAAGTATATATAATATTAAAATAATTTGGATATTTCATACTTTGCCCAAAATTGCCAGCATTCTATACAATGCCTGTATTTCATACATTGCCGGTATCGGCGGAAGGAAATGACATCATGAGTATGTAACATTCTGGAACCGGAAGTGACATCAGGAGGAGGTGGGATCTGCTGGACCAGAACAGGAAGTGATGTTGCCTGGGGACTGGAAGTGATGGCTAGGCTGAATCAGAATATCTTTATTGTCATTGTAACAAATACAACGAAATTAGGTGCAGTCCCTGCAGTGTCAAAATATAAATAAATATAATTACAAAAGGACAGGAGAGGATAAGAAGAAATACGGTAGAAGACAAACATACAACATAAGACCGTAATTGCACATGAAACACTATTGCACAAGATTTCATCTATTGCACTGTTGCATTAGAGGTGATTGAGTGGCATTCAGTGCCCTAATAGCAACAGGGTAGAAACTGCAATTCAATCTATTAGTCTTTTTTTGATGCTCCGTTATCTTTTGCCTGTTGGCAACAGTTGGAACATGTCATGAGTTGGGTATGAGGAGTCTTTTAAGATGATTCCCGCTTTCCTTAGGCAGTGAGAGCAGTGCAGTTCATCCAGAGAGGGTATAGGACAGCCGATGATCTTCTGGGCAGTCGATGAGGGCTGTGAGTGTTCTTCTGTTGTTCTGTAGAAAGGAAAGGAGAAAGAGTTAAAGGAGTTAAAGGACGGTGCCAGCCCCTGGTCCGGTGGGCCTGTAAACTGTCTCTTAATAGCACGTGTGTAACAATAGATTTGTAAACCTTTCCTGAAATGTGTTCACTTTGTCATTATGGGTTATTGAGTGTAGATTGATGGTCAAAAATGGCAAATGCATCCATTTAAAATGAAATCTAAAAAGTAATAAAGTGTACAGAAACTGAAAGGGTCTAAGAACTTTTTGACAACCTTCCAATTGCCAGTACAGATCCCTAGCCTTAAAGCAGTGCTTCCTGATTCATTTTACCCTCACACCCCCTGTGACGGACGAGGCCGATTTCGCACCCCCTTGGTTTGAGAAGAAGTATGAAAAAATATGAGGTTAATGCAGAAAAACAGATCACCAATTGATGCTTTATGAATAATGGATACTTTACTGTCCATCAATAATTGTTTTGGTAAAGCCATACTCAGTGTAATCCTCCTTCCATTTTCAAATTTTTTCGCCACTAGCCATGATTAAATGAACGGTAAAAAAGAGCGACACGACGGTGAGTTATTGAGACAGGCAGGTGAGAGCACAATAGCACGCGGGCTCGATGTGGTGCGCGTCAAGTCGATCTAAAATGCACGGTCAGATTCAAAAAAATATATCTTTTCAAATTCTGTTTGGATATAAGTAGGTTCTATTTAGTCGACAGAAATGTCTTTGGTAGGAATGTAAGTTGAATTTAGTCTTTAAATTTCTATGGTGAAGAAAAATGTATGCAATGATGACTAAATTTAACTTACATTCCTACCAAAGATATTTCTGTCGACTAAATAAAACTTACTTATATTTAAAATTTAAATAGAACTTGAACAGATACGATAGTTCATAATACCCACGCAGCACTACGTGCAGCATATTTCACTGATACGAAATAGCCTGCCCATTTTATTATTTAGGAGTGGATAAATAAATTAAGATATTGTACAAATAATGTTTTTCATTTTTCTTCCTCGATGGATTCTGGCACCCCCAGCAACAGTTGCTCACACCAGCACCCCCAATCGGGAAGCGCTGCCTTAGAGCCACCACTCTGACCATACTGTAGACAGATAAAAAATTTTTCTGGGGGAAATTTGGCTTCTTACAGGAGCTCTTTAAATAAATACTGTAAATACATCAATATATAGATAAATAACTATAAATACACACACACTGTGCTCTGAACACACACCCGAATGACTAAGAAGCAAGACAATTAAAAACAAAGAAAACTTCTGTCTTAGCAGTCCCAGTCCCAGTGAGTCGCTATACAGACATATTTCTGTTGGCATAAAGGACCCACCAATAGAGTTTCTTTTAGATTACGGTTAGATTATTTATTTATTTATAAAAGCACATTTAAAACAACAGAGGTTGTGCCAAAGTGCTGTACAAATTTCTTGACACCTTTCTGCTGAATGATTCATTGGCTGGAAATCATCAGTGTTGGTGTGTAATAGAGAGGATGTGATGCATTGTTCATAATGGCACTCAGTTTTGTTTTAATTCACTCATCCTCCACAACCTCCCAGGGTCCCTTTAACTAAGCCTGCCCTTTAAATTAGCCTATTGATTCGGTGACCAGCCCACCTCACCATGCAGGCCATTACAAAGTTGTAGAAGATGTGAAGGATGTCACTTCCCACATTAAAGGAGCACAGTCACCTAAGATCAATGGGCCCGTTCTGCGTTTTCTGCTATAGTTCCTCTGTGTTCTGAGACTAGTCCAACCTGTCATTAATGTGGACCCCCAAGTATTTCTAGGAGTGGACCTCCTAAACAACTACTCCTTGATTAGTGACCAGGCACACTTGGGTGGAGTGAAAGTCAATAAGCAGTTCCTTTGGTTTTGCTGATGTTAAGATGTAGACAGTTCTCAAAGTTCTCCTCCTGACTCCCCTCCTTTGTCTCATCCTCCTTATCAACACACCCCATAAGTACAGAATCATCTGAGAATTTCTGCAAGTGACCTGACCTGCTGCTATATTTATAATCTGAGGTGTGCAGAGTGAAGAGAATAGCAGACAGGCCTGTTCATGTGCTGCTCACACACAAACGGTGTTCTGCCCGACAGATAGTCCATCATCAGGACACCTCAGACTCATCTACCTGCATATCCCTGAGTTTACCCCTTAACAGGGATGGCTGGATGGCACTGAAAACGTTGGAGAAATCAAAAAACATCATGCTTACAATGCTGGCAACTTTGTCCAGGTGAGAATAAGCCTTGTGGAGCAGACCGAGAATAATTATATTCTTTGCTTTGCTTGCAGTGAAATGTGCCACATTAAAACAAAGATCATTCGTTGCAGCGATCATAAAGACATGCACTATTATCACACAATCACCTTCTTCAAAAGCATGAACTTCACTCAATGCATGACCGGCTCAACTAATGGAAAACTTTTATGAGTCAAGCACGTAGACATTATTACTGTAGTGAAAAATGTGCAGTGAGTGGGGCATCCCCCTTTCAAATCCCCTACCACCACCACCACCACCACAACCAGCCTGTCTTAAAGTCTGTCACACATGCGTTGGCTTTTCTCTGGAGGATACTCTGTGAGAGCGGAGGCTAGCAAGGAGCTGTCATCAGGCAAGTATGCAGCAGTTAGTCACGTCAGATAGCGAGCGAGCGGAGAAAGAGACAGGAAAAGGTAGGAGGAAAGCGATGACTCAGTAAACAGTCAGCAATCTGTATGTGTGTGTGCGCTCCAGAGCTGCGTCTCAGCTAGCATGAAGTGACCACCATCTAATATAAAGTACGCTCCACATGCCTTGTGAGGTGGAGCTGGGGCTGCCGGTTTCTTCAGCTCGTACTCAAATGCAAGAAAAAGTCTGTGAGTCCCAGGAGCCTTTGGAGTAAATGCTGCCATTCTGAGTGCTGCTTGTAAATGAGCTCTTTGGCTCCCCTCGAGACTTTTTTTTTTCAAGCAGAGGCCGATAGCAGCCAATCAAAGGCAACATGAAACTTCATTAGAGAACCAGAATGCACAGCACTTTACAAAAGAGGTCAGACCCTCGACAAACTGTCTAATGTTACTGAATGTTAAAAACTGTACCTTGAAATTTTGATTTTGGTAAATTTTATTTTATTTCAAAGCTCTGAAACTAAAAATAATTTTCAGTGTGTTTCTAAAAACCTTAGAAAAAAGAAAATCTGCAGGGCAATATGAAAATTAGAGAGTCAGAATATGTAATGAATTGCAAAAGTTTTGAGACCCTTGGCCATTTCTCTTTTTACTGAATATTAGAAATGATATGAAGGGAAAATCAAAAAGTAAAAGCAATTTGAACATTATCAGGTAACTGCAAAATAATTTTTCTTTTTTTTAATTTTCTTTCTTTGTACTTGTTCTGGTGTGTGTTCAGACCAATGTGTGTGTATGTGTATTTATTTATTTACTTATCTACCTATTTATGTATGTTTTATTCATAGATCTTCTGTCTAAAGCCAAATATCCCCCGGGGAGAATTAAAGTTCTATCTATCTATCATATAGTGCCTTTCCTATTTATCTATTATATAGTTCCTTTCGTATTTATCTATCATATAGTGCCTTTCCTATCTATCTATCTATCTATCTTATAGTGCCTTTCCTATCTATCTATCTATCTTATAGTGCCTTTCCTATTTATCTATCATATAGTGCCTTTCCTATGTATCTATTATATAGTGCCTTTTGTATCTATCATATAGTGCCTTTCCTATGTATCTATTATATAGTGCCTTTCGTATTTATCTATCTATCTATCATATAGTGCCTTTCCTATCTGTCTATCTATCATATAGTGCCTTTCCTATTTATCTATATATTTATTATATAGTGCCTTTCATATCTATCTATCTATTATATAGTGTCTTTTAATATCTATCTATCTATTATATAGTGCCTTTCATATCTATCAATCTATATACAGGTGCAATCTCATTGTAACAAAATTATGGGAACATAACGAATATGAGGAGAATAGCTATATTATTGTGACTGGGGTCACCGGCAATTTGTCATCTCTAATGGCAGCAGCACAAGGACAGCTCCGTAGCTGCTCTGCTGTGTCTTTCTGATTATCGTGCTTGTCACACTACGTTTAGAACATTTGAAAACCAACCCGGCCTCACCTTCCTGTCTCTTGTGCAACTCACTATGTGACCCAAGCTTGGCAGTACTGTACTTGTATAAAAAACAGCGCTTAATAAAAAGCAAAAAATATTTTATTTGAAAGAGAGACGTTAGATGTAACTTATTTTTTTAACGAAATACAGGTATGAATACAGAATGAAAATGTGACGTTAGAGATGTTTTTTGTTACAGAAATACAAATGCGCTTCTAATTTTTCATTCAGGTCCCAACGCCCGATCTTTGTCTTCTATTTTTTTTTCGATCCTTTAGAATTGTTGACAGCGTTAAAGGCGAGATATCGAATGCTTTCGTCACGCTATTTTTCTTCATTCTGGAATCAATTTTTTGTAGGATTGTTTATTTTCCTTTTTTATTGATCGTAATTTGAACCAATAACATTCTACACAATCAAGTCAAACTTAAACCATCTTCTTTCACTGTAAACGGATGCAGTTTTTCACTTTTTTTTTGTTCATCGCAAAGAAAACTTTGTAAAGTGCTATGAAACTGGAACAGTACAGCATCTGCACACGACACAACTTCCCGCATGGACGCTCGGTGGAGCAGTGGCTCTGAATTCGGCTATACCTGTATGATGTCACGCATACACTGGTGCTGAACCTCACCAAGACTGCTCGAGACTGGAAATTTCGCACTTTCTTTTGGTCTAACAAGAAAGAGACAGTCTGTTGCAATTTTCCTGAGACTCGTTGGAGGCATTAAATATTTTTGCATTGCATTATTGGTCGATGTTCTCCCCGTGTCTGCGTGGGTTTCCTCCGGGCGCTCCGGTTTCCTCCCACAATCCAAAGACATGCAGGTTAGGTGGATTGGCGATTCTAAATTGGCCCTAGTGTGTGCTTGGTGTGTGGGTGTGTCTGTGTGTGTCCTGCGGTGGGTTGGCACCCTGCCCAGGATTGGTTCCTGCCTTGTGCCCTGTGTTGGCTGGGATTGGCTCCAGCAGACCCCCGTGACCCAATTCGGATTCAGCGGGTTAGAAAATGGATGGATGGATTATTGGTCGAAAAAACATTTGTTATGCTAATACAGTATTTACATTTCACTAAAATGAAATCCATTTAACCTGATGTTGCATGAGTTAGTCTGGGTCAACAAAAAGTATTCGTTATTCAGAAAATGTCGTTACTTCGGTATTAGCTATAAAGGGATTTCACATGTATGATTAATTATACCATTATGATAATTCAAATTTAAGCGGCAAATTTAAAATAGGACGTTACGTTACAGAATCACAAGCGAATGAGAATTGTGCAACTTGTAATGAATCGTTCAACGAATCAAATGAAAAAGAATCGTTAGACTGATTCTCAGGTACTGACTGATATGAATGAATCAAATGAACGAGAATCCTTAGAATGATTCTCGAGTAAATGACTCGTTCACGAATTAAATGAGTCAAGACTCGTGAGTCAGGTGGCTCTTGCGCATGTTCTTTACACATCCACCAGCAGCGAAATGGAAAACGTTGACGACGTCACACAGGACACGCCTGCACTTCAGCACTAGTCGTGTTGAACTCCACTGAACTGATTCGTTCGTGCTCACGAATAGATTCTTTTACGATTCACTGAAAAGAGCCGTTTAACAGGAGCGAGTCGTTCACAAGTCGCCCATCTCTACTTACTATTCACTAGCCGTTCCCCGCGGCTCCGCCTGCGTAGCAGTGAAACAGGACAAACATTAAAAATCAATAAACAAAAAAGTATCGCTAGCTAAGCAGAGGCAAGTTACACTCCAAAACACAGAGGTAGACCGACTCCCCGCTCCTGACTTCACGTCTCCCCCTACCCTCGGCCCACAGCCTCTGTCTTGGATTAGCACGAATATATCGCTCCTGCAAGCGAACTCTTGATTCTTAGCACAATGAGAGAAGTCGGAAAATTAACTGAAATGTTCAAGCAAATTGTAGAAAAAAACCTGATCTAAATCCGTTAAGTAGTTCTCTCTTAAAGGCGGACAGACATACAGACAGACAGGTGTTGGATTTTATATATAGCGAGATTTGCATTTTGAAAGTAAAAACATCAGAGTGTTCTTACCCATATGATGTATGAAGCAACATTTGAAGAGGACTTTGAGAGGTCACATAACCCTCCTGGTTGCCAAACTAACATATATATATATATATATATATATATATATATATATATATATATACACTCTCCTAAAGGATTATTAGGAACACCTGTTCAATTTCTCATTAATGCAATTATCTAATTAACCAATCACATGGCAGTTGCTTCAATGCATTTAGGGGTGTGGTCCTGGCCAAGACAATCTCCTGAACTCCAAACTGAATGTCAGAATGGCAAAGAAAGGTGATTTAAGCAATTTTGAGCGTGGCATGGTTGTTGGTGCCAGACGGGCCGGTCTGAGTATTTCACAATCTGCTCAGTTACTGGGATTTTCACTCACAACCATTTCTAGGGTTTACAAAGAATGGTGTGAAAAGGGAAAAACATCCAGTATGCGGCAGTCCTGTGGGCGAAAATGCCTTGTTGATGCTAGAGGTCAGAGGAGAATGAATGGGCCAACTGATTCAAGCTGATAGAAGAGCAACTTTGACTGAAGTAACCACTCATTACAACCGAGGTATGCAGCAAAGCATTTGTGAAGCCACAACACGCACAACCTTGAGGCGGATGGGCTACAACAGCAGAAGACCCCACCGGGTACCACTCATCTCCACTAAAAATAGGAAAAAGAGGCTACAATTTGCACGAGCTCACCAAAATTGGACAGTTGAAGACTGGAAAAATGTTGCCTGGTCTGATGAGTCTCCATTTCTGTTGAGACATTCAAATGGTAGAGTCAGAATTTGGCGTAAACAGAATGAGAACATGGATCCATCATGCCTTGTTACCACTGTGCAGGCTGGTGGTGGTGGTGTAATGGTGTGGGGGATGTTTTCTTGGCACACTTTAGGCCCCTTAGTGCCAATTGGGCATCGTTTAAATACCACGGGCTACCTGAGCATTGTTTCTGACCATGTCCATCCCTTCATGACCACCATGTACCCATCCTCTGATGGCTACTTCCAGCAGGATAATGCACCATGTCACAAAGCTTGAATCATTTCAAATTGGTTTCTTGAACATGACAATGAGTTCACTGTACTAAAATGGCCCCCACAGTCACCAGATCTCAACCCAATAGAGCATCTTTGGGATGTGGTGGAGCGGGAGCTTCGTGCCCTGGATGTGCATCCCACAAATCTCCATCAACTGCAAGATGCTATCCTATCAATATGGGCCAACATTTGTAAAGAATGCTTTCAGCACCTTGTTGAATCAATGCCACGTAGAATTAAGGCAGTTCTGAAGGCGAAAGGGGGTCAAACACTGTATTAGTATCGTGTTGCTAATAATCCTTTAGGTGAGTGTATATAGGGTGGTCCAGATCTAATTATGCAATTTTCATTACGCTATAACTTATTAAGTTTATTACATAGAAAATCACCCGAAAAATCCTGGACCATCGAGAAGTGTGTGAACTGACAACATGAAGAATCATCTTTGCACCGAACTGGAATCATCCCCACATAAATCAAAGTCATCCAGGCGATCTGGATCTGCATAATTAGATCTGGACCACCCTGTAGCGGAGATCCCCCTGCTAGCTCCGCTTGCCAACACCCGGGCCTGCGCTACACACTAGTCTCTTTGTGGTTCTGTCGCTCCTGTATCAGGATGTGGATGTAATAGAACTGACTATTTTACATTACAGTGAGTAATTAACTATAGTAAAACGTGATAATTTGAAAGTAAATTATGTTTTATGTTGAGTTAGAGCAGGCCCGCCACCAGAAATATTTAGACCCCAGACAACTGGGTATGTGTGGGCCCCTCTGCCTTCTCCCGGGTCCCCACATGCCAAAACCTTCAAATACGTATACAAAATGATCGAAATGTAGTTTATCCGACAGCGACAATGCTGCATTTATGACTACCATACTTGATGAGTTAAGCCTTCTCGCACATCAAAGTTTGACTGCGAGAAGTAAAGTCAGTGCTAACGGAAGCTCGTAGCGGAATTGAAACAATACATTAATGAGAAAGGCCTATGTATTATCTAACGTGTAACGGTACAATTATACCAATGCAATGAATAGGAGTAACATCTGAACATTTTAATATATACTAACGGTTAGGGTTATCTACATGGTGTACAATCAGTATGGTAACTTGCTGTATCAAACTTCAAAGTTTTCAAAAAATCCGGGTGATCCAGAATCTTTAGTGACACACACAAAACCAACGCACACTCGTCACTGCTTTAAACGCAACAATAAACACCCAAGCGAATAAATTATCAAACTACAGAGACGGACTTCTGCTACACCATACACGTCAACATCCACGATAGTGCGCAACAATATCGCTGTTGTCTGAGATTGAACAGCGCCTGTGTGTGTGAAACGGGAGTATTCAATTACAGCGGCGAAGTCATCCATTATCCACGTATAACCCTGTACAACAAACATACTACTCAACATCAAGCTCAAGGACGTTGGCGTCGGCTCTACTTTGTCTTTGAGAAGCGTGCCGCTGCTAGCCCCCTTTGACAAGCGTGCTTCACACGACACGAGTATGATATCTACTTGCGTGGAGCGTGCGGCTATTAAAACACTCACTTGTATTGTTGTAAGCTCAATGATTTAAATTTTCTATTACATGTAACTTGAAAAATTGTCCGAATATATATCTACGCGCACAACATCAGCATAAGAAAAAATCAAGCGTGAAGGGGCCCCCTTCCGTTAGGGCCCCGGACCAGAGTCCCGTTTTTCCCCAGCGGGCCTCGTTAGAGGTATTCGTTGCGTAATACGATTTTGTTCTGTTTGACTTTGAAATTAACACGCAAATACTTTTTAAACTTACAGTTTTACTGTAAAACTTCAGTAAAAACAATATATAACTGCTCATGATTGAATTTCATTTATTTTTCTCTATTAAATAAACTGACTTTTTTGAATGTTTGTCCCTGTGATTTGTTAATTGTCTTTGCTATTCTAATGGGAATCTAAACGTTTTAATACGAATGGCATATCAAGATCTCCTTTGGTGTCTAATGTTATCCCCTGAAGATGGACTACATTACCTTTCTTGGATACATCCTTCTTTCTACAGTAATTCATGCGGAAGAAGACTGGACATTGTTAACGTTTGTAGATATGTTGTAAGCTGATGTTTTCATCTTCCGCACCATCGACATCAACTGTTTCAGCGTAGTCTATTGATACGAATTTAACCAATTTGCCGTGTGACCGATCGACAGTTTTCACATTAATTTGTTTGACTTCATCGTTTCTCGGTGCTAGGATTGCCGTGTACTCATTTTTTCTGTTGATAACCCTTCGGGATGAAATTCTTCAATAAGATTTGGACATAATACGTCTTCTTTAATTGGGAACATAAAGTAAGGAAAACATTAAAAATTTATAAGAGCTGAGAGCGCAGGAACTGTGTCTGACAAAAGCATTCACACAAATGAGAGGTGAGAGTATAGTGTGCGTGGTTGAATATGGTTGAGAGGAGGCTGTGACTTGAAAAAATCTCATGGCCAAAGCCTCAGCTCACGAGGCTTGAAAAAAATCTTCCAAAAAGTCTCATCTCGTCGCAGGATTTTTTTATTATTATACTGAGAATTTCATGTGACCCTTCTGGTTGTGACACTAACGTCTTCATTGTTTTTTATGTATATTTGGCAGGGAAGAGCTTCACTCTGACAATCACAGTCTTCACAAACCCACCGCAAGTGGCAACTTACCACCGAGCCATTAAGGTTACAGTGGATGGACCTCGAGAGCCCAGACGTGAGTACTGAAAATGCATATGGGGTGGATTTGGTTGGGTGGGGGGCACACTGTAGCACACTGGTGATGTAGTATATGCTGGCTTTTACTGTGCTAAACGTGAGAGATTTTTGGGGACAGCAGTGGAGACTGGCACTTCTAGAACATTCCCCTCCCATCCCCATCATTCCCTTTGCTTCATTGTTCATTCTTGCTGGAGCGCAGTCACATATCCTGCATTCAGCCAAATAAAAGTGCGGCATGTGCTTATTTATTTTTGGGTCTGTCTTGGGGTCATCTTGCTAGCCCACCTTGAAAGCACAAGCACAGCAGGTCAGTTTAGCAACATCAGTCTGAGATCAAACCGACATGCGTATGGTACGTTCCTATTAGTTACAGCAAGATGCGCCCCAACAGCCATACTTCAGCTTGCGAGACAGTAAAGCTGCCCATCATGTCAATGTGCCATCTCACAGGAGCTCTCGTTTGTCACATCCCTAGCTACGACTTTCCTTTCCAATAACAGAACACATGTAGGCGTCCATAATCACACCAGAGCCAGTTTGGATTTGCCAGTTAACCGGCATGTCTTTGGAGATATGCGCAGTAAATCAGAGGGCATGGAGGACACACAAACTTCAAAAGACAATGACAACAAGTTACAGGAGGTTAGGATCTGTAAGGCAGTAACTCTAACCACCATGGCACCATTTCCCCACCAATTACCATTATTACATCATCTCAAGGGGCCAGAGCCTATTTCTGTAGCTTCGGGTGCCAGGCAGGGCACCAATCTATCAGGAGGACTACTAATACAGACTCCTATACTTGGAAAGGTTTAGAAACTCCAAATATCCTCAACAACATGACTTTGGTGATGGGAGAAGAAAACTGGATTATTCTGAGGGACAGCCACAGGGAGAACATGCAAACTCCATAAAGACAACGCACCTGGGGCACTGGATCTGGGAGGGAGCCGCACTATCTGCTGCGTCCTTTTTGTTTTTAATGCAAGACGTAGTACAGGCTTCTAGGTCTGACTGTTGTGATAAAGGCTGTGAAAGATCAGACTCGACACAGACAGACACGGACTCCAAATGTCCAGAACATGCACCGTTTATTTTTCCAACAACACACACAGTGCATAAATCCCCACAATACAGCTCTGTCCTTTCTTCCTCCTTCCTTCAGCCGCCTCCACTCCTCTCTTGCAAGCTCTGTCTACTGCCACCCGACTCCGGCTCCCCGAATGAAGTGAGGCGGCCCCTTTTATCCCATCCCAGATGGGCTCCAGGTGCTCCGTGATGGTCTTCCGGCAGCACTTCCTATTGTGTTGGTAGTGCTGCCCTTGCACCCAGAAACACTCCGGGCATACATTGTTCCTGTTCTGGCAGCACTTCCTGGTGTGGCTGAAGTGCTGTTGTCTTTGGCTCAGGAACCATCCAGGTGCCCCCTGGTGGCGGCCACTGACCCCAGCAGGGCTGAGTTTCCCAGTTCCATATCCATGGTCCTGATGAAATTCAGGGGGGCTGCCCTCTTGCCTCCAGGGGAATATATTGCCCCTCTCCTGGTCCTTCCCTGTTCCAGGCATCCCGGTGGGGTAAGGTCCCTCAAGGCAAATACGAGGTGTGACAATTTAATTGATGTCACCCGTGACGTAATTGTATCGAAATCACATGACTATTCGTGTTTGAACTAATTTGTGCGTAAATTGTGACCGGATAGAGCCTGTTGTTAGTTAGCTGTTGGGAAGGGAATAGATATGTGCGTGTACACTTTGGCGTAAAAATGGGTGATCGAAATTTAGAGCAACGTACGAGAATTAATTTTAGATTTTGGATGAAAAATCAGTAAATGCACTATTAAAACATTACAACTGTTGCAAGTGGCATATGGTGACGATGCTATGAAAAAGTCGAGTGTGTGTGAGTGGCATAAGAGGTTCAAAGATGGACGAGAAGATGTGACGGATGACCCCAGAAGCAGACAGCCAAAAACAACGACAGACGTTAATATTGAAAATGAGTTTCTGGCCTCCTTCCACACCGTGTCAGACTGATAGACAACGATATGAATATTCATTGTTGGAAGCTTTAATTCTGGACTCTGTGGTTACTTTGTCTCTCTGGATTGTTTTATCTTATATATAAACATGTAAGCGTGGAAGTGTGTGTGTCTGTCTGTCCGGCCCGGAAGTGAGAGGTGGAGTCGGGGTAAGGAAACAGAAAACTCGCTTAACCGCTAATAACACAAGCGAGGCCAGCACGTCAGCAAAACGAAACCTCAGAAGAAAGACAAAGTCGCTTAGCTGCTAACATCGGCAAAACGGTATCCCTTTTACTTTTCCTCCCACCGATAATACACAAGCGAGGCATGTTGGTAAAATGAATCCTGCTTGAAGAGAGATGCCCAGAGTAGTTAATTTGAATTACCTGACATCTCTACATTTCAATGTTTTTCTAACGATTTCGGTAGTTTCTAGGACCCCGGGCTCTTTACAGCAACAGGCTTACACAGCTAGTGTTTTATAAATTAGGATGTTTGACCTGACCTGGTATATGTTTCTATAACATGTACAAAATGTTGGAAGACTTTGTGCTCGACTTGTGTAATGTTATATAAAATATGTTTTAAATGTGAATGTGTAATATGGGGATGGGTTAACTAAATACAGTGGTACCTTGGTATACGTCCGCTTTGGAATAAGTCCAACTTGGTATACGTCCTGTTTGGACGCAAAACATTTTGCTTGGTATACGACCTTTGTTTGGAATATGACTCGCGTGCTGGAACACCACGCGCTACCCTTGTTTACCTCTCTCGAGAAAAAGCCACGACTGCCCACGAGCGTCAGTACGCCAGTTGCTAGCATTCATTGAACAACCCGCGCTATAACTCTCTGTGAATTTTCACGTGATTTTGTGTTTTTTCCCGTAAATTTGAATTGATTGTTGAAAAGTATGAAGGTGGCATGCGTATTCGGGACTTTGCTGCTGCATACCGTATGCCGAGAACGAAGGTATCTACGATTGTGAAAAACAAAGACGTTATTAAAAAGTAAAGAGAGGTTAAATTTTCATTTATTTCATCTAATTGCTTTTGTATTTATGTATTTTAGTATTAAGCAGTGTTTAAATTATTTTTTATAACCCCATTAATGTATAATATGCCAATAACAATAGGATTTTTCTTCATGGGAACGGATTAATCATTTTCCCTTTATTTGTTATGGGAAAAATTTGTTTGGTGTACGTCCTGTTTGGTATGGAACGGATTAAGGACGTATACCGAGGTACCACTGTATACTTATTTGACAATTGACCTGGCTGCTTCTTAATTGGTAGTCTGATTGAACTTCTGCAGCTGGTTTAGTATTATTTGGTGATTTTTTGGTGACACATGAGAGAATATGACAGGAAGAAGGGAATACAGGTGTGCAAAGCTGGTAGAGATTTACCTAAGTCAAAGCTGGAATTGCTGCCTTAAAGGGTTCTAAAAAGTATTGAAAGAATGCTTACACGAAGGAGCGATTTTTAGGTTTTGCTTTTTAGTAAAATGTGCAAATCTTTCTGAAAACGTGTTTTCACTTTGTCGTTATGGGTTATTGAGTTTAGACTGGTGGGCAAAAATGGCAAATTTCTCCATTTTTAAAAATGAAATGTACAACGCAGAAAGTGAAGGGACTCTGAGTACATTCTGTATCCAGTATTTTACCATATCTTATTTATTTATTTTTTCAGTTTCTTGTGATGTCCACTTGTTGATGCCTTGCCCATGTGCCAGTTGTGGCTTTTTTTAGCTTTACCGTGTTCCTCTCGGCCCAGAGCTTCTGGTGTTTCCGCCTTGTATATTTTTGAGAGAATCCCGTGAAGGAAACAAAACCACACACTTGCTCCTATTAATGGCGTGTTAAATGTTTATGGTGTCCTCCATTGCCAGTTGATCTGGGCTGCAGCTGCTCCAACGTGACTTTTTTTTTATTCTTAATATATTTGTATTTTCATTTTTTGGCGGAGCTATCAATGCTATCACATCACAAACAACTTTTGTTCCCTTAACCTCCCGCCCTCCCCAATAAACTGCATCCGGCCTTGGCAGTCACAGTTGTCTAGCAGTTGATCGTCATTCATTAGCAGATTAAAAACTACCCGTGGCATCATTGATGTGCCTCACTTTGATCTTCCTCGCTTCCCATTCATCTGCTTTGTTGTGAAACTTTTCTGTTTTTTTGTTAGAGGACATCCAAAGGCTACATTATGGAGTAGTAAAACATGAAGGGGACGACGGTTCCCCAAAAGAACAAAGCGGGCCCACTTACAGGAGGAAGGTTGCACGTACTAGCAGGTGCTTCTTATCGTCTGCTGTGACCTTCCTTTGATACCGTTGCACCGTGCTGTGAATTGGCATCTTTACGTGGAACAAACCTGCCGTGGGCAAGAGATTTCATTGCAGTTAGAAGCTTGATCAGTCCCTTGGGCAGGTAGAGCGCTCTTTTTAGGCTGAGCTGGCAGTTTAACGTCCACACTGCTCCATTTTAATGTAAAAATTTGCCCATTAGTCTTCATTTTTCGCCTTTTGTCCACAACGCTCTGCTGTTTGTAATCTTTCAAAGTGGAGATTTCAGAGTCGTATATATACTGCTCAAAAAAATGAAAGGACACATTTGAATGAGACTATAGCCTCAAGTCAATAACACTTGTGGGCTGTTGATCTGGTCAGTTAAGTAGCAGAGGGGCTTGTTCATCCGTTTCAGCTGCTTTGGTGCACTAGAGGGGCAACAATGAGACGACCCCCAAAACAGGAATGAATGGTTTAACAGGTGGAGGGAGGCCACTGACATTTTTCCCTCCTCGCCTGTTTTGTCCCTGGTTTTGCATTTGGCTATGGTCAGTGTCACTACTGGTAGCATGAGGCCATACCTAGACCCTACAGAGCTGGCACAGGTAGTCCAACTTCTCCAGGATGGCAGGCACATCAATATGTGGCATTGCCAGAAGGTTTGCTGTGTCACCCAGCACAGTCTCAAGGACATGGAGGAGATTCCAGGAGACAGGTAATTACTCAAGAAGGGCTGGACAGGACCCCTCGTAGAAAGCCCTTAACCCATCAGCAGGACCCACCAGTATCTTCTCTTTTGGGCAAAGAAGAACAGGATGAGCACTGGCAGAGCCTACAAAATGACCTCCAGCAGGCAGAGGGTGGCATGAGGGCCCGATGTCCACTACTGGGCACTGTGGAGCTCGATTGGTGTTTGCCATAGAATACCAGAATTGCCAGGTCCACCACTGGCAAGTACCCTGTGCTTTCACAGATGAGAGCAGGTTCACCCTGAGCACATATGACAGACATGAAAGGGTCTGGAGAAGCCGTGGAGAACATTATGCTGTCTGGAACATCGTTTAGCATGACCGGTTTGGTGGTGGGTCAGTGATGGTCAGTCTGGGGAGGCATATCCATGGAGGGATGCACAGACCTCTACAGGCTAGACAATGACACCTTGACTGCCATTAGATATTGGGATGAAATCCTTGGACCCATTGTCAGACCCTGTGCTGGTGCAGTGGCTCCTGGGTTACTCCTGGTGCATGACAATGCCCGGCCTCATGTGGCGAGAAGATGAAGGAATTGATACCATTGACTGCCCCAACTCACTCATCTGACCTCAATCCAATAGAACACCTCTGGGTGGGACATTATGTTTGGGTCCATCCGACGCCTCAGACTGTCCAGGAGCTCAGTGATGTCCTAGTCCCAATCTGGGAGGAGATCCCTCAGGACACCATCCGTCGTCTCATTAGGATGTTGTCAGGCATTGGGGCAGACAAACTACTGAGTATGATTTGGAGTCTCTGCAATGAAATTTCAGCCAAATGGACTCGCCTGCCTGTCTGTCACATCATTTTTACCCTTTGATTTTCGGGGTTTCTTTGAATTCAGCCCTCCCTTTGTCGGTTGATCATTTTCATTTCCATCCTTTCGTTCCTCACACATCACCATATCAGTCCATAGCAGTAGAGAGAGCCAGGAGGAGTTTTTTCCCTTGAGATCTGATGTGTTTTCAAAGGGTTCCTTTCAGTTTTTTGAGCAGTGTATTCCTAAAAATGCCGTCTCAACATTGCATTATGGCGAGACGAAAATGGAAACTTTTGAAAGCTTGGACTTCCTGATTGGTTCATGCTTGCTCCATGAGCCTTCCCCAATTGGGTCCTGCTCACTACCGCTTCTCATTTCCTGATTGGTCACCCTTCATGGAAGAAACCCATATTTCAACATAGTGGACGCAGAGAATTTCCTTTCCATGGCGCTTGTTGTGCTGTTTACCTGTTGGTATCTAAATGACGTTTTGTGCTGTTTGAATGGCAAATAATTTACTGGCTGGTACAGTTTTGCATAGCCATCCCTCCCAGGAGGGCACTTCCTCTTCTTGTTTTTGCCAATGTGCACATGCTCGGTTGTAGGCGAATGACTGTGTCTTAAGCGTTTTCAGTCATTCAAGTGTGGGAGAAGATACCTTCGTAAACAAAGTGAAAATTTTAGCATTGACGGAGGTTTTAAATGAAAATGTAGTGTTGTGGGCGCAGCCCCAGGCTGTTGATTTTTTACTCAGCATGTAATAAAGACCCAGGTGTCCGTCCACGGAGCCCCAAGTGTAAAATGGTTGGTGAAGTCAGGGCTGCCTGCGCGAACAAGAGTCCAGTTTAAGATGCATAAACAATATTTAGAGTGATTTATACAGTGGCACTGTGGGTAATGCTGCCACTGATGTGCTGGGTTCAACTCCTCTGCCATGTCTGTGCCAGCCTTCCTCTGGGTGTGTCAGTTCTCCTCCCTTTCTGCAAAGATGCGCTCGTCAGTAGACCTCACAATAGCCTGGCATCCTGTTTTGCCAGGGTGGGCTCTAACCCCCTGCAGCCCTGAACTTAGGTGAAGTGGATTTGATTACTTTATGAGGTCCATCTGCCTTCTAGTGAGACATGCCCATTTCAACTGAGAACAACTTGAATTTCTTGAGGCATGGCCTCTGCTTCTTCTTCTTCTGCCTACAATTTTTGCCGTAGTGTGAGGTCAGTGCCCTCCATTTACTTGGTTTTGCACAACCCCAGATTTTATGCCAACCTCCTTCCTAAGTTGCTTCAGCTAGTTGCACCACCATGTCTTTAGCCACCTTTTTTTCTCATTTTATTGAGTATGAGGTTGGGTGCCCTTGCTGTGACTCTGCTGGGGTCTGTTCAGGGCTTCCATGGCTTCTTTAGTGACTGGCATCACTGGTAGTGTGTGATATGATTGTGTGTGTTGGCATTTGTTTGTAGACATGTTTAAACTTTTTACTTCCTCGTATACGAAGTATAGGGAAATTATTGTAATCGTACAAAAATTCTATGTTGAGATTTTGATGAATCTCGATGTTTGAAAATACCGTTTTTGGAATTATGTCTGTGTGTGTGTGTGTGTGTAAACATGATAACTTCAGTACACTTTCACTTAGCTCAATCAAATTTTGCATACAAGTATTAGGAACAAAACGTAGATTTCTATCAATTTTTGAGAGATTTCCATTAACTGGAAGTGGTACTTTTACCTTTTATTCATGCAGCTGCAGAGTCCAATTTATTCAAATTTACATTTATAATAATTATTCACTATATTATTAATTTGATTTGATTTGTTGTTGATGTTTTTTTAATGTACATAATATAAAAATGTAATCATTGTCTTGCGGTTTACTCCTCAAGTATCCATCCCCATATTTGAGTGTACGAGAAGGTCTAGGGGAGACCACTCCTGATTTTTTCCTAACTATCATATCCCATTATCGGTGCATTTATGGTCATAATGTAAATTGTTTCCATTTATTAGAAATTATTTTGCATTGTTTTGTCACCATTTCGTTTTTCTTGAGGAAAGTTGCCGGTTCGAATCCCGTAAATGCCAAAAGGGACTCTGCTCTGTTGGGCCCTTGAGCAAGGCCCTTAACCTGCAGTCGCTGAGCGCTTTGAGTAGTGAGAAAAGCGTTATATAAATGCAAAGAATTATTTTGTGTCACCATCATCCTGCTGCGACAAAGTTACTGTGTAACAAGCTCCCGCAAGTTACATGGGTGGCAGAATTAGCTCACTGCTGTAAGGATCAGTGCATCCGAGTTTGCGGATTTTAAAAGTAAATAATCTTTGTGTGTGTATTGGTTTTGCTCTTTAGACTTCCAGCCTCTTGACTTCTTGCCTGGTTATCCCCTGTAAACCTGGCTAACAGCATGTCCCATACTACATCATTTGGGGTCTTGTCCATGCATGTGATTCCCACGCTATATCTAAGCATCACTATTTCCACCGTATGGAGTAATTGTTTATGTCTCTTACTCACTGGGCAGTACTCTGATCCATCTAACGCTGGTAAGTTGCTTCCATCTTATCCACATGGTGGGTATTCTGCTCTTATTCTCTTCTATAATGTTTGCTTCCATGTCAAGCATGGTACCTAGGTATGGACATTGTGTCCATATTGTAGCACAAGGATGCCAGTTCATGTCAACTTTGATGTGTCCCATGGCTGTTTTGTCTCTCCACTCAGCATATCTATATCTTACCCAACACCTGCTCAATTAGGTTGGTATCTGTTGACTGAAAAGGCCACTGCAGTAAGCTCAGCTCACTTTCATCTTCCTGGAGCCATTCCAGGGATCACTCGGTCTTATGGTCATACTAAAAAAGCTCATGTGGGACAACTGTTTCCATAAGGAGAGACACCTGCTCAGCAAGGATATCCCATGGCTTTTGAACAGTACTCTGAATCTATCAAGAGACCCTGTCAGTTTCATAAACACACACCCTACATCGTTATCTTGACACCACCATGCATTGTTCACGGCCATTAGGAAGGATCTCTGGACTTAAACCAAATAATGTTTTTTTTTCAAATTTTTCTACTATCCAGTCTTTGATTTCTTTGGTCCATATTACTTCAACAAGCAGTAACAGTTGTTAGATTCCTCCATGAAAGCTGGTGTTCGGCTGGTATTCCAGCAACAAATGCTAAGTAATATTTCTATAGAAGAAGAAATCAATAAGAAAGATCGGATTACTTGTGTTCTGTTCTGTGTATTGTACTGTACAGTGGAACTTCGGGTCATGACCGTAATTCGTTCCAAAACTCTGGTCATACCCTGATTTGGTCGTGACCCAAAGTAATTTCCCCCATAGGATTATATGTAAATACAATTAATCCATTCCAGACCGTACGAACTGTATGTAAATATATTTTTCTTTAAAGATTTTTAAGCACAAAAATAGTTAATTATACCATAGAATGCACAGTGTAATAGTAAACTAAATGTAACAACATTGAATAACACTGAGACTAACACCCAGGCTCCCTGTTCAGCTGCTCGCTCGCTCTCTCTCTCTCTCTCTCTCTCGATCTCTCTCTCTCTCTCGATCTCTCTCTCTCTCCTGCACCGGCTTTCTCCTCCTGCTTCCTGCCTTCACAGCAAATGCACTGGGAGAGACTGAACACATGCAGAAATCATCGGCGCATACAAACCAGAAGGGAAACTGGCTTGTTTGTCACCCGATTGCGTAGTCGTGAACAGATGCAAAAGTTTGGCGAACTTTTTGGTCATAACCCGATTTGTACGTGTTCAGAGATGTTCGTGACCCGAGGTTCCACTGTATTTTATTGACACCTTTTTTTTGACACCCACTGCACGCCTAACCCACCTGGAAAGGGGTCTCTCTTTGAACTGCCTTTCCCAAGGTTTCTTCAGTTTTTTTTCCCTACAAGGGTTTTTTGGGAGCTTTTTCTTGCCTTCTTACTAGGGTGTTGTACCGTGTTAGCCAATATGAATGTAGTGAGATCATTTTCCTACAGATCATCTAATGTGGTCTACCTAATTCTCTGCATGAAATGTCCTAATACTGCACTGCATGTGTGAGAAACTGGAAAAACACTCTGCCAGAGAGTGAATTTACACAAGGTTCCACATTAAACGTGGCAACACAGATATTCCTGTAGTGGCCCACTTCAACAGCCTTGGACACAGTAAGAGGAACTTTAAAGTCACAGGGCTTATGGGCAACTTCATAACACAGCAAGAGGAAAGAATGGAAAGTCAAACTCATGCTAAAATTTAACACATTACAGCATGGTTTGAATAGAGAAATGGGTCTTATGGCCAGGTATGAGGATTGTTTGCATCACTGACCTAGACAGCCTGTCTACAGACCCACATTATATGGAAAAACTCATCAGAAACTTCAAAAGACTTTGTTGGACGGTCATCTTATCTAAAGATCTTGACCATACATTGTTCTTCTCTCTTGTTAAATGAATCTTAGCTTGAAGAGGTCTATTAATTTTTTACATTTAAGATGTCTCACTTAAAGATTTACCAATGTTGTTATTTGTCCTGGTGTGTATATAAACACAGGGAACTCCAGTTTCTGTATTACATCTCACCTGAAGAAGGGGCCTGAGTTGCCTTGAAAGCCTGCATTATTGTAATTTTTTTTAGTTAGCCAATAAAAGGGGTCATTTTACTTGACTTGTCTTCTTGAAGAGTCAAGGCTGGGGGGCTGTCAAAAGGCAGGGCCTGTTAAAGCCCATTGCGGCACTTCTTGTATGATTTTGTATATTGTATGTTAGGGCGCCATGGTGGCGCATTCGTAGTACTATTATAAATAGTACTATTTCTCAACAACAACAACAACAACATTTATTTATATAGCACATTTTCATACAAACAGTAGCTCAAAGTGCTTTACATATTAAAGAATAGAAAAATGAAAGACACAATTATAAAACAAAATAAATCAACATTAACATCGAATAAGAGTAAGGTTCAATGGCCAGGGGGGACAGAAAAAACAAAAAAACTCCAGACGGCTGGAGAAAAAATAAAATCTGTAGGGATTCCAGACCATGAGACCGCCCAGTCCCCTCTGGGCATTCTACCTCACATAAATGAAACAGTCCTCTTTGGATTTAGGGTTCTCACAGAAGGGCTTGATGATGATGATGGTCACGTAGACTTCTGCCTTTTAATCCGTCCATCATTGTTTGAGCATCATGAAGCTTTGAGTAGGTGGTGGTGGCGCAGGAAGCTGCAATTAAACAAATGGCCCAAAGCGACCATTGAGTGAATAGGAGTGTTTATCAGACTAACATACATGCAGTCAGTCAGTCAGTCATCATCCAACCTGCTATATCATAACACAGGGTCAGAGGGGTCTGCTGGAGCCAATCCCAGCCAACACAGGGCGCAAGGCAAGAACAAATCCCCGGTCAGGGTGCCAGCCCACCGCAGGGCACACACACATACACCAAGCACACACTAGGGACAATCGCCAATGCACCTAACCTGCATGTCTTTGGACTGTGGGAGGAAACCCACGCAGACACGGGGAGAACATGCAAACTCCACGCAGGGAGGACCTGGGAAGCGAACCCGGGACTCCTTACTGCGAGGCAGCATGTGGATGATGTGAGTGAAATATATGCCCTTAAATGACAGTCTGCAGTGTGAACTTTAATCAGGAAGTCTGAATTGTTTGATTTGTAATTTTAAACTGTGGAGCTGAGGGGGACATCAAAGAGAAATGTGTCTTTATATTTATAAATGAATGATGTTGGCATCCAGAAAGGTTAAGTGACTTGATTGTAAATTATGATGGGGACAAAGGACGGGCACTCAAAGTGTAAGGTGGGTTTGGGCAGAGGCCAGTGCCAGACATGTTTGTGAAGTTTGCCATTTGTGGCTTCATCCTATAGTTAGTTGTGGTCTTCAGTATACCCTACCTTAATAATTGTTACATCCGATTCACATTATTCAGGACTGCAGGGGGGACAGGAGCCATTACTGACAGAACTAAGCACCAAATAAGTATAACCTTATACAGGATGTTAGTTCATCACAGGATTTCCTTTAAGTATGCCTTATAAAAATTAGGGCAATAAAGAGCCATTGCAGTGATGTATAGGCCTTCCTGTTTAAATGCAGCAGTCACACGCTGCGCTTCCCAGTGCTAAAATTTCATACAAAATGTTAGCTTCCAGTACAGTAATTCTGTGAAAACAGTGCGTCTTGAGCTAGCCAGCCTTGAGTTCTCACCCCTCAGATTAGTCCTCAGCAGTGCACTACACACGCAGTAAGTACATTCAGTTAGCCTTTTGTTCTCACTCACTTAATTGCATTCTGTGCAGATAAAGTAGCCAATCAACATCAACCTTCCACTTCTCCAAAAAATGCTGACTAGCACTTCACATGACCGCGGCAAAGTGGGAAAGTGAGACGTCACAAGTGGTATCTCTGAAAGTCCCCAATTCATGTGAATGCAGCATTCTTCTCCACCAGCTCTGGCATTCCAGCAGGGGACGCGCAGATATTCATTTGAAAAAGGGGATATTTCAGCAAAGTAGGGAGGCTTTGATTGTTTTATTTCTTCTTCTTCTTCTAAATTACTTTTGATGTTGTGGCTGATTAATGAGTACATAATAGCAGGAGTGCCCTTCCATCCTCAAGGTAGTCAGTGAAAAATGTTATGACTGATGACCAGGAGAAAAGGGCACGGTCAAAAAACAGACATGGGTCAAAAACCGAAAGTCAGAAAGAAAGTCTAAGGGTCCGAAAATCTAGCCAAAACTCCAAGTCAATAGATCAGAGCTAGATTCTGTTGGCCGGAGTCACAAAAAAATAAAAAATAAAAATAAGGATTGAAAAATTGATATGTAAATCGATCTTGGATAACCTGGGAATGCATGTGGTGACCTTTATATGGTCACGTTGATTACATCACCCATTCCACACTCCAGGTGCATCATGGGAAAGATTGCCAGAACAACGACCTCACATCTATCCCACGGCCAAATCAAAACGTTGGCACTTCACAGTAAATAGTAAGCAAAAAGAAAGGTGTGCTATTGAATTCATAAACTACAAAAACCTTGAAATAAGTCAAGATGAATTTTATTCTAGACAGCAGATGCACTCAAAATTACCGTATATACTCATGTTTAAGTTCTCCCGCGGATAAGTCGGGGCTTCATTTTACCGCATAATTTCGGATATTTTATAATGTCGGTCGTATAAGTCAAATGCGGAAAACTCACGCTATTGGTCCAAGAGATTACGATATTCTAAGGCCCACCTGAGAGAGTAACCACGAAGCACACAGCCTTTTTGTTCTATGCATTGTGCCTACGTGACCACACGGTAATATCCGAATTATTCCGAAGCGACGTATGCACTGTTGTGTTTTTTTGTATCTCACACCCTCATACACCTTTATCGTAAGAGCATCCCTTATCTATGATGGAGCGTTCGATCAGAAGAAAATATGAAGCTAAAAATACATTCTTGAAGTGGCGAAAGAAATTGGTAACTGCGCTGCTGCAACAAAATGTCAATGTGTCTGAGAAACTCTCACCCTTGGGAGGCGTCCAATCAGAGCCACTGCAGGGCCTGCTGGGAGTTGAAGTTTTTGCTCCCCGGTAGCACTGCTATTGACTGATGACCAAAAGACATCAAGTTAAAGACGACACATTTCTATTCAGAATTTTAGGCCAGATTTGCGCATTGTAGTGTATTGTACAGTGACAAAAAGGAAAGGAGCTCCGTGCAAAAGTTTGGGCACCCCAGGATATTTGAGGTCTCAAATAACTTTTCCCAAGGTGGTCGCAGACCTTCATTAGCCCATCAGTCATCATTAGGAAAACCCAGGTGATGTAAATGTCAAAGATGTAGAAATTCTCTGACTCTTGTGGCAACAATCAGTAGCCATGGGCTCCTCTAAGCAGCACACTGCCTAGAACTCTAAAAATTAAAAGAATTGAGACTCACAAAGTAGGAGAAGGCAACAAGAAGATAGCAAAGCTGTTTCCTCAGTTCATGTTTTTAAGAAATGGCAGTTCACAGGAACGGTGGAGCTCAAGTCGATGTCTGGAAGACCAACAAACTGCTTGTTGGATTGCTGGAAAGGCAAATAAAACCCCCCTGTTGGACTATAAAAGACCTTCAGGATGATTTAGTAGACTCTGGAGTGATGGTCCACTGTGCTACTGTGCAGTGACACCTGAACAAATAGGACCTTCATGGTAAGAGTCAGCAGAAGAAAATCTTTCCTGCGTCCCAGCCACAAAGTTCAGGGTCTGAAGTTTGCAAATGAACATCTAAACAAGCCTGATGCATTTTAGAAACAAGTCCTGTGGACCAATGAAGACAAGAATAGAACTCTGTGGCCACAATTTGCAAAGGTATGTCTGGAGAAAAAAGGGGGCCGAATTCTAGGAAAAGACCACGTCTCTAACTATTAAGTATGGTGGTGGATCGATCAGACTTTGGGCTTGTGTTGCAGTCGGTGGCACAGGGAACATGTCAGTGGGAGAGGGAAGAATGGATTCAAATAAATGCCAGCAAGGTCCAGAAGCATACATCACACCATCTGTAAAACGGATAACGAGATAATGATCCGAAACACACCTCCAAATCTACAATGGGATATCTCAAGAAGTGCAAGCTGATGGTTTTCACAAGGCCCTCTCAGGCCCCTGACTTAAACATCACTGGAAATCTGTGGAGAGATCTCAAAAGAGAGAGGCGTGTATATAAGACGGCCCAAGAATCCTGCAGAATTAGAAGCCTTTTGCAAGGAGGAATGGCCAAAAAGACCCCAAGTAGGAGCCGAAAGACTCTTAGCTGGCTACACAAAAGTGTTCACAAGCTGTGATGCTCACTGACTAGCACAACAACAACAACATTTATTTCTAGAGCACATTTTCATACAAATGATGGAGCTCAAAGTGCTTTACAAGATGAAGAGGGAAAAGTTTATAAAAAAAAAAAATATAAAAATAAGATTAGGAAATACTGAATAAAAAAGAATAAAGTAAGGACTGATAGCCGGGAGGACAGAAGAAAAACAAAAAAATAAAAACTCCAAAGGGCTGGAGAAAAAAAAAACAAAATCTGAAGGGGTTTCTGAGGCCACGAGACCACCCAGCCCCCACTGACCATGTCGGGGTCCCAAACCTTTGCTTCAGACTCTGAATTTTTTTTTGGTATTTTGTACCTGAGAATGATGGAAATAAAAATGTAATCGTGCATGAAATATTAAAGGAATGTGTCATCTTGAACTTGATGCCTTTGGGTGATCAGTTCATTTTCGATTCACTTAACCTTTCACAGTAAAAGACATTTTAGTCAAGGGGGGCCAAACTTTTTCATGCCCCTGTACATGCTAATAAAAATACTAAATTGAAAAAATGTTAACGTGTAGTTTAAAACATGAAGACAAGTGGTGTGAATTTCCAAGTTTGAATCATTAACCGCTGATCTCATGTGTCATTGGCACTAGTATTTTAGATACACTACACCTCATCTTTAACTTTGAGTTCTATTTTGGGCGGATGAATTAATTTTTATACAGAGCATTGCACACAGTTACAAATATACAGTAGATACATCATGTTCATATTTGTCAATATCATCACGTGTGAAGAGTCCAATGAAATTCTTCCCTGCTTCTCCTAATCAAGCAAACAACACCTCACCACTCCCTTGCGTCAGAACCTGTGAGTATAACATTACCTCAAAACTTGTCTTCCTCGACTGCTGTAGACAAACTCAAATTATAAATAAAGAATACATCGATCAACCATAAAATTTAAACCACCTGTCTAATATTTGTGTAGTTCCGCCTCGTGCCGCCACCTCTGCTCTGAGGCGCAGAGACATGGATCTATCTATTATATAGTGCCTTTCACATCTATCTATTATATAGTGCCTTTCACATCTATCCATTTATCTATTATATAGTGCTTTTCATATCTATCTATCTATCTATCTATGTATTATATAGTGCCTTTCATTTCTATCTATCTATCTATCTATCTATCTATCTATCTATCTATCTATCTATCTATCTATCTATCTATCTATCTATCTATCTATCTATCTATCTATCTATCTATCTACAACCCCAATTCCAATGAAGTTGGGACGTTGTGTAAAACGTAAATAAAAACAGAATACAATGATTTGCAATTCCTTTTCAGCCTATATTCAACTGAATACATTACAAAGACAAGATATCGAATGTTCAAACTGATAAACTTTATTGTTGTTTTGCAAATTTTCACTCATTTTTAATTTAATGCCTGCAACACGTTCCAAAAAAGCTGGGACAGGGGCAGCAAAAGACTGGGAATGTTGAGGAATGTTCAAAAACACCTGTTTTGAACATTCCACAGGTGAACAGGTTAATTGGAAACAGGTGTTTGTCATGATTGGGTATAACAGGAGTATCCCCAAAAGGCTCACTCGTTCACAAGCAAGAATGGGGTGAGGTTCACCACTTTGTGAACAACTGCGTGGGCAAATAGTCCAGCAGTTTAAGAACAATGTTTAGGGGTTTGGCCGCTCTGCCATAAAGTCCAGTTAGGTGGAGTGTTGCAGGGATGGTTGTCCTTCTAGGTGTTTCCACACAGGTTCTCAGGAGCTCTACCTAAGTGGCTATTGAGTTCTTGGCCACCTCTCTTACCGACAGGTGACCAGCCCTAGGAAGAGTATCACTACTGTTCTCAACTTATTCCATTTAAGAATTATGGAGTGCACTTTGTTTTTGGGAACCATCAATGCTAGAGAAAGTTTTGGTGTGGCTTTCCCCAGATGTTATGCTTGACAGAGTCACCAGTCCCCAACCTCACAGCCTGATGCTTCCACCACCATGCTTAACCATTGAACTGGGAGTTCACTGGTGATGAGTGATACCAGGGGTCCTCCAGACATGACGCTAAGCTTGCATTCATTGGACCAGAGAATCTTATTTCTCTCATTCTGAGAGTCCTTTAGTAGCCTTATTGCAAACTCCAAGTGGGCTTCCATGTGTCTTTTACTATGGAGAGCCTTCTGTCTGACCACTCTGCCATAAAGCCCAGATAGGTAGAGTGTTGCAGGGATGGTTGTCCTTCTCTGCATTTCTCCCGTCTCCACACAGTTACTCACAAGTCACTATTGTGGTTTTTGGCCACCTCTCCTATCATTACACCTTCTCCCATGATCAGTTTGTCTGGGTGGCCAGCTCTGGGAAGAATATCATCGTTGTTCTCAACTTACTCCGTTTAAGAATTATGGAGTGCACTGTGTTCTTGGAAACCTTGAAAGCTGCAGAAATGTTTGCTGTGGCCTTCCCCACATCTGTGTCTTGACCACCCAATTCTGGTCTCTGAGCTCTTCAGGCGATTCCTTTGAACTCACAGCTTGGGTTTTTTTTGCTCACCTGTGGGGCCTTCTATAGACATTTGTTTGCCTTCCCTTCTTCTTCTTCTTCTTTCAGCTGCTCCCGTTAGGGGTCGCCACAGCGGATCATCTGTTTCCATATCATCCTGTCCTTGTCATGTTGTTCTGTTACCCCCATCACCTACATGTCTTCTATCACCACATCCATAAACCTTCGCGTAGGCCTTACCTGGCTGCTCTATCCTTAGCACCCTTCTCCCAGTATACCCAGCATCTCTCCAATGCACATGTCCAAACCAACGCAATCTCGCCTCTCTGACTTTGTCTCCCAACCATCCAACTTGAGCTGACCCTCTAATGTCTTCATTTTTAATCCTGTCCATTCTCATCACACCCAATGCAAATCTTTGCATTTTTAACTCTGCCACCTCCATCTCTGTCTCCTGCTTTCTATGATGACTAATAAAATGCAATTCTGGAATGATGAGTGCTGTTTGATCTTCTTCTTCTTCTTTCGGCTGTTCCTATTAGGGGTCGCCACAGCAGATCATCTTCTTCCCTCTCTTTCTGTCATCGTCATCTTGTTCTGTTACACCCATCACCTGCATGTCCTTTCTCACCACATCCATAAATCTTCTCTTAGACCTTGCTCTTCTCCTCTTCCCTAACAGCTCTATCCTTAGCACCCTTCTCCCAGTATACCCCAGCATCTCTCCTCTGCACATGTCAAACCAATGCAATCTCGCCTCTCTGACTTTGTCTCCAAACCGTTCAACCTGAGCTGACCCTCTAATGTCCTCATTTCTAATCCTGTACTCCCTCGTCATACCCAACTCAAATCTTAGCATCTTTAACTCTGCCACCCCCAGCTCTGTCTCCTGTTTTTTTGGTCAATGCCTTCCCTAATCAGTCCCATCCATCGAACTGACCACAGGTGGACTCCAAGTGAGGTGTGTAGAAACATCTCGGTGATGATCAAACAAATCATCCATCCATTATCCAACCCGCAATATCCTAACTACAGGGTCACGGGGGTCTGCTGGAGCCAATACCAACCAGCACAGGGCGCAAGGTAGGAAATAAACCCCGGGCAGGGCGCCAGCCCACCGCAGGGCACACACACACACACCATGGACAATTTTAGAATCGCCAGTGCACCTAACCTGCATGTCTTTGGACTGTGGGAGGAAACCCACGCAGACACTGGGAGAACATGCAAACTCCACGCAGGGAGGACCCGGGAAGTAAACCCGGGTCTCCTAACTGCGAGGCAGCAGGGCTACCCACTGCGCCACCGTGCCGCCCCATCAAACAAGCCAAACCAAAGTAAAGGGTCTGGATACTGGTGTCAATCTGAGATTTCATTTTTTTTTTCATTTGTAATAAATGCATTGGTGACGATTCCTAAAATCTTATTTTCGCGCTCTCATCCTGCGGTATTGAATCCTGAGGAAAAAATTAAATATAAAGGATTTTAGCACTGAGCTGCAACATAAAAATATGTATAAGAAGTGAAGGAGTCTGCACACTTTCTGAATCCATGGTAGATGGACTATTGTCTCATAAGAGTGGACACCTGTGTTGTGCAGGGGCCTTTGCTGTGACCATCTGCTGTGGCTGGCACAGAACCTTTGGTGGCTTTCCCTACCATCATGTTCATCATTGTTCATCAGTGCGTCCGGGCCTCTTGCTAACTCCTATGGAGTCAATTACTCAAGCCTGTCATGCTGCCCTGCCCTACCACGCCTCGCTATGGTGAATAACATGCGACACGCAAATAATTATTTCTCTCTCTGTCACAAAATGACTATAACTCATGTCCTCCAGCTAAATATACAAGTGAGCTGTGAGAATGCGCCAAAACCAGACGAGCAGAGCGCCACATTGCCCTCTGCCAGTGATGGTTACCCTGATTTGAATGTGCCCAGCGAAGCCTGCTGGTGGACTTCCTCTTTGAGAGCTGCACAGCACTCCCCTCTGGGTCTGTCGGTTGCGTGAGTCTCCGGCATGACATCATGCTGCCTGTCTGGGAAAGTGTCCAGTTCTTCCTCTTTCTGTCTCTCTCGTCTCACAGATCTTCTTGTTGTTGTTTACTGGCTGCTCAGCCATATGCAAAACAAATGACAATGCTCGATTCCTGGAAGCTGTGGCCTTGTGAAGCACCAGCCGGGCCTTGGGCTCACATTTTCAGATCAGACGCTCCTTATGTGGCAAATTGACAGATGGAGGCGGGTGCCCTCTGGGGTGCAGTGCCTTTTTTGGGCACCCTTACAAAGCCAGCCTGGTGAAACACTTGCGGCCCCTACAAGATGCTGCTCCAGAATCTTTTTAAATGTTGCCGCCAGAGCTCCACAGTGCGTCTCCGGCCAGCAGACAGTCTTGTCAATTTACGAAAAGAAGCTCGGGAATGTGTGTGTGTTTGTGTGCGTGTGTGTGCGTGACTGCACGTGGGCCATTTCCTGGCCTGCTTTCCTTCTTGCAGCCTGGAACACATGGACCACCCACACTGCTGGCACAGGCCCAGAGCGGCTCGCTGGGACCCCTTGTCTCGCTTTTCTCCCTGTGGCTGTCTTTATAAGCTCTGCCAGTGCAGGCCTTGAACATAAAAGCTCTCCGCTGATCCTTTAGCCAGTGCCCCTCCATAGTGTTCATAGTGTGTGTCCTCTTCTGGGCTTTGTAACTTTTTGCATCATGACTATGATCATTGAGTTAAATAGTGCATTTCATATTTCGTGGCTATCCATGAGTTATATAGCGCCTTTCATACTGTCTGTTTATCCGTGAGGTATAGAGTGCTTTGCATTTTCTGTGTTAAACAGTGCTTTCCAAATTAGTGGTCTTTCTGTCTGTCTATAAGTTCTTCAGTGCCTCTCCTATTGGGTATCTATCTATGAGTTATATAGCACCTTATATATTGACAAGCTACAAGTTGTATAATGCCTTTCATAATTTGTATCTGTCTGATTCATGTAGTGCCTTTCATATTGCATGAGTTATATAGTTCCTGTTGAAAGGTATATCTGAGTTTTATAGTACCGTTTTTATTTGTCAACATGTTTTTATATGGATGTTATAGAGTGCCTTTCATAAGGCCTGTCTGCATCAGCTATATAGTGCCTTTCATAGTGATTATATATGAGTTATGTAGTAACTTTAATATTATCGGTGAGTAATAATACCTTTAATAATGCCTTTACTGTCTATGTGAATTGTTTGGAGTGCCTTTTGTATCGTCTATGTGTTCTGTTAGATACTGCTTTTAAAGACTGCTGACAGCCTGTAAGTGTTATACTGGCTTTCATTTTCAGTTGCTGTATATAGTGCCTTTCATATTATCTATCTATAACTTGTTTACTTTCATATTATCTATTTTACATAGGTAGAGGATGGGCACATTATACCTTACAGACAAACAATATGAAAGGCACTATATAACTATATAAAAAGAAATGTGCAAGGCTTTACAGAACAGAATTCAGACAATATGAAAGGCAACATTGAACTAGGCCAGGAATAGATAGGAAAGGCACTATATAATAGATAGATAGATATGAAAGGCAATATATAACATATAGATAGATAGATGTGAAAGGCACTATATGATAGATAGAATGATAGACAGATGTGAAAGGCACTATATGATAGATAGATAGATATAGATAGGAAAGGCACTATATAATAGATAGATAGATAGATAGACAGATGTGAAAGGCACTATATAACATATAGATAGATAGATAGGAAAGGCACTATATGATAGATAGATAGATGTGAAAGGCACTATATAACAGATAGATAGATAGATATGAAAGGCACTATATGATAGATAGATAGATAGGAAATGCACTATATAATAGATATACATACTGTAGACAGAACAACAACAAAATTTATTTCTATAGCACGTTAATTAACTAACTAACAGAGAATAAAAGTAAGGTCCGATGGCCAGGGAGGACAGAAAAAACAAACAAAAAAAAACTCCAGACGGCTGGAGAAAAAAAAAAAATCTGCAGGGGGTCTGAGGCCACGAGACCACCCAGCCCCCTCTAGGCATTGTACCTAACATAAATGGCCTCAATCAGTCCTGATTGTATTCAGGGCTCTCATGGAAGAATTTGATGATGATGGTCATGTGGACTTCTGGTGTTTTATCCATCAATGTAGGGACATCACGGTGCTTTGATTAGTAGGATCAGGTGATGGTGACTCACATCGGCAACACAGAAAACCAGAAAATGAATAGAAGAGAAAGTAGGGGTTAGTACAGATTTTGGAGCCACCATGAATAATCATGATAATTAATTGAATATCACTAAAGATTTTGTTTCAGTTAGAAAGAGAAATACAAAGTGACCTGGCACACTTGGGGTTCAAAGTCTAAGTGCCCTAGTGCCATATGACCCCTCTGCCCTCTTTTCTACGACACTTTTTTTGCTTCACTGGCCTGCCACGTCCCAGTATCGTAATTTGAGGTCTTATAGCCTTTTCCTGTTATGGAAGCCATTTTTGTGAACCGTTGTAAGGTTGTGTCCTGGGTTTCTAGGAGGCGTGGTCTCTGGGGTCATAACCTTGAATTAATTAACAGACAGGATAAAAGGTCAGCCTTTTAACTTCTCTTGTGGTTATCTTTCGTGTCTTGCCAAGTTTTTGCCTCATTACCTGATTATTGACTGTGATTTGTGCCTCTCGCCCGGGTTTTGGTCGCTTCATTTTCTTTTTATTTCGCCTTTCGCACACATCTCGACTCATTAAACTCGTTGTCCGGCCGTGACAGGACACCCAGCCTTTCCAATTCTATTGCTCCTCGACTCTTCTATTAACTCAGTTCCTCTTCCGTCTCTCTTCCTCTTCTTCACTTTTCTACTTCCTAACTCTTCTTGTGGCTCTTGTGTATTCTGCCTCCATCTGCTCACTGCGGCCCGTCTCTCTGTTTGTGCCCGCGTCTAGTCTTTTGTTTTGTGTTCTCTGGGATTTCAGGGACTTTCCTCCAGCTCACCAGACTCATTTCCTAAAACAAGAGTTCTGACTGATCCTGTGATGTTAATCACTCAAGCATCTCACTACAGTCTCGTCTTTGTGCCTAAAGAAGCTGCCGACGTCAATTATTTGCTGATGACAGCACGGCCCACTGCAACTGGCATCACATGAGCTGAGACTTCTCAGTGTCTGCTGACATAACTCACCTAATTCATATTAAAGCAAGCTCTGGTGGCATCATGCAGTAGTCAGCACTTTCAACTTCTTCTGTTTACTTAAATCAGTAAAAAATGCCCACTCATGTGCCCACTGGACTTATGTGTGACAGCTTCTGGCCACCCCTTGGCCTGCATGCCTGCATCACATTCACTTAGGATTCCTTATTGTCCTGCACTGATTCTTTAAATTGGTCTTTTTTTCTGTAGTGCCACGTATGTGGGATTAAGAGTGCAGTGAAGGGTGAAAGGCTGTAAATGTAATAATAAAAAATTAAACTGAATTGAATGAATAGAAACCTTTTGTAAAACACTGGTGTGGCAGCGTCTTGGCTTATTATTCCTTGCCTTGTAAAGCATGTTGGGATGGCACTCACTGCTTAAAGGGTTTTATAAAATAAAAACGAATTGGACTGGCTATGAACCATCACAGAGCATTGTATCTATGTGTGTTTAATATATGCCATGGAGGACAGATGGGCATCCTGACAGGATGATGGCATAACCTCTGGACAAAATGGAAGGTGCCAGGTAATGGATAAGCAGAAGCTGGAGAACAGGAGCAGTTCTATTCCCCCATATGTTAGGTGGCACTGGTCCTCTGTAGGCATCCCAGCTTGGAAACCTGCAGGGGTTCATATGAGCTGGAGTCAAGATGTCCCCAGGGTAACGCAATGGCCTCCTTTTATCTTAGACCCAGAATGGCCTTTGGTGACCCGCCATAGCTTGTGGGGTCTACTTCTGGGTTGTTTTGGGGACCGACCAGGGTAGTCCACTCCCAACTGTACCCCCTTGTGGCACCCAGTTACCCTGAGGGGTCTGGACTTCCAGACTCCTGTCCCCATGAGCCCCTGCAGGTGTCAAAGCTGGTGTGCCTCCAGCAGACCACTGCCACCTAACGTTTGGAAGATGAAACTGCTCCTGGCCTCCGGCTTCTGCTTGTCCATCCCCTGGCACTTTCAATTTTGTCCTGTTTCTCCTCCATGGCACTCACTATATATATATATACAGTATATATACACTAGCTGTGTAAGTCCATGCTGTAAAAAGCCCGGGCTCCTAGAAACCCCGAACTCTGGCACTTTCGTTTTGTTTTCCCGATGTGCTCACCTCGCCTGTGTATTAGCAGCTAAGCGAGTTTCTCTTTAGTGACAGAGTCGCTTTCATTGCACTTCACACCGTAGCTTCGCATTTCTGGGCTGGACAGACATACACACACACTTCCACGCATAGACGTTTATACAGTATATAAGATCAGGTCGATGTGTCAGAGTAGTGAGTGGAGCTGAACATCAGAGGGATGCTGCCACTTAATGTACAGGGAAAATGCAGGGCCCCATTCAGCAGTTTCCCACTGTCCATCTATTATAATGACCTCCTGCCTGGATAAGGAAACACTAACCATTTCAGCAGTACATATACACAAGTTGAAATCTAAGTAATCAGCATACAGTAGATCTCAGTGTTAATGTTGGAACTGTCTTTTGAAATGTCTTTTGAAGTGCATGTAATGATAAAATGCATCGTACTGTATTTGTCATTCCCACAGATGGCATATCACAAACATTTGTGGTAATAAAATGCATTCCTACAAATGTTTGGGATGTGCCATCGGTTAGAATGAGAAATGCAATGCATATCTCTCTGTTATATGCCATTTGGTATGGGGATTCATAAAAACAGTGTTAATGTCATCTTATAAAATGACAGAGACATAGTAGCCAAACAAACAGACACATATTCTTTTATTAAATATATATATATATATATATATATATATATACAGTGGTGTGAAAAACTATTTGCCCCTTCCTGATTTCTTATTCTTTTACATGTTTGTCACACAAAATGTTTCTGATCATCAAACACATTTAACCATTAGTCAAATATAACACAAGTAAACACAAAATGCAGTTTTTAAATGATGGTTTTATTATTTAGGGAGAAAAAATCCAAACCTACATGGCCCTGTGTGAAAAGTAATTGCCCCCTGAACCTAATAACTGGTTGGGCCACCCTTAGCAGTAATAACTGCAATCAAGCGTTTGCGATAACTTGCAATGAGTCTTTTACAGCACTCTGGAGGAATTTTGGCCCACTCATCTTTGCAGAATTGTTGTAATTCAGCTTTATTTGAGGGTTTTCTAGCATGAACGCCTTTTTAAGGTCATGCCATAGCATCTCAATTGGATTCAGGTCAGGACTTTGACTAGGCCACTCCAAAGTCTTCATTTTGTTTTTCTTCAGCCATTCAGAGGTGGATTTGCTGGTGTGTTTTGGGTCATTGTCCTGTTGCAGCACCCAAGATCGCTTCAGCTTGAGTTGACGAACAGATGGCGGACATTCTCCTTCAGGATTTTTGGTAGACAGTAAATTCATGGTTCCATCTATCACAGCAAGCCTTCCAGGTCCTGAAGCAGCAAAACAACCCCAGACCATCACACTACCACCACCATATTTTACTGTTGGTATGATGTTCTTTTTCTGAAATGCTGTGTTCCTTTTACGCCAGATGTAACGGGACATTTGCCTTCCAAAAGTTCAACTTTTGTCTCATCAGTCCACAAGGTATTTTCCCAAAAGTCTTGGCAATCATTGAGATGTTTCTTAGCAAAATTGAGATGAGCCCTAATGTTCTTTTTGCTTAACAGTGGAAATCTGCCATGCAGGCCGTTTTTGCCCAGTCTCTTTCTTATGGTGGAGTCGTGAACACTGACCTTAATTGAGGCAAGTGAGGCCTGCAGTTCTTTAGACGTTGTCCTGGGGTCTTTTGTGACCTCTCGGATGAGTCGTCTCTGCGCTCTTGGGGTAATTTTGGTCGGCCGGCCACTCCTGGGAAGGTTCACCACTGTTCCATGTTTTGCCATTTGTGGATAATGGCTCTCACTGTGGTTCGCTGGAGTCCCAAAGCTTTAGAAATGGCTTTATAACCTTTACCAGACTGATAGATCTCAATTACTTCTGTTCTCATTTGTTCCTGAATTTCTTTGGATCTTGGCATGATGTCTAGCTTTTGAGGTGCTTTTGGTCTACTTCTCTGTGTCAGGCAGCTCCTATTTAAATGATTTCTTGATTGAAACAGGTGTGGCAGTAATCAGGAAATTGAACTCAGGTGTGATACACCACAGTTAGGTGATTTTTGAACAAGGGGGCAATTACTTTTTCACACAGGGGTTGGATTTTTTTTCTCCCTAAATAATAAAACCATCATTTAAAAACTGCATTTTGTGTTTACTTGTGTTATATTTGACTAATGGTTAAATGTGTTTGATGATCAGAAACATTTTGTGTGACAAACATGCAAAAGAATAAGAAATCAGGAAGGGGGCAAATAGTTTTTCACACCACTGTGTATATATATATATATATATATATATATGTTACCATCAATGTGTGAAATTAGGCATTATATAGAATGCCAAAAATGGAAAGAAATCTCACTACGGCATGTTGTTCAACAAAGGTGCAATCCCACATCAGAACATTCATCTTCATTTGACCTCGGCTTCAGCTAAACTAATGGCAGAGTGCTGTGCTGTGCTATGCATGTTCAAACTACCCATAAGACATTGTGCTGTATAGCGCCAGTTTCTATCCATTGTTGTTACAGCAAAATTTTCAAATTGCTTTTTCTTTTTGATTTCCCCTTGTATAATAGATAGATAGATAGAATAGGTACTATATAATAGATAGATTCATACATTGCTAGTGTGTATAATTGCCAGTTCTGCCTGAAATGACTGATTTTTAATTTATTATTCACAAATGACCCCATTTTCCGCCGCCATTACTCCATTAGCTTATCCTTAATGTGTCATGTGTTAATGCCAATTGGTTATTAGAGAAACCTTTGTAATTGCCGTTACACACATTAAATTAGCCCGGATGGAAACACAGGCAGGCAAAAGGAGAACATGCAAACTCCACATGGGCATCTACCCAGGATGCTGGATCTGTGAAGCAGCAGCACAGACAAGAACACCCTAATTATATTTTTAAGATTTTATTTTTAAGTTCATACAATTAAACAAATCCACAATTTAAACTTTGACACTTTAAAGATGTTGTGACCCCTGTACTCAGCGAGACCCCAGCATAGCCACATATCATATTTGTTACAGTAAATGATATGAATTATAGCAGGTAGTTTGAAAGCGCTTCTTCGTTAACCCCCCAGCCTTCCTTCTCCTCCTCCTCGCTAGTTAAGCTCTGTCTTCTACTCTGAATGAAGTGGAAGGACGCCCGTATGTAACAGTAGACTTCAGCCCTGCCATGACAAACTTCCAGGTCACCTCCAGGCTCTCAGAGACTCTAATAAATTCCACACTTCCCAAGAGCCTTTGCAGCAGACTGGGTCACTGCAGCTGTATAACGCTGCTGCCCACTTTCAGCACTTGTGGGGGGAGGGGTCTATTAAAGATGCATCCTGGGGTGGCACCCAGGCCAGGTAATGCTATCCCACCCAGGCTAGGCACTGCCTTGTGCCATCTTGCTCTCAAATGCAGGACACGGGATCACTAAGGCAGAAGTGCCAACCTCTCCACCACCGTGCCGCCCCAAAACAGTGCTGCTCTTTGAAAGTACCGTTTACCTCCCGTGAAATGGCACCTTGTGAGTTTGTGCTTAAATACCCTCCATAAGTCAAATGTTTGTTAAATGAATGTGTAGCCAATGTTCTTTTCTCTTTATTACTGCTCCAAAGAGGTCCCTAGCATGATTTGACCGGCGGCCAGCATTGTCTTCAAGCTAATATTTCTTTTTTATTGCAAGCCTGCTGCTCATCCAGCTCCCAGTGGCAATCATTTTTTAAACCTTTTGGCGGGACGCCTGCAAGTGTCATAGGAGGATCTAAATGGGAAAGCCACGGGAAGATGTGTAGTTTCTTTCTTCTCTGATGATAAGAATTGTGTGCTAAGAGACTCCTTTCCCTTCTTCCCCCCTCTTCCTCTCTCTCTCTCTCCTGGCGTCTGCAGGGCACAGACAGAAGCTCGACGACCAGCCGAAGCCTGGTTTGTTTTCCGAGCGCTTGAGCGAGCTGGAGCGTCTTCGACAGTCCACAATGAGAGTCAGTGTTCAGACACAAAGCCCCCGCCCCTCCCTCAACTCAGCGCCGGCCCCCTTTAACCCACAGGGCCAAACCCAGATATCAGGTAAGGGCGACAAGGAGGACACGGGTCAAGCCCCTCTGTCAGGGAAACCTGCTGGAGTGAGAGGAGTGTGAGTGTGAGTATGAAGGGGACAGCCAAAGTGTGGTTGGGTCAGGATTAGGACCAGGGCAGCCTGTGGGGTGGTCTGTGGGAAACCAAATGTAAAGTGGAAACGGAATGCACTAAGATGAAAGTTAGCAAAAAAGAGAGAAATGTTAAGAAATGGAGCATCTCCATTGGAGGAGGAAGGAGGAAGTGGGCAGTTTGGGTCAAGACGTTAATGTCACAGCCGCACTGGGTACTCATCTTACACATTCAGAGCAAAGCAGTGGCATCTCGACATGGTCAAAAATGGTGGTAAGTTACAGGACTAAAACAGTGGGTTTAGTGGATAAACGTATGTGTACATGTTGTGGCCTCTAGAGGGCGTACCTGCAGACACAATTGCACCACAACAGTCCCAGTTCCAATAAGGTGCTTTTAACTTAAACAATACATTCAGCCCAACTCGCTCTTCTTTCTCTTCCTTTTCCTTTGTTTACACCTCCACACTCCCCTCCACTCCACCAGAGTCAAATGGAGGGCTCTCTTTTAACTGCATACCCGGGAGTACTTCCGGTGCTTAATCTATTACTCACCCGGGTCAGGTAGGACCACCACAGTCCTTGTACCATCTGTATGTTAGAGCTCCCTTCTGACGGCCCCCTCACAGAACCCAACAGGGCAGACCCAAGAGACCTCAACTCTCAGGCTGCCCTGCAGGTGTGTCCATACTAGGGCTGGCGAGACAGGATGCTGCCACCTAGTGTACTAGCAGGGAGTTGACCACTGTGTAGACCTTCCAGATTCCCAAGTGATGCTGCTCAGTCCATCCCGATGAAGCCACTGTAAAATCTTGGCATAGAAAGGGGATATCGACCCCTTCCCTGGCCTTCTGTTACCAAGGCCCCCCTAGCCAGGTAAAGGCAGATATGAATGTTGAACATACATGCACAAGTGTAGCTGCATTTTGCTAATATATTTTTTTCCATTTATGATTTTATTTGAAGAAGATAACATTACATACGAACAAGTCTAACTTAGACAACAAAGAAAATAACGTTACATACTGCGAAAGATCAGACTCGACACACTTAAAAAGGTTTGAGGCAGCCACCCGTATATTATCCCTGGCTGCAATGGGTTGATTTGTTTGACAGAAGTGTCTTGGTTGGAGTCCAGACATGAACTGACCGAGGTTTATTAAGATGGTGGTTTTAAGTGGGAAGACCGGAAGTGGTGAACAGGAACCGGAAGTGACCTCCTTCTGACATCATCGTAAGAGCCGAAACCGGAAGTGATGTCACCACAAACATTTGTCAAAACTGAAAGTGACAACATCTCAGGCACCGGGAAACGGAAGTGACGTCTTCAAGGATGGGTCAGAGAGGTTTTCCCTTGGCTGGTCTGCTAAGACAACGGAAGAAGGTTAAGTGCACCCCGCCACCCCGTGGCCTGGCGTGGAATTACCCTTCACTTGGTCCGTACAACGTCCTCCTACTCACACGTGCGTGACAATACAAACTAGTCAAACTTAACTAACCAGAATTATCGTAAATTACCGTATATACTCGAGGATAAGTTATCCCACGGATGAGTCGGGACTTGATTTTACCATATAATTTCTGGTATTTTATAATGTCGGTCATATAAGTTGAATGCGAAAAACTCACCCTATTGGTCAGAGAGAGAGTCCACGGGGCACACTGCCTTTTTTCTCTATGTTGGTCCGGCAATGCGCTGTATCAGCGTATACTCCTAACCTCTCGCTCTCCCTATTGTGCCTACGTGACTACATGGTAATAGCCAAACTATTCCAAAGCGGCGTTTGCACTGTTTTGTGTATTTTGTATTTCACACCTTTATCGTAAGAGCATCCCTTATCTACGATGGAGCGTTCGATCAGAAGAAAATATAAAACTGGTTTTAAATTAAACGTTGTTGAAGTGGCGAAAGAAATTGGCAACTGTGCTGTTGCAACAAAATTCAATTCATCTGAGAAACTGATGCAAGATTGGAGGAGGCAAGAAAATGTAAAAACTGAGGAGATCGTTCCTCCCCCCCACTATGCGACTCTTCAATTCCACCCGGGGGAGTAAATGCGAACATTAATTTTATTTTAATTCTTTTCATTTTTATTACTATTTAATTTAATATTGTTTCTTTGTATCAGTATACTGCTGCTGGATTATGTGAATTTCCCCTTGGGATTAATAAAGTATCTATCTATCTATCTATCTATCTATCTATCTATCTATCTATCTATCTATCTATCTATCTAGTATATACGGTAACAAAGTGTTCGACATCAATAACAAAAAATCGTTTACTACTGGTACATTTGTACCATAGCTTAAAATTATTTACGCTTCATGGGTGTTTAATAAGCTAATATCAGAAAGTACTGTCATGTTAAATAAACTGTAATGAATACTGAGATGGAAAGACAGTGCCAGACGCAAGCACACACACGCACACACACCGAATAGCAATTAAAACCAACAACAGGTGTATTTATTTAACAAGAATAAATCATCTGTCTGTGTTTTATCTTGGTAGAGTAATATATATATTGCTCTACTGTCCCCTATTGTATTATTAATATGTAGCCTTAGAATACCTAATCTCACAGACTTACAACTGTATATAACTTATCCCCACCTTCCCTTCTATATCTATAACCTCAGGCAATTAGATGTAGTAAAAAGACAAGCAGGAGTTAAGTTACACATAAAATAATGTATTACTGATAATATTCATAAATAATAACAAAATGCAAAGTACATTTGAATGTTGGCAACCATACAACCTGATAAAATGGTGATGTGTAATTCAGGTGGCACACAGACTTGCAGTTACTTAAAATGTCTCTAGTTAAGGCATCGTTGGTGCTCAGCTTTCAGCCACATGTCTGTTCAATATGGCTGCTGAGCTGTGCTCTTCATTGTGTTGTCTTCATCATCACAGGTTAGCAAGAGAGATGCTTCTTCATATGTGGGTCAGTTAGAGAGAGAGAGAATGTGGTTGAGCAAGCAGATTTATAGGTTTTCTGTCCAACTCCCTACAGCGAATAGGATATCATGGTACTTGAAGGCTTCTGAGACAAGCCAATTCCAAACAGCCATACCTCAGACCAATGGGTGAAATAGAACATCTTATCTCCTGCCCCCCCAAGACCATATATTACACTAACCTGGCTTTGTGTGGGGGATGGGGGAAAAGACTTTAGCAAAGAAATGCTCATCAAACTGGTTTAAGACACACACCCCAAACCCTGTCGTAAAATTACAAAGAAAAGTCGTAAACATGGGGGGGATAAACAAGAATGCCTCTCACCAAGGTACCACTAAATTACATTGGTTTGCCTAAATTATAAATAAAGACATACAAAACATTTATCAAGTTATATGCAAAATCTTACATCACAACAGTCTGTAACCCGGGAAGCCTTACCAACCCCATGTTGCATTTCCCAATTTTACATTTAAGCAGATCCAGCCTGTTGTGTGCACAAATGGCACATGCTGATCGATGTTTGTTCATTCCACAGTTCCCCTGACTGGTCAGAATGATTCATCATGAGAATGTTGGTAACAGAGGGAATCTTAATACACATGAACAAGGATCTCATACTTTTCTCCCTGTGGACAAATTCAATTAGTTGTTCAATGTCTGGATTACACATTTTAGTTCTAATTATAATGTCCTCACTTGTATTTTTTATTACCATAACTCATTCACATAGATGTCCAGTCCCCATCCTGGATTTTCCAGTCCCTGTGATTCTATCATATGAAACCCATCCAGAATTAAAATAGCATTGTCTGAAATAAGAGGTTGTAAGCCAGTTCTCTACAGCACCCAAAATGTCACAGGTGACTAGCCATGAGATCATGAGAGCAGGTCATCCGTCTTACTTAAAAGCAGTCGGACATTTCTCATTACACGGGTCAGGCCAAATCTGAAAACTTTCCACTTTACTCTTATCTCCACTCCAGATCTTTGTCCTTTCCATCACTGGATGAACTGCTCCTCTGATTAGATGGGGGTGATTGCAGTGCTACCAGCTGAGCATCCATCCATCCATTTTCCAACCCATTGAATCCAAACACAGGGGTCTACTGGAGCCAATCCCAGCCAACACAGGGCGCAAGGCAGGAACCAATCCTGGGCAGGGCGCCAACCCACCGCAGGACACACACCAAGCACAATTTTAGAATCACCAATCCACCATGTCTTTGGACTGTGGGAGGAAACCGGAGAACCCTCACACAGACACAGGGAGAACATGCAGACTCCACGCAGGGAGGACCCGGGTAGTGAACCCGGGTCTCATAACTGCGAGGCAGCAGCGCTACCCACTGCACCACCGTGCCACCCCCAGCTGAGCATGGGAATCGTTAATATATCCCACTTATAAACAGGATTAATTAGTGAAATGCTGCTACACTTATCTGTTTAGTTATGCTTAACATCTGTAACTGCCTTTTAGTAGTTTGAATAGTGTGAGCAGCACTATATAAATGTAATCAATTAATATATTTCTTTTATTTTTTTTTATTATCATTATTATTTACCTGCAAATATTTGTTTATCCGCTAAAAACCAATCCAGGGGTGTCGAACTCTGGGCCTGGTGGGCCGCAGTGACTGCAGGTTTTCATTCTCACCCTTTTCCTAATCAGTGACCAGTTTCACTGCTAATTAACTCCTTTTCCTTCATTTTAATAGCCCTGTTTTTAAGGATTTTGTCCTCTTGATTCTTTTCTTCATTAAATGGCAGCCAAACAGAAATGAGATGTGAAATGAGCCAAAAGATGACCATCTAAATTGGGGGGCTTCAAACTCCAAACAATTCCATTCCCACCAGTCTCTTAATGAGAAGCTGATTCTTGTCGTTAATTAAACCCGTTATTTAATTCCATGGCTTGTTGCTGCTCTCATTCCGTCACAGCCGACATTTCCAAAACTTTGATTTTCTGTTTTTTCCTAACAACATCGTCTAAATGTTTGTGTGACCAGAGAGATCAACCTTACTGAGACCTTCACCTTTCTTTATTTTCAGATGTACAAAACAATCAAGTGCTTGGGAACGTCTTTTTTGGGGGAAAATAAGGCATATGAATTAGTAAAAAAAATGAAAGTGAGATATAAAGTATCTGTGTGAGGTAAAGTGTTATGGTTGCACAATGCCTGGAGCTGGGATCTGCATTTTGTTTTTCTCCCGTTGATGACTAGGTTGGTTGGTGGTTCTAAACTTCCACCACATTTCTTTGATTTTTCTTTCTCTCCTCACATACAGTATTTCTTCTCTTAGTACCAGGGTGCCCAAGTCCAGCCCAAGGATGGTCACAGTGGCTGCAGGTTTTTGTTCTGGCCCAGTTTGTCAATGAGATGCCAGTCCTTGCTTATGATGAAGGTTGCCACATCGTGTCATTCCTACGTTGTACGTTTCTCCTTCCCAAGTTTATCGTCCATACAATTTGTGATAGTGATTGCCATTTGTTTACCTTTTTGCTCTTCCATTTCTTTCCATATACTTTATTAAAACAGTGTCGCTTTCTGGGGTGCCCTTGAGCAGACCCCCAAAGGCAGAGCACAGCTGGAAAAGCTCAGATCTTCAACAAAGTAAACTGAGCAAAAGAAGTACAATGAAGAGTATAATGGAAGAATTAAGAGAATAAACATTATGCCCCTCTGGGTCTTGGTCTCCTCAACCATGCCATCACTAGCAGTGACAATACGCTCTCCTTACCTCCCCTTGACACCTTCCAAACATTCCTACACTCCATTTAATATGCTGGCCTACTCTCCATCCTCCTCCACTCCACCAGGGGAGCTCCACTCCTGACTCTTGTTAAGTTTACCCTGCGGAAAAATTTGCAAAAAATCCAAGAAGATATGTGTTCACATGTAACAGAAACACGTAAACACCATAACATCAACATAAATCCAGTAGGAAGGTCTGTCGAGGGTCCACTCGTGCTGGTGCAGATTTAGTATACGTCCTTCATGAGACAGTCACCTACACACAGCCTGACATTGTAATTAGGTATGTAAGAAACCAACCGGGTCAGCCCGTTTACTACAAGCATCCGAAAACTAAAACAAAATGGTAGCAAAACAACGGCTTCTAAAAAAATATTCATCTCAATCGAGCGGGTCTGCGTCTGGGAGCTCATTCATGCAGAGCGTAGTTCCTTCAACTGAGACACCATCTTCTGGGAGCCCTCGGATTTATACCGTCCTGACCTGAAGGGGCGTGGCTTAATTAAGCGGGGTGTGTGACTGGGGTTCATCTCAAAGCTAAGGAGGAGAAAAGAAATGATATGGTTAGCGTTGGCGCCCCCTCTTGTCCTGATTTGTTATTGCATTCCTTATCAGAGCCTGGAGGGTGATCCTCAGACGCCCATGCGTGACACAAGACAGTAGAAGCGGGTTTCTTTGCGTACTCTTCTTACAATATTTTTTCTGTTGCTTGCACGTTAGCTTTTATAATGTCAGTGTCTGATCTACATGATCGATGCACCATTTGCGTTATTACGGACTACCACAGTGCATTGGCTATGTGACGTCCACATTTCCACTGACACAAACATTGACAGTTGCTGCATTGTTTTTAGTGTTTAGTGGGTTAACTAATGTCTTTCTTGTACTTCCATTTGATCACAATCACTTTGTCTTTTCGCCACGGAGCTTAGAACATTCAGGCGATCAAATTCACCAGGGATATCACGGAGATTCATGATGCATGAGATTCACTATCCGTGTCAATGTCTGATGACCTGTTCACATTGTCATCAGTGTCACTTGATTCAATTAATGGTTCAGTCTCAGTTTGTTCTAAAACTGGATTTACATTTTTTTTGTTTACAAGCTTTTGTGTGTTTTGGTTGAAGGCTCTGCACCTCTCATGAATACTGATGAGTTACAATGAAGTGGCAAAATGGATAGAATTTTTTTGCAGCATGACGTTATTTTACTACCCACTAGATGGCAGCAGAATGTTCTCCCGAGTGTTATTCAGGCTTAACACTGTACAGCCCCGGACACAGACAGGCAGACATCGATACTCAAAAACACCCACGTTTATTTACAATTAAAAGTGTCCATAAAGTCCCGCACAGCACACAGTGCCCCTGAACCAACCACCCTTAGAGTCCAGGCCTTCCAATGCACCTTCCTCTTCTCACCGCCGCCACTCTTCTCCTCCGAGCTTCATCCTCTTCCTCCTGACTCCAGCCCCTGACTGGAGGGAAGCGGTCTCTTTTATTCCCAACCGGACATGCTCCAGATGCCCTCAAGATGAACTTCCTGCGACACTTCCTGGGGTGACGGAAGTGCTGATTTCCAGGGCTCCACAATCGTCCGGACGCCCCCTGGCTCCTATAGGGTTGAGCTTCCATGCTCAATTCTCATGGCTCCCATACAAGCCAGGGAGGCTGCCCTCTCGTGGGCCGAGGGAGGCATAGTCCCTCTTTCGGTCCTTCTAGGTGTCCCGGCTGGGCACAGCCCCGAGCCTTCCGCCATATAACATATCCTGAGAGACACTCGGGCTTAACCATTTTTACATTGCATTCTGAGCCCAAGAGACAAGGAGGTTAAAGGAATATACCACCCAAAAAGGACCATTTGGTTACATTTTCTTACCATGTTCTTATGAAGGGAATTAGTCCAGTGGATCAAGACGGTGACTTTAAAATGAGTTCATCAAGAACACGGGGACACAGTTGGAAACTTGTTAAGGGGAAATTTCACACAAACATTAAGAAGTTTTTCTTTACGGAAAGAACGATAGACTCTTGGAATGAGGGACCAAGTAGTGTGGTGGAGAGTATGACTTTAGGGACTTTCAAAACTCGACTTGATGTTTATTTGGAAAAAATAAGTGGACATGACTGGCGAGCTTTGTTGGGCTGAATGGCCTGTTCTCGTCCAGAGTGTTCTAATGTGTGTTGTTTGTAGTGAAGGCTGAGAAAAATCATCATATTTTTATCGAGAACGAAGTCAACAAAATTCTTGATATGAGTCAATGGGCACCAAAAATTTGAAAATGTCCATGAAACAACTCAACTCAAATTACTCACGTCATATAATCTACCTGTCAGGTATTCAGTCATATGCTCCAAACATGCATTTTGGCTAAAAAAAGTTTGTCATGCACAACAAGAGTGTGTTACAAAATTGAGCTTTTGTACAGAAGATCTGCCTCTCCTTTATTCATTGTTCGCTAAGCACAAATTCAGTATTTCCAGTATTTTCAGCATTTCTGTCCCGTGTTTGTGAAATGTCAGCGTTCAATTGAACTTCTGTTTGTTGAAGCCCCTCAGATATGCACAGACATGACACAATACTGTCCAGCTGACCATGTTTTCACATGCCTTTCTTTAACTTTTGATCTCTAGTTGTACACATCAGTCCAACCACACTCTACAATGCTGATATCACGTGAAGCGGATGGTAGCCAATGAATGAGCTGTTACTGGGCAAGACTCCTGACCAATAGATGAGGCCTTCAATTCAGAAGCTCAATATCCTTTGAGCTCGCTGCTCTGTCATTCATGAGAGGATTTTCCAGAATTGGTTTATTTTACGATATTCTAGCAAAAATAGTTGGGTTCAACAGTCCAAAGCAACAGAGCGTGCAGCAGAGAGGTGAAGAAGAGTGTGCAGACAGAGTGGACTGGGTGGAGATGAGCGGAAGGAGTCATTTGTGATAGAAGAGTATCTGCAAGAGTGAAAGGGAAGGTCTAGAAAATGGTGGTGAGACCAGCTATGGTGTTTGGTTTGTAGAGAGTGACATCGACGAAAAGACAGCAAGCAGAGCTGGAAGTGGTGGAGCTGAAGTTGCTGCAATTTTATCGAAGATAGACAAGATTAGGAATGAGGATATTAGAGGGAACAACACGGGTACAACAGTTTGTTGGCCAAGTGAGAGAGGCGAGATTGAGATGGTTTGGGCACATGCAGAGGAGACATGAGGGGGCAGCTGGAAAAGGATAATAAGGATGGTACTGCCAGGCATGAGGAAAAGAGGAAGGGCAAAGAGGAGGCTTATAGATGTGGTGAGGCAGTCGGTATGGCAAATAATGATGTAAAAGACAGGAATAGATGGAGATGGATGATCTGCTATGGCAGCTGCTAAATGGGAGAAGCCGAAAGAAGAAGATTCTAGCAAAAATACTTGCGTTTTGGACATTGTGAGCATGCGACTGGGTATGTGATGTATGGATTATGTGACTTTAGTAATTTGAGTTTTTTTTTTCATGGAAGTATGAATTTTGAGTGCATCTCCTGCCTGGAATAAAATCCATCTTGACTTATTGCAAGGTTTTTGGACTTTACACCTTACTGCTTTGATCAGAGTCTTCTCTAAAAAGTTGGCTACTATTTACTGTGGTAAGGCAACACTTTGATTTGGCTGTGGGACAGATGTGAGGTCATTGCTATGGCAATCTTTCCCATGATGCACTGGGTGATGTAATCAACGTGACAATATAAAGGTCAGCACATGCATTCCCGGATTATCCAAGATCGATTTAAATATTGATTTTTCAATCCTTATTTGTATTTATTTATTTTTTTCTGACTTCGGCCAACAGAAACTAGCGCTGAACTTTTGACGTGGATTTTTGCCTAGAGATTTTGGACCCTTAGATTTTCTTTCTGCCTTTCGGTTTTTCACCCATGCTTGTTTTTTGACCTCTTCCTTTCCTCCTGGTCATCAGTCATAACATTTTCCACTGACTACCTTGAGGCTGGAGTGCCACTCCTGCTATTAAGTACTCATTAATCAGCCAGATCATCAAAAGTGATTTAAATGTCAATTAGCTAACTAAGAAATTATATGTCCTAGGGTTAATAGACCATTAACGTCGTCTCATAAATAATACAGATGGAAAGAAAAATATTTTAACTTTTGATTTTGATACTTTGTTAATCCCTGAGGGGCAATTGTCCTTTTCACATTGTACATTAAGTGTAGCAATCAAATCCGTCCATCTGTTTTCAAATCTGCTTACCCAGAGCAGGGTCACAGAGAAGCTGGAGCCTATCCCAGCAAGCACTGGATGCAAGTCAGGCCCAAATCCTGGACAGGACGCCAGTCCATCACTGGAAAAACAAATGACCAGCGTATTGAACAGAAACTTGCATTTGCAAAGAAAGACTGCCAAATATAGTCAATGTGCCAGCATGCCACCCAGAAGGCATAGCGTGAGGCTCTTAAATGAATATAAAGGCCGAAATCTTGTTCTTTGTTATAAGCTCTTGCTTGATAATGCCCTTCACTTTCTGTAGAATATGAATTCTTATTTATGAGTATTATAATTTATTAAAAGTATAGCTGAGCCCTGCTGTTTCAATCCCATGACCACCATAGACAGACCCTGGCAAAATCAGACAGGAGCCCAGACGAGCCAATAAACAGCATCAAAGGATCCCACAGTGTCCTCTAATGACTTGGGGCTGCCACCATAGCACCAGATGTTCTTTAAATGTACTATATGGCCAAATGCTTGTGGACACCTGACCATTATACCTTTATGGGCTCGTTGGACGTCCTGTTCTAAAATCATAAGCATTAAATGTGGACCCAGCCAGACCCCCATAACAGCCTCCACTCTTCTTTCCACGAGATTTTGACATGTGTCTGTGGGAATCTAGGCTCATTCAGCCAAAAGAGCATTTGTGAGGTCAGGTACTGTTTAATGTTGGATGAGAAGACCTGCCTCACAATCGACATTCTGATTCCCACCCAAAGGTGTTCAGTAAAGTTCAGGTCAGGGCTCTGTGTCTTCATGGACACGGATTTGTACACAGGACTAGAGAAACTGGAACAGAAGTGGGCCTTCCACCAACTGAAGGGCATGATTGTCTGAAATGTCTTTGTCTACTATAGCATGAACGATACCCTTCACTAGAACCAAGGGACCAAGCCCAAAATCCAGTGATTATCTCTCATCTACCCAACTTTATAGCAGGCACAATGCAGTCCGGAAGGTCATGTTCTTCTGGCATCCACCAAACGCAAATTTGTCCATCAGACTCCCTGATAGTGAAGCGTGATCCATTACTCCAGAGAGCACGTTTGCACTGCTCAAGCGGGCAATGGCAGCGTGCTTTACACCACTCCAGCCGACGCTTGACATTGTGCATAATGATCTGAGGCCCATTTCATGAACTTCTTGGCATACAGTCCTTGGGTTAACTACAACTTTACAACTTTATTTTGATATTTGGCTTTTTACAGAAGCTCTTTAGATAAATAAATGTATGCATAGGTCTGATCACAATCTGGAATTTGGTGGGTTCCTACCAGGAAACGCTTATGGTTGGTTGTCAATGTCAATTTATTTATATAGCACATTTAAAACAACATAGTAATGCTGCGGCCAAAGTGCTTTACAATAATAGAATAAAAGAAAAAACAATAGACAATAAAACATAAATAGTAATAACATATATGAACATAAAATAAGATACATAATAAATAGAAATAATGTTATATAATCACAAAGAGGAATCCATCAGTATTACTGAAGGTCACGGAATGCAAGTGAATGGAAATGAGTCTTTAGTCTCGTTTTGAATTGTAGACGACTCCTTTATATGACGAGGTGAAGAGTTCCACAGGCGAGGAGCAGCAGCTGCAAAGGCCCTGTCCCCCTTTGGTTTTACATTTGGTACGAGGGACAACAAGAGACAACTGACCAGAAGATCTAAGCACTCTAGATGGCTGGTGTAAAACACATAATTCAGATAAATAGGCAGGAGTGAGCCCGTGTAAAGATTTAAAAGCAAGCAACAAGATTTTAAAATCAATTCGAAAACTGACAGGCAGCGAGTGTAAAGAAGTTAAAATAGGAGAAACAGACAAACATCCGCCACGCTCTCTCAGTTGTGAGAAGAAGGTCATAGATTTGTGATATACAGTACCTGCCAAATAATCCAAAGAGTACTTAAGACGTGTTTCGCCCTAATTGAGGCTCCTCAGGTGTACGCAGTTTTGCTTCCCCCTTACCTGGTAGGTAACCACCCAAATATCAGAGTGTAATGAGACCTATGCATGTAATACTCTGATATTCACCCTCTCAAGTAAGTGAACCAGTTGCCGTGGCACAGCGTCTGAGGCCTTGCCTTGGGCGCTGATGTCCGAGGTTCGATCCCTGCAAGGGAAAGGAGACTGTATGGCTTTGTGCCCCTGTTGACAATGAAACACCTGAACTCAATAATTTGGAGGGGAGTCCGTGTTCTTTTGTCCAGTTGATGTGTAGTTAAGAGACTGTATCTGGCCAGTAGCTCCATCTGGTGGTTCTAACAAGTGTCGCTAGTGGTTTTCCTTTGTAACGTACAGGTGGAATGCTATTAGAGTCACCGAGTTGGGGGGACAATTATCGGTTTTACATAACATACTTCAGAATATTTTTTCCCTGTGAAACAGTAAATAACCTATATATTAGAACCTCATTTTTCTAATTATGAGAAAAGGATATTTAGCTGAACAAGTTTGTCCATCCTGTTCACCCAGATTGTCCAAAAGAACCTCAAGTTGAGATTTGCAGGTCCCTAATGTCCTGCTGTCCACCCCACTACGTGGTCATTAATTTCACGTCTCTGGGCTTCTTTCTAACGTCTGTGTGAAATCTGCCCTCACCAAGTTTGTCCTCATGTTCTTCTGCCTTTGGACAACTGGAGGTTTCAGATGTTTGCTCTTGGGTACACATCCCTTTTGTTCTGAACATCACACTCTTTGCTATAGTTTTAGTGTTTCCATATTTGTCAAATGGTATAATTCACATAGGGAGTCATCGGCAGGGCTGACGCAACAGTGCCTTATGCTTTCATTGAGCGTTGTGACCACCTTGCCCATTAGTACAGTGTTACGAATTTGGTATGGTATCGTCATTTTTGTGTTTGTGGTACGATTGTGTCAGGTAGAGTGACTCGCTCAGGGTCGTGCTGGATATTTGGTAGTAAGCAAGATGGCAACCATATGCTTGACTGAGTGGCGACAACTCACCACGTTACTTCTTAAATGCTTCACATTTCCATGTGGGACGCTTTCAGGTTGTGTTGTGTGCCCTGCCATGAACAGATGGTACCATTTATGAGAACTTAGTAGGATTGACTCAGCGACCCCTTCACTGATCCAATAATCCTGCGCCCACATTAGGCAAATTCTGATAGCAACAGACCATTCAGTCCATCCCAACAAAGGTCACCAATCCTACCCATCTACGTTCTCCAAAATAACATCACGTCCATGTTTTCCCTATGAAGTCTGCACATTCTCCCCACGCCCGTTTGGGTTTTATTCCATGTTCTTGGCTCTTTTTTCAAATTCTGCATGTTAAATTTGTGGGTTTGGGTTGTCGTATGTGACACTCTGGTGCATCACCCAACACTGTTTTTGACTTGCACCATGAACTGAATTAAGCAGCTTTGAGAGTGAGATAATAGCTATTATGAGGGGCTTGGTGACAAAGTGGTTTGGGACAGTACCTTACAGATCCCGTCCACCCATCCCCATTTTCTCTGTTTTTGGTGGTTTTTATCCCACATCTCTAAAGTTTATTTGGCCTGCTCCCATACCACCTGCACTTCAGAACAGGTCACCCACCTGAAGCTAAGCACATTCAGGCCCGGCCAGTACTTGGATGGGTGGCCAACCAGGAAAAGCTTGGGTTGCTGCCTGAAGAGGTGATGGTGAAGCTTACCCCGTGGTCTGAATGTGAGTCCCAATGCCCCTGTGCTGTAAAAGGTGGCACTGTCCTTCAGATGAGATATAAAAACTAAAGTTCTGACTCTCAGTGGTCAGAAAAAAAAATCCCTGGGCATCCTTCGTAAAGAGTAGGGTGTCTCCCAATGTCCAGGCTAAACTGCCCACCAGGGCCCAGCCATTCTGGCCCCCAAATCATCCCCTATTTGTAATTGTCTCTTTCTCTCTCACCCCTTCAGCACCTAACAGCTAATGTGTGGTGAGCATACTGGCACAAAAAATGGTTGCCGGCACATCATCCAGGAGGATGCTGCACATTAGTGGTGGCAGAAGTGGCTCCCCACTCTCTATGTAAAGCTCTTTGAGTAGTAAAAAAAGCGCTATATAGATTTAAGAAATGATTATTATTAATACTCCCAAATTAGATATGTATGGAGGCTCTGATCGAGGCTCCTGAGTGAGGAGTCTGAGTGTCTAGGCTTGTGAGTGTCCTGATAAAAACCAACAGCCAGGCCTTTACTGAGCTCTTGGACACGGGCATCAGCAGTGTGTCTGTCTGTGGAGAGAGTGTCGACCTCATCGAGAGGTTTACTTACCTCGGCAGTGACATTCACGTCTCCGGTGACTCTTCCTAAGAAGTTAGTAGACAGATTGGGCGAGCATGGGGAGGGTCATGAGGTCACTGGAAAGGTGTGTGTGGCGCTCCCGAAATCTCTGCTAAAGGAAGAAGGTCCAAGTCTTTAGAGTCCTGGTGCTTCCTGATTGTGAGACACTGAGATGAAGACTGGACTCCTTCAGTGTCTCTTCAGAGAATCCTTGGGTACCGCTGGTTTGACTTTCTGTCGCTCATGGCGTCCCGAATGAAGCACATGACCTGCATTGTGAGGAAGCGTCAGTTACAGCACTACGGCCATTTAGAGCGTTTTCCCGAGGGTGATCCGGCTTACAGGACCATCATTGTTAGCCAGCTCAAATAATAATAATACATTTTATTTGTATAGCGCCTTTCCCATGCTCTAATCATTGTGCCAGTGCACTCCACAGTTACAGTTTGTACATGAAGGAAACTAAAATGAGGGTCTTTAGCACAGTCTCCACTCCATTGGTCTGCTTCAATAAGGTGCCACATGAGAGGTTGGGCATCAAGTTAAAAGAAGTGGGAGTTCAGGGTGATGGTGTGAGGAACCTCATCAGAACTGGCCGATGTTAAGAGTGGTGTTCCACAGGGGTCAGCTGCTATTTTTAATATATATAAATGATTTAGATAGGAATATAAGTAACAAGCTGGTTAAGTTTGCAGATGATACCAAGATAGGTGGATTAGCAGATAATTTGGAATCCGTTATATCATCACAGAAGGACCTGGACAGCAGACAGGCTTGGGCAGATTTGTGGCAGATGAAATTTAATGTCAGTAAATGTAAAGAATTACACATAGAGAGTCAAAATATTAGGTTTGAATACACAATGGGCAGTCGGAAAATCGAGAGTCCACCTTATGAGAAGGATTTAGGAGTCATAGTGGACTCTAAGCTATCAACTTCCCAACAGTGTTCAGAAGCCATTAAGAAGGCTCACAGACTGTCAGGTTATATAGCGCCTTGACGTGTGCAGTACAAGTCACAGGAGGTTCTGCTCGGTCTTTATAACACACTGGTGAGGCCTCATCTGGAGTACTGGATGCAGTTTTGGTCTTCAGGCTACAAAAAGGACATAACAGCACAAGAAAAGGTCAGAAAAGAGCAACTGGGCTGATTAGAGGACTACAGTGGATGAGTTAGGAGGAAAAATTGAAAGAGCTGAGCCTAACGCTTGCATTAACTTTAGGTCTTGTTAGGTCTGAGTGGACAATAGGATGTCTGAAAATTAAGAGTACCCGTTATGAGAAGGATTTAGGAGTCATAGTGGACTTGACATAATCAACTGCCACACAGTCTTTAGAAGCCATTAAGAAGGCAAACAGAATGTCAGGTTATATAGCGCCTTGATGTGTGCAGTACAAGTCACAGGAGGTTCTGCTCAGTCTTTATAACACACTGGTGAGGCCTCATCTGGAGTACTGGGTGTAGTTTTGGTCTCCAGGCTACAAAAAGGACATAACAGCACTAGAGAAGGTCCAGAGAAGAGCGACTAGGCTGATTAGAGGACTACAGGGGATGAGTTATGAGGAAAGATTAAAAGAGCTGAGCCTTTACAGTTTAAACAAAAGAAGATTAAGAGGAGACCTGACTGAAGTGTTTAACATGATGATGTAAATTAGTACAGTGGATCGAGACTTGTATTTTAAAATGAGTTCATCAAGAACACGGGGACACAGTTGGAAACTTGTTAAGGGGAAATTTCGCACAAACATTAGGAAGTTTTTTCTTTACACAAAGAACGATAGACACTTGGAATAAGCGACCAAGTAGTGTGGTAGACAGTAAGACGTTAGGGACTTTCAAAACTCGACTTGATGTTTTCTTGGAGGAAACAAGTGGATAGGACTGGCGAGCTTTGTTGGGCTGAATGGCCTGTTCTCGTCCAGAGTGTTCTAATGTTCAATGAGTTGGGCTGCTCGTCCATATTTAACACTCGCACAAACTCCGAAAATTCAAACAGAGAGGCCCATAGTGCAGCACTGCAAAGTTACCCAGCCTATTGGCTTATTCAGGTTAATCCAGTTATCTATTTGAAATAAATGAAATACTAAAGAGTTTTTCTCCTCTATGCCTCCCACACTCAGTCCTTGCGGACGCCACTGAGGCTGCAGGTTATTGTTTTAACCAAATTCACAGTCAGTGACAGTAACTGATCTTGTTTAATTAGCCCATTTTTTTTTTTCTGGACCCCAGTGGTTTGACCAGGCCAAGGGGTTGCCCATGTAAAACACCTGGCTGCGGCAGATAGAGGGTCATTTCTGGATGGGTGGGACTGGACCCGCATGTCTACCTTGGTTGCAAACTGGGATCCCAAGTTGTTTCATCGTGTGGTGGGTGCAGCAACCCACTGAACCAGTGCCTGCCCCCAGCTTGACCTGACCTGTGCAACCCTGTGCAGGTTTGGTTCCTGCCTTGCACCAAGTGCTGCTGGGATTGGCTCCCATAGCCTTGACTGTATTAACAGTATGTTATTTTATGATAGTAATTACTATATAGGGCGGCACGGTGGCGCAGTGGTAGCTCTGCTGCCTCGCAGTTAGGAGACTCAGGTTCGCTTTCCGGGTCCTCCCTGCGTGGAGTTTGCATGTTCTCCTCGTCTCTGCGTGGGTTTCCTCCCACAGTCCAAAGACATGCAGGTTGGGTGCATTGGCGATCCTAAATTGTCATGCGGTGAGCTGTAGTTTTATTACCTACCTTGCGCCCTGTGCTGGCTCCAGCAGACCCCCGTGACCCTGTAGTTAGGATGTTGCGGGTTGGATAGTGGATGGATGGTTTGTTTGATCATCACTGAGATGTTTCTACACACCTCACTTGGAGTCCACCTGTGATCAGTTCGATGGATGGGACTGATTGGCCCATTGGCGATCCTAAATTGTCCCAAGTGTGTGCTTGATGTGTGTGTGCCCTGCGGTGGGCTTGTACCCTGTGTTGGCTGGGATTGGCTCTCCGTGACCCTGTGTTAGGATATAGCGGGTTGGAAAATTTCTGACTGACTGACTGACTTACTTACTATATAATTTGTGATGAAGTAATAATAATACATGTTATTTATACAGCGCCTTTCCTGATGCTCAAGGTGTGCAAATCCAAACCTAATCCAAAGATTGACTTTAACCCGCACAGCTAGCCCTCAGTAATATGTTGATGAAAGACGAGAAAATTCAAAGCAATTCAAATGAGTGTTTTGTACGGATGGAAATTCACATGAATATGCAGGATGAAAAGAAAACATTTCTAAATCTGTCAGAAATCTAATCTCTGCTGTTTCAACGTGTGGTGTATGAATTCTATCACCCAAATGCAAATGTAGTACCGTGTAGTACCCGGTTGGAACGCCCGAGTCCCCCATTTGCATGCCGGAGCTGACGTTCCTCTGCAGAGAGCCATTCCTGTGTGCTGTGAAAGGCCAAAGGGGCAGGATGGGGTTTGTTTGGCCGCCATTTGCATCGATCTCGCCAAAGCGTTTCGGCAGAACTGTTTGCTAAAGGAGGTTCCCCTCTTGTTAGAATGGAGCTGCCTGTCTTGTGAGTGAGTGTGCGTGTGTGCGTGTGTGTGTGTGAATGTGCAAGTGCTGACTTTGGGGTCAGACGGAAGGCCGTCAGTCGTACCTGCTGCTTAGTAGTCTGTTTGATTTGCTCGTCTGTAGACTTCAAAGAGGAAATCATTCAAATGCCCTGAGCCGTCAGTTAGCTTTTGCTGTTTGTTTAAAGTAAAGCCAAAGTCTGTCTGGTGGGAAGTGAATAAGACCTGGCAGGGCAGCCTGAGCCCCTCTTTGTCACTTTTCATCTGCTCTTGTTTTACTGGTCTGACAGGACACTGAGGGGCTGCTGCCAGCTGTCAGAAATGATGTTGGCACGGGACAGGGACTTAGGGACAGGGCCGTTCAGAAGGAGGAGGAGCAATGGGGGGCAGTGAGGGGCTGCTGGAGCGACCTAAACCCTGTGAGTGAATTGGGGGAGGTCATCAAGGGTGGACTGCACATGTACAGTACGTGATGGCAGCCTCCTCTCAGTCTGGCAATGTGCTTTCTTCTACCGTCAGACTGAACCCGTCTCTGTCCCGTGCCAACGTCATATCGTTTCTAGGAATGAGAGACTGCAGTTTTTGAGTCTTTAACGAATCTGAAAACTTTTCTGGTCACGTTGCCACTTTACCACGATGGCTTATTGAGTGTAGATTGACAGGCAAAAGTGGCAGGTTTCTGCATTTCAAAGGAAATCGACAACACAATAAAGCGTGCAGATCAGTTGGGGGGTCTGAAGGTGGGGTCTGAATCCGCTGTATTATGTTGCACTTAAGCTCATCAGGTCCTTGTTAAGGAGAAATCCGGAAAGAGCACAAAGCCAGCCCCCCAGAAGGCTCTGCTGGCAAATCACTGAGTGGCGGTCCGGGATCCCTGGATGGCCAGCTCTAATACTAATAATAAATAGTAATAATAATAATTGGGCTGCTTGGGCCATGGAGTCCCAAAAGAGGCACATTACCTGCATTGTGAGGGAGCGATTCCCTCAGGGTGATCCACCATACAGGACCCTCATTGTCATTGCCAACTCAAACAATAATAATAATAATAATAATAATAATAATAATACATTTTATTTGTATAGCGCCATTCCCATGCTCTAATCATTGTTCCAGTGCACTCCACAGTTACAGTTTATACAAGAAGGAAACTAAAATGAGGGTCTTTAGCACAGTCTCCACTCCGCTGGTCTGTGTCCATGAGTTGGGCTGCTCGTCCATATTTAACACTCGCACAAACTCCGAAAGTTCAAACAGAGAGGCCCATAGCGCAGCACTGCCAGCTACCCAGCCAATTGGCTTATTCTGGTTAATCCAGTTATCTATTTGAAATAAATGAAATACTAAAGAGTTTTTCTCCTCTATGCCTCCCACACTCAGTCCTTGCGGACCCCACTGTGGCTACAGGTTATTATTTTAACCAAATTCACAATCAGTGACAGTCACTGATCTTGTTTAATTAGCTCATCTTTTTTGTTCTCTTGTCTTATTCTGTATTTAGAAACGTTCAACAGTGGGATTTCTACATTTATAAGACTTTAGAAATATGCCTGTTTTTATTATAAGTTTAAAAGCTTAACTCTTTTTTGTAGTTTTTCTTATTATTTTGCCCTTTTTCTGTGTTGTTTGTTCCCTTCATTGTTAATAATAATGACAAATAAACACAAGCAAAGCAGTCACCTGGGCCAACAACAGTGACTGATGATAGGCTGCAACGACTTCAGCGTCAGACCCACTGATGTGCTCATCCATCTAAATATATTGATAAGTGACCATGTGTTTGTGTACTGTCTCTGTCATTCCAACAAAAACATGTGTAGTAATGAAATGCACTGTACTTGCCATTCCAACAGATGGCACATCATAAGCACTTGTAGTGATGAAATGCATTGCATTTATCTTTTCAACAGGTTGCACATCACAAACATTTGTAGTAATGAAATGAATTAAATTTATCTTTCCAACAGATGGCACATTACAAACATTTGTAGTGATGAAATGCACTGCATTTGTAATTCCAACAGATTGCACATCAAAAGTATTTATAGCAATGAAATACAGTACATTGCATTTATCATTCTAACAGATGCCGTATCACAAGCATTAATATGTCATTGCAGGTGTACACTAGCAGTTTCACGGTGGAAGAGATGTTACCACATATTCATTGTACACGCTAACCTCACTAACCCCTAACCTTGACTTCCGCCAGGAAACTGCTGGTGTAGATCTGCAGTGACGCAGGGTGCCGATACCCTGCAGTTGGATCCTTATCTTTATAAAGGAATTTCCATGTTTGTGGTGTCCCATCTGTTGAAATGGCAAATGCAATGCATTTTATTGCTACAAATGTTTATGTACCATGGCACATCACAAACATTAAAATTCCTTTATGAAAAGATTTATCCAGCTGCAGAACTGTGTTACCATAGGTCTGCACCAGCACATTAGCCCTAATTTTAACAATTTAAACTACACACTAACCACATGAACCCCTTCTTTTAATTTACCCCGATCTTAACTGTAATCTTAACCACACTAACCCCTGACCTTACCTTCTCTATGAAACTGCTTATGTAGAACTGTTGGCATGGTCCTGCTGTGAAATTTAGTGCTGTGGCTCTGCAGCGGTTACTGTTTACGATTCCCATACCAAGTGGCATATAACTGTGAAATATGCATTGCATTTTTCATTCCAGCAGATTTGCAGTAATGCATTTTATTTGTACAAATTTTTGTGATGTGCCAAAACACCAGATTTTGGAATAACAAATGCAATGCATTTTATCACTACAAAGGTGCCATCTGTTGGAATGACAAATGCGAATGCAATGCATTTTATTACTGAAAATGTTTATGGTGTGCCATCTGTTGGAATGAAAGATGCCAATGCAATGCATTTTATTACTGAAAATGCTTGTGGTGCGCCATCTGTTGGAATGCCAAATGCCAATGCAATGCATTTTATTACTGAAAGTGCTTATGGTGTGCCATCTGTTGGAATGACAAATGCCAATGCAATGCATTTTATTACTGAAAATGTTTGTGGTGTGCCTTCTGTTGGAATGACAAATGCCAATGCAGTGCATTTTATTACTGAAAATGCTTGTGGTGCATCATCTGTTGGAATGACAAGTGCAATGCATTTTATTGCTACATGCATTACAAAATAATTTCCAAATAGAAGGTGAACTGCAAATGGTAACACTGAGGTCTATGTTGATTAATATTTAGATTTCAGTTTCTCTTAGACGGGTAACACATCTAGTTAGTAAATAATGGATTAAATAACAGGAACACCTTGGAAGGCAGAAGGAAATCAGAATGAAAATATTGTAAAAAAAGTATGCACGACATTATCCCCATATAACTGCTCAGTACTTCTTAATTACAAATTTACCAAACTTAGTTTTGTAGTTTCTACATTGACCCCAAAACACAGAAACTGGGAAATAACAGCTCACTTAATCAGGCAAGGGGTCCAATTAAAAACAGACGTGGGTTAGAACAAAAACCTTCAGCCACAGGAGGGTCTCCAGGACTGAGTCTGAGAGCCACTGCTCTGTCGTCATTGCTAGTCAGTTACTTTATAATGGGATTTGTGTAAAAATCTGCCAGTGAGACAATTGGAGGAGCCAGTGCATAGAAAAGTCAAGATTACGGCACGCATTCCACTTTTATTTATGTATTTATCTTTAAGTATGGTTGTGTTCCTGCATTATTAAGAAAAATGTGAGAAATGCTTAAGCCTGAGTGACTGAGGATTCTGGGAGTGCTAGACCAGAGTGATGATGACACTGTGGCACTTTCTGCGACTGTCTGCTTTGAGGAGCTCTTCTCCATTCTTCTCTCTTTTTCTCTCTTCTCCTCTCTTGTCCTCTTCTCTCTACTCTCTTCTGTCTTCTTCTCTCTTCTCCTCTCTCCTCTCTTCTCTCTTTCTCTGTCTCTCACTTTTAATTATATGTTAAGAATCCCTCTCTTCCCAAAGGCCCTAGCGTCTACTCTTGTATCTTCACAGACCCCAGACAAGCCCCGTCATCACCTACCTGGTCATATGACCAAACATATAGCCCCTATCTGGGCCAGATGACGTCTCCATCCATACATTCCACTGCCCCTCTCTCCTCCACCCGCGCCACGGGGCTTCCTGCCATCAGTGACGTGTCAAGACGCCTGCCAGGTAAATCATTTTTGACTCCTGCACACGCAGCTGTGCCGCTTTTTGTGAACTGTTTCTTTTTGTAGGAGGAATAACTTTGGGGGATTCTGCACAAGTTTGATGAGCACTGAGCAGAGTGCAGGGAGCTCCTTTGTGGTCTTCATTTACACCTGGACAAGACTGCAGAGAGGCTTTTGGGTTCTGCCAGCAGGTCTGATGTTTATGAAGCTTTATTGAGGAGCTGGATTGGATGCTACTTTTAAGAATAATAATAATGATGCTGCCACTTTCTGCTGTGCTAACAGTGTGTGGGGGGATCTGCAATACAATGTGAATATGCAGAAAGGCGAACCTGATGTTCTGTACGGCTGACAGGAGTCTACACACTTTGGCTGAATATCCATAGACCAAAAACTGCAACCAATGGGATGAATTTGCAATTAAACTGAAAACTGTGAGGTTCTGATTTCCATTAATGCTAACAATAGGATGTGTGCATTATGTCAAGATGGGTAACACGGATGGACTGTGCCCACAGTCTTGAATGTCCTCAAAGTGACAGACCAAACAGGTGATATTCAGCATGCTGAGGTACATTTGCACATGCTTAAAATAGTTTACACCTAGATATTCCATAGTGGCTGAGAGTGACGGTCTAGATCAGGGGTTCTCAGGTTCGGTTCTGGGGATACCCCAAGTGTTTGGCCAAACTGGTTTCCTCTTTTAATTGGACTCATGTACAGAAACCTTGTTGCAACTTTTACTTCCTCCATAGTTTCACCAGAAACCACGGTGGACCACAACAGCGAGCCAATCCAATCAGTAGAGAGGGATGGTGTATACAAAAGCCAGGGACTTAATCTGTGCGAGCGCATGACCCGTACTTACAGGGAATTCATGATTTGAGGGGAACAATTGTAAAGCTCAATCCCCAGCATAAATGACGTTCGACGACTTTCCCACAACTCTCTGCACCACATAGGCACACGTTGATCTACAGTATTCAGTGTAGCGTGAGACCAGCCCCAGACATCTAAGGGCTTCACAGACCTGTTATTGGTCAGCCTCACATTTCACTGCTGCACAGTAGGACAGGATTACGATTAGGTAAGAGTCAACCACAAAATGGGTAGATAAGTGAATCCGCATGAACAGAACCATAGACACTATAGCAAGGAGTGACGATAGATAGATAGATAGATAGATAGATATGAAAGGCACTATATAATAGATAGATAGATAGATATGTATGGCACTATATGATAGAAAGATAGATAGATAAATAGATATGAAAGGCACTATATAATAGATAGATAGCTAGAAATGAAGGGCACTATATAATAGATAGATATATAGATAGATAGATATGAAAGGCATTATATAATAGATAGATTGATAGATATGAAAGGCACTATATAATAGATAGATAGCTAGAAATGAAGGGCACTATATAATAGATGGATATGAAAGGCACTATATTATAGATAGATAGATGTGAAAGGCGCTATATAACTGATAGATAGATATGAAAGGCATTATATAATAGATAGATAGATAAATATGAAAGGCATTAAAATAGATAGATAAATGTGAAAGGCACTATATAATAGATAGATAGATATGGACCTCTGATTCTTTTAGCAGTTCACCACTACAAATAATGGGCAGTAGACCCTTAAACAGGCGCCCATGTGTGGTACAAATTACAGCCCAGCTTTTTAGCCATTAGGCAGATGGAAGCTCGTCGTCAGACTCCCTTGATTTGAACGTGAATGAAGGTCTCGGCTACGAGTCGAGAGTGCTGTCTTGGTGACCTCGCCTGTCACTATCCGTTTGTGACGTGTCACTGCCATACACAATTACACAGTTGAATTGTCAGGCAGGCTGACGACTACTAGCAGAGGCTGTGGCCGCTTAGGCCTGCCTGCCTGGCTTCATACATTCGTACGGGGAGGAGGACCAAAGCAAAAGTTCCTTCACTCACCCCTCAAACCCCCCCACTGCAGGCCGACTTCAAAGGACAGATCCAGCCCCCCCTTCCCCCACCCCACCCTGTCGGTGTCTCTCAAATGGATGCCCAGGTGGCTTCTGTTTTCTTCAGACAAAACTCATTCATGTCTTTATTGAACGAACAAAACGTCTAACTTTGAGTCACAGCTTGTTTCCACAGTAAACGCACTTTTAATTTTCCTCACCTATTCATTCGGGAGGGTGGGTGGAAGGGGGCTTGACATTATTTCTAGAGGAAACGTTTAGTCTTTTTTTTTTTCAGATGGCTTTTTATGGAATATATTTATGCGCTGGCCCGCTTCCATAAACCTGCTGCTTACAGCTGAGGCCGTGTCACTTTTTTATTTTTTGCTTTGAAGTTTTTTCTGCCATTCTTGTAGCCTTCAAACAGGCTTCTTTTGTAGTATGTGGTGGCTGCCTTATTCACCTGGGCTTGTCGGACCAAGCACAAAGATCACACACTGCATTTCTTTCTCTTTCGCGGCATTTACGTGTCTGTCGGGTCCCTCGGTAGATATCATTTGCTCTGTCGCCGCCACTTCATTTCTCGCCCCATCGTGCCAGGACGGTGGTTGTGGTTTGGCACGTTACTCACGAGTTCTGTCTGGCAGCCCCAGCCGCAAGTCTTTCTGTATGCTGGCTTTCATGGTGAGGACTGCAAGTGGGGAAATGTTTGCACTCCTCCACAGAAAAGACGAAGTACTTATTTATGTAGCGGATGCTTTAATCCAATGTCACTTCAAATGAACTCTCAACAGCTGATTCCATATTTTTACAGTGGCGCACCGCCGGGTTAGGAGCCTTGAAGAGCCGTCATTTTATATAGCACCTTTCAAAGTGAGTTTAATCTGAGGCGTTGTATGGAGTTGAATGTACAGTGGATGTAGAAAATCTTTCGAGCCCTTCACTTTGTACACATTTTGTGCTAAAACTCATTTTTCCCTCATCAAGCAACACTCAACAACCCCACAATGACAAAGTGACAACTGCAGCATAGAAAGTCACACTGGCCACCAGAGAAGCTGAAGAACCTGTATAGCAGGGGTCTCCAACATGTCGCTCGCTCGCCACCCCTTTCCAAGTAGCTCGCCAAAGGGTTCATGAATCCTACATAATTTTGAACACTTGAATAGTCAAATTAGGGGTGGGTGATCTTTCCAAAAAATCATATCACGATAATTTTAACACAAATCCACGATCTACAATCAGAATTGCAATCTATCTTTTCAATGTGGAACACACTTGAGAGAATATCCGGACTCAGACTCATCAAGACCTAAGTAACACTTTAAAAATCAAACAAAGTTGAATTCAATTGTTCTCTCGTTCGCTAGCTAAGCGGAGTTAAGGACCACGCCCCGAATCTAGCGAGTGAGAGAGGAAGGTCCCGCCCCCTCGGCCCGCTGCGTGTCACTTGAATACGCGCTAATAAATCGGAACCGCAAGTGAGCTCTGATACATAGCGGAATGAGAGAAGTCGCAAAATCAACCGGAATGTTCAGGCATATTATATAAAAAAACCCGATCTAAATCCGTTAGGTAGTTCTCTCGTGAAAAGCTGACAGACAGACATTGGATTATTATACACTCACCTAAAGGATTATTAGGACCACCATACTAATACTGTGTTTGACCCCCTTTCTCCTTCAGAACTGCCTTAATTCTATGTGGCATTGATTCAACAAGGTGCTGATAGCATTCTTTAGAAATGTTGGCCCATATTGATAGGATAGCATCTTGCAGTTGATGGAGATTTGTGGGATGCACATCCAGGGCACGAAGCTCCCGTTCCACCACATCCCAAAGATGCTTTATTGGGTTGAGATCTGGTGACTGTGGGGGCCATTTTAGTACAGTGAACTCATTGTCATGTTCAAGAAACCAATTTGAAATGATTCGAGCTTTGTGACATGGTGCATTATCCTGCTGGAAGTAGCCATCAGAGGATGGGTACATGGTGGTCATGAAGGGATGGACATGGTCAGAAACAATGCTCAGGTAGCCCGTGGCATTTAAACGATGCCCAATTGGCACTAAGGGGCCTAAAGTGTGCCAAGAAAACATCCCGCACACCATTACACCACCACCACCAGCCTGCACAGTGGTAACAAGGCACGATGGATCCATGTTCTCATTCTGTTTACGCCAAATTCTGACTACCATTTGAATGTCTCAACAGAAATCGAGACTCATCAGACCAGGCAACATTTTTCCAGTCTTCAACTGTCCAATTTTGGTGAGCTCGTGCAAATTGTAGCCTCTTTTTCCTATTTGTAGTGGAGATGAGTGGTACCCGGTGGGGTCTTCTGCTGTTGTAGCCCATCCGCCTCAAGGTTGTGCGTGTTGTGGCTTCACAAATGCTTTGCTGCATACCTCGATTGTAACGAGTGGTTATTTCAGTCAAAGTTGCTCTTCTATCAGCTTGAATCAGTCGGCCCATTCATTCTCCTCTGACCTCTAGCATCAACAAGGCATTTTCGCCCACAGGACTGCCGCATACTGGATGTTTTTCCCTTTTCACACCATTCTTTGTAAACCCTAGAAATGGTTGTGCGTGAAAATCCCAGTAACTGAGCAGATTGTGAAATACTCAGACCGGCCCGTCTGGCGCCAACAACCATGCCACGCTCCAAATTGCTTAAATGACCTTTCTTTGCCATTCTGACATTCAGTTTGGAGTTCAGGAGATTGTCTTGACCAGGACCACACCCCTAAATGCATTGAAGCAACTGCCATGTGATTGGTTGATTAGATAATTGCATTAATGAGAAATTGAACAGGTGTTCCTAATAATCCTTTAGGTGAGTGTATACTATATTAGTAAACCTTCAAACTAATGTGCAGTTAAAGTCTCAACAGCATTCTCAGCATTTCTGGAGCTTAGTAGAGCCTAATAACTATAAGAATCTTCACCAAGCTGCAGCTCTGAAAATGTCTGCTTTGCTTGGGTCTCCATACCTCTGTGAGTCTGACGTGAATGTCATGAAGTCAAAGTTCAGAACAAGACTGACAGACGAACATTGAAATGACTCCATGAGAGTGAACCTCAGTGGCTCCACTCCACCAGACACCTGCCTCTCTTGTTGAGTCATCTGACAAACTAAAAAACACGTCACACATGCGAATAAAGTGACACAGTGACATGTGACAAAATGACAGATGAATTAGTCATATCACCGTGTGGTCACGTAGGCACAATACATAATAAAAAAAGGCCTTTTGCTCCATGGTTACTGTCTCAGGTGGGCGTTAGCATATCATAATCTCTTGGACCAATAGCGTGAGTTTTCCACATTCGACTTATACGACCGACATTATAAAATTATATGGTAAAATCAAGTCCCGACTTATCCACGGGAGAACGTATCCATGATTATATACGGTACCTCAGATGGGCCCGGAGAAAAGTGATCCACTGACGCACCTGTGTGAAGCTGTGTGAGTGCAAAGGGGCATCTATTAGATGCTCGGCTTGCTCTGATTGACTTGTTGTTTTAGGCGAATGGAGTCACATTTGTACCTTTTGTGCGTGTTTAATTTTGCCTTATAATTGTTTATAATGCTCCATGTTAACCGTCGACTCTGCTGTGAATGAAATTCGATAATTACAGAGTGCAAATGCTTAGCATGACTAACACACCCTTAACAATTTCACCCATAATGCGCAGTATTTCTCATAGTTTGGTCGATCCTGTGTCGGATCACTTTCATACCTCACGTAAACCACTCCAGAGTCCACTTGGTGCCACACCAATAACAGGAAAGGGTCTCAGTCCGATTCTTTTGGTCCACACCTGAGTGCGATTCGATTGGCATGTTTTCTTCTGATCGAAGGCTCCATCATAGATAAGGGATGCTCTTACGATAAAGGTGTGTGAGGGTGTGAGATGCAAAAAAAAAAACACAAATCAGTGCTAACGTCGCTTCAGAATAGTTTGGGTATTACCGTGTGGTCACGTAGGCACAATAGGGAGAGCGAGAGGTTAGGAGCACATGGTGATACAGAACATTGCCGGACCCACATAGAGAGAAAAGGCTGTGCGACTCCGTGGTTACTCTTTCAGGTGGGCGTTAGCATATCATAATCTCTTGAACCAATACCGTGAGTTTTCCGCATTCAACCTATACGACCGAAAAAAACGCAAATCAGTGCAAACGTCGATTCGGAATAGTTTGGGTATTAGTGTGGTCACGTAGGCACAATACATAGAAAAGAAAAAGGGCCGTGTGCTCCGTGGTTACCCTCTCAGGTGGGTCTCATGGACCAATAGCGTATCTCACACCCTCATGCAAGGGTCTGAAACTGAAATCTGAGGCCATGCAGAGGTGGCATCACTTGACACTGTTCACTAGCAGACCTGAATGGGCGAGAAGAAGCACAGGCGCTGGGCAAGGGTCCCGGCCGTCCCTCACACCTGTTCATTTAGGTAGATGCGAACATACCGGTCTGCTATTGAACAGTATCAAGTGATGCCACCTCTGCATGGCCTCAGATCTCAGTTTCAGACCCTTGTATGAGGGTGTGTGATACGCTATTGGTCCAAGAGACCCACCTGCGAGGGTAACCACGGAGCACACGGCCCTTTTTCTTTTCTATGTATATTGTGCCTACGTGACCACACTAATACCCAAACTATTCTGAAGCGACGTTAGCACCGATTTGTGTTTTTTTGTATCTCACACCCTCACACACCTTTATCGTAAGAGCATCCCTTATCTACGATGGAGCGTTCGATCAGAAGAAAATATGAAGCTGGTTTTAAATTAAAAGTCGTTGAAGTGGCGAATGAAATTGGTAACTGCGCTGCTGCAACAAATTTCGTTGCATCTGAGAAACTGATGAGAGAGATTGGAGGAGGCAAGAAGATGTAAAAAAGGAAAAAAAGTGTCGTATTTTTGAACGGGCGTATAAGTCGGGGTCTGATTTTATGATCGATTTTTTCGGGTTTCAAGACCCGATTTATACGCGAGTATATACGGCAAGTGGCAGTATAATTAAATGGGAGTAACCATAGAAGACGTGATTTGAGAGAATCTGTATTGATGTTCGGTTCATATGGCGGCTAGTGAGGAGTAAACATGAAGCACCATACAGTTCAATGAAGCTCTCCTGACACGTCTACTGTCATAATCTCAAGAACCTCAGCAGAACTTCCAATCTATTTGACACTCAGCTTTCTGAAACGTGAACTAGCAGCGCATCATTTTGAAGCGTTTTCCCATTATTCGATAATTGCCATTTTGCTCACACAGCTGAGTTTAGTAAATAAGCAAATAATTATGGAAAATGAGGCATGGTTGAGCACACAAAACTGTTTGCGACCCTCTGTGATAATTAACCCCCCAGGAAATAAAAGCAAAAAAGTTTCTGCCCAATGAGAGACGTCCATGGGGTGTTTACCTGCATGGTTATATACAGTAGTATATACAGCAGATTAGCATTGGTTTCCCCGGGCAACTGCCCAGTGTGCCCATTTCATTAAGATGGGGCGTTGAGTGTTAGGACTTCATGCTTTTCCTGTATTTTCATCTCTTCTGGCTTTTGATCTTCTCGCCCATCCCTTTGACTTTGAATTTACCAGGTCCATAAAGATGCCTTCCATCTGCCATTTTGCTCTAGCAGAGGGGTCGCCAACTTCCGGTCCTGGAGGACCACCGTGGCTGCAGGTTTTCATTCTAACCCCTTTTTTTTAATGAGTGTCCTGTTTGTGCTGCTGATTAACTTCTTGTGAATTCATCCATCCATCCATCATCCGACCCGCTATATCCTAACTACAGGGTCACGGGGGTCTGCTGCTGGAGCCATCCCAGCCAACACAGGGTGCAAAGCAGGAAACAAACCCCGGGCGTACACACACACCCGCACACCAAGCACAAACTATGGACGATTTAGAATCGCCAGTGCAGCTAACCTGCATGTCTTTGGAGTGTGGGAGGAAACCGGAGCACCAGGAGGAAACCCACACAGACACGGGGAGAACATGCAAACTCCACGCAGGGAGGACCCGGGAAGCAATCCCAGATCTCCTAACTATGAGGCAGCAGTGCTACCCACTTGCGAATTCACTTAAATTGAATTGCTTTTTTAAGATTTCTTCCTCGTTCCTCTGAATTGCACCCAAACAGAAATGAAATTTGAAGAGCGGGAGCCAGCAGAAGACCAACTAAGTCAGGGCCTCAAACTCCAACCAATTTCACTCCAACCAGCTGCTTAATGAGGTGCCAATTCTTGTCGTTAATTAAACCCGTTCTTTGATTCCGTGGCTTGTTGCTACTCTCCTGGTGCATTAGCAGACATTTCTGAAATTGTTGATTTTCTCTTTTCTAAGAGCTCTGGTCAAATGTTTATGGGACCTGAGCAGACCAACATTCCTGAGACCTTCATCGCTCTTTATGTCAGATATTGTCTGATGGACACCAGTTGCTTTGGCTCATTTGGTATCTCATGATGGGCGGCACGGTGGCGCAGTGGTAGCGCTGCTGCCTCGCAGTTAGGAGACCCGGGTTCGCTTCCCGGGTCCTCCCTGTGTGGAGTTTGCATGTTCTCCCGTGTCTGCGTGGGTTTCCTCCGGGCGCTCCGGTTTCCTCCCACAATCCAAAGACATGCAGGTTAGGTGGATTGGTGATTCTAAATTGGCCCTAGTGTGTGCTTGGTGTGTGCTTGGTGTTTGTGTGTGTCCTGCGGTGGGTTGGCACCCTGCCCAGGATTGGTTCCTGCCTTGTGCCCTGTGTTGGCTGGGATTGGCTCCAGCATTCCCCCGTGACCCTGTATTCAGATTCAGCGGGTTTGAAAATGGATGGATGGTATCTCATGATTGTTTGGCTGCTAATTAAGGAAAAAAAAAAACAATTAAGGGGTCTTCAATAGCAAGTACTTTAAGATGAATTCAAAAGAAAATAATTAGCAGCAAAAACAGGTCACTCATTAAGAAAAGGGTGAGAATGAAAACCTGCCGCCACTGCAGCCCTCCAGGACCTCCAGGACCGGACCTCTGCTCTGGCCCATATTTCTGAAGCCCTGTACCTTCCCAATCCACAACATTTTTCACAACATATGGCAGCTCTCGCGGCAAGTCTTTTTTTGACCTGAAAGGCACTATATAAATAATAGAGCTCTTCTGACTTCCAGCGGTTCAAAGTTGCGTTCAACTTTTCTCTCCCCGAGAGGCGGATGCGAAACTTGACTCGAGGTAACACTGGGCACTGGAATGCAAAGCACACCGTCTTCTCTTACAAGAATAATCACTTTGGCTTTTAATGTCTCCCTTTTTTTTTTTTTTTTCCTCTTCCTGTGCACCTGTTTGATAAATTGCCAGGTGATTTTCATGAGGATTTTATTTTTACACAAAGCCTAGAGCAAATGTTAAAGTTGAAATGACTCCTTGGTGCGTTGGTTCATTGGCACTCTGAACGTGAGCCAAGTGCCTTGTAGGATTTGATTAGTTTAGATTTCTTCTCTCTTTTATATCTTATAGAAGGGGGGGGGAGGGAGGGCGGTGGGGGCTTTGTTCTTTTAACAAACAGTGGAGGGCACCCCCTGGTCTTAATGCCCACCAGGCTTACTTCCTTATTGCCATTTTATGAGAATTTCTTCTCTTATGGTGGAATTCTCCAGCTGTGATTTGACAGCTTGAGTGCTCCTTCTGGCTCATGAAATGTGTTGGGATCCCAAATGCAGATGCCATTCAGCCTCTGAGGGGCTTGTAGAAGGCGGCCGCTGGCTCTCCCTAAGGGTGCAGGGGTGCTCATGTAATGGATATGCTTGACTGATCTGCCAGCAAAGAATTTTTCTCCTGATGTAATCGAGTGAACTTTATAGTATGTTTTTGAGGTCGGCTCACTTGCCTTTATAATAAATTCATCTGTGAATGAAACTTTGTAGTGCCTTGCAAAAGTATTCGCTCTCTCTCTCGGTGTTTGTCCTGTTTGGTCGTGTTACAACCTGGAATTAAAATGGATTATGGGTTGGCACCGTTTGATTTACACAACATGCCTACCACATTGAAGAGAGAAAGGAGCAGGCGCTGATACAGTGCATTGCCGCACCCACCACACGACAAACCAACTCAGGATCCCAGATTAGGACCTGAGTGCAGCCATGCGACAGGTGACACCTCAGCACCACACTAGTTCAGATGGAATGGAACCAGTGGGAGGGTTTTTATGGTGGCTGGAGTGCCAATCCTGCCACCAACCCTCAGGTTTTTCCCTGCAGGTTGGAGGACCTACACGCAGGGCAGGATGCAGATTAACGTCATACCCAGGATGGAGCTCGCTCAAGGGCCCAGCGGAGTAGAGTCACTTTTGGAGGGGCAAAATATTTTTAATTGTGACACAAACAATCCAATACAATTTATTATTATAGAGCCCAAAATCACTCAAGAAGTGCCACAATGGGCTTTAACAGGCCCTGCCCTTTGACAGCCCCCCCAGCCTTGACTCTCTGAGGGAAAAACTCCCAAAAAAACCCTAACAGGGAAAAAATGGAACAGAGCTCAGGAAAGGCAGTTGAATTAGAGACCCCTTTCCAGGTAGGTTGGGCGTGTAGTGGGTGTCAGGGGGGTCAATACCATACAACACACAGAAGAGAACACAAGTAATCCTCAATACAATATAATAGTGCAGAGCAGAATTCAACAGTAGATGATATTTCTTATAATACAAGTCCTGGAGACCTCAGCCATCAAGCTGCCTCCCCCCTATTGGCCATTCCACAGCTGAGTCAGTGCTGTGCCAGCCAATCCGATGAAAGGACCCCTCTAACCGATGATTCCTGCAATCCTCCATCAGAGATGACTTTATCACAGGCAGGCAAAACAACTTGGCAGGCGGGCCGTGGCGCCGAGTGCCACATTTGAGTATGGAGAAGAGAAACAGAATAGGTGAGGGTTAGTAACAAATTATAACATAGATCATGTTACTTATGTTTTAGTGTTAATGACTAACAACAGAGATGCACTCTGCACAGTTAATCAGCAGCTCTAGTCAGGGTGTGCTAAACTGAAGTGGTGAGTCTTTAGGCTGGGATTTGAAAGCTGAGACCGAAGGGTCATCTCTTATTGTAGCAGGCAGACCACCCCACAGTTTAGGGGTCCTGTAACTAAAAGCTCATGACCTCCCACTATTATTTTTTTAATCCTTGGAATCCTAAGCAGACCAGCACCTTGAGATCTTAATGTGCGCTCAGGTTTGTAAGTCATGATAAGTTCGGACAGTAAGCCGGACCTTGGCCATTTAATGCTTTATATGTTAAAAGGAGGATTTTGAAATCTGCTCTAAACTTAACCGGGAGCCAGTGCAACGACTCTAGAGCTGGAGTGATGTGCTCTTGTAGTAATTCTTGCAGCAAATTATCTCAGCAAATTATCAGCATATTATCTTGATCCTCTAGCATGTTACATAATATGCATGTTGTGTCTTGTAACTGCTGTGTATAACGCTCGCTCGTCAGTGTAGCTTTGAGACCACCAGAGAAGATCTAGCATCTGTAGAGAGGATTTTGAAAATGACTTCTCGACTCATTATTTCACTAAGCACAAGAGTAAGTCCATAATTATCCACACTTTTGTGTTCTTTTTGTTTGGGTTGGCTGTCCGGCTTTTTCCGCACACGCTTGTGAACACGCGGCCTGTCTGTGGTCACAGTGGTCGAGTTTGGACCCTGACCAGTGAGTTTCTCTTGTTGTTTTCAAGGAGGAAGCATGGCTGCTCCACTCTCTGCTTGCGTCAAGGATGAGCAGCAAGCAGCGGGCCGCTGAAATTACTAATAATAAAATAATAATTAATTACATTTGTAAAAATACAAAAAGCACATAACAACTCAAGACCGCAAAAATACCAAAGGAATTTAAACCTGCGCCAGGGAATAAACCCAGTCTGTAACGTAACAGTTATGACCATTTATTTTAAGAAACCTTAAAATTATCGCAAATCGTGATGCCGTTGACGTCATCCGTAGCACCAGAAAAGGAAGTGACATCTTTGGTGGGGACCGGAAGTGATGTCATCCATGGCGGAAGTGCCGGAAGTGATGTCATCAATAGCACTGGCACCTAGTGGGATTTCCCGGAGATAGTCTGCAGAGGACGGAGAGAGAGAGTTAGTGCAGCTCGCCACCCCCTGGGCTGGCATGGTACTACTATTATTTATTTGCTCTAGCTGCCTCCCAATCACACGTGTGTGACAGGTGGTAACCAGTTTTGAACCGTCAACCTTCCAAGGAGTAAGCATGGCTGCTCCACTCTCTGTTTGCATCAAAGACAAGCAGCGGTCTGCTTAAATTACTTATAATAAAATAATAATTAATTACATTTATAAAAATACAGAAAGCACAATGAAAGATAACAACTCAAGACCACAAAAACACCAAAGGAATTTAAACCTGCGCCAGGGAATAAACCCTGTCTGCAACGCAACAGTTATGAAAATGTTTTTCACAAATCCAGAAAATCATTAAAGACAGGAATTCCGTATGCCCAAAAAACTGCAAGGGTTGAAGAAAACATTGAACGTGACTGTAGAAAAATAAAATAAAAGGCATAAAATCATGACACAGGGCCATCGTGTGGGTGCGCAGGCAGCCTTTCAGCACCCCCTAGTGTCCACAATGTGAACTGCAAGTCTCGGTCTTATATTTAAATAACCGGGTAAGCTTGTGGATTGTAGCCCATTGGCCTGTAGTGGGCAACACTGCTTTCACCTTTCGAAAGTATAAGATTAGGACAACACTGGCTCGTTTGGTCTGACAAGCTTCAAGGCTTGAGTAATCTGAAGATAATGGTAACGACAACTTGACCTTCATAGCTTCATAGGAGAAAAGCTGATCTGTACTGGGCTTGACTGAGATGAAGCCTGATGTCTGCTTGTTGGAGTCTTAGAAGATAAAGTCTGATGTTTGCTTGTTGGAGCTTTGAGAGATGAATTCCAATGTCCACTTTTTGGATGCTTGGGAGATGAAGCCTGATATCTATTTGTTGGAGCCTCAGGAGATGAACCCTGATTTCCGCTTGTTGGAGCCTTGGAACATGAAACCCAGTGTCTGCTTATTGGAACCTTTTGGAGATGAGGCCCGATGTCAGCTTGTTGGAGTTTTGATGGATGAAGGTCGGTATCCACTTGTTGGAGCTTTAGGAGATGAAGCTCGATGTTGGCTTGTTGGAGTCTTGGGTGTTGAAACCTGATGTCAGCTGGTTAGATCCTCAGGAGATGAAACCCAATGTCTGCTTGTTGGAACTTTGGGAGATGAAGCCTAATGTCTTCTTGTTGGAGCTTCGGGAGATAGAGCCCAATGCCCGCTTGTTGGAGTTTTGAGAGATGAAGCCCGATATCCAGTTGCTGAAGCTTTAGGAGTTGAACCCCAATGTCCTCTTGATGGAGCTTTGAAAGATGAAGCCCAATTTCCACTTGTTGAAGTCTTAGGAGATGAAACCTGATATCGGCTTGATGGAGCTTTGAAAGATGAAACCTGATGTCCACATGTTGGAGCCTCGAGAAATGAAGCCCGATGTCTGCTTATTGGAGCTTTGAGAGATGGAGCCGGATGACCACTTGTTGGATCCTTGTTGGAGATGAAGCCTGATGTCTACTTGATGGAGCCTCAGGAGATGAACTTTGATTTCCGCTTGTTGGAGCCTTGGAACATGAAACCCAATGTCTCCTTGTTGGAACCTTAGAAGATGAAGCCGATGTCTGCTTGATGGAGCATTTGATAGGGGAAGATTGATGTCAGCTTGTTGAAGTTTTGAGAGGTGAAGGCCGGTGTCCACTTGTTGGAGCTTTAGGAGATGAAGCTCGATGTTGGCTTGTTGGAGTCTTAGGAGATGAAACCCAATGTCCGCTGGTTGGAGCCTCAGGAGATGAAACCCAATGTTTGCTTGTTGGAACCTTGGGAGATGAAGTCTGATGTCTGCTTGTTGGAGCCTCGGGGGGATGGAGCCTGATGCCCACTTCTTGGAGTTTTGAGAGATGAAGCCCGATGTCCACTTGCTGGAGCCTTGGTGGCAGAAGCCCACTGAAAGCTAAAACAAATGAGACACATTCTGTGCTTGGCGTCTGGGGAAGCAGGATGTCATTAGACTCAAAGCACCACTCACTGTTTAAAAAGCCAAGCTGGTTAAGTAGAGAGCTTTCGTTTTCCAGATGTCACCAGATGCAGCTATTTCTGCAGGATTGCGCTATTTAAATATTAATTCTCCGGACAGGCTAATTAAGCTCTGCACTGGAGAGATGTTTTCCCTTACCTGTCAAATACAGGATAGCATATAGATGTAAACTGTACTGCTCAGGACTTCCTGTAGCCCTCGGAGCTGAAGGCAAGGAGCTTTCTGGTTGTTTATTCAATAATCTCCTGCTTCCTGCTTGCAAGAGAAAGTCGGAAAATAGCCAGAGAGTCCTTTAAGCCTTACAAGATTATATTTGTTTTCCAAAAATTCCTAAAATGCTTATTTCAAACTCATGAAAATGGACCGCTTGCGTTTTAAGATACCCGCTTGCATGTGAGTGTAATGTCTGTCATGAGAAACATGTGATTTGTAATAGCAATGTATTGAAACAACCTTTCTAAAAAATTCTCGTACTGTTGACATTATGGGGCAAGACGGACCACCGTGGAGTGGGCCACATCACATATTCTGAATCAAAGTGTTTACTTGTGAAGGGGACTTTAATGGAGGAGCTGTGATGAGGATTCCCACTGTATACCTGCATGAATGTGTGTGTGCGGCTGGAGGAACGCAGGTGCCCAAAGTTTGAGAGTGGCAGCGCCATGGCAGAGCTTAGAGTACCCTGCTGTATTTAGTACCTCTCATGAGCCCGTAAACAGAATATACTGGCATAAAGTTAGATAGAACTAGATATGTTCTCAGGGGGCAATATGGCTTTTTACAGAAACTCCTTAAATAAGTAAATACATAAATCTTATATATATATATATATTGGGGAACGAGCCCCAGGCACAGACAGGCAGACATGTTGTAAATCCTCCACCACTTACAATATATTGTCAGGGATGCCAGGGGCCATGACCCGGCCGGGACGTCATGAGGGACCGGATGTGGGTCTGTGCCCACCCTGGATCACGTGGGGGTTGCCTTCCGGGTTGCTCTGGGGGCCACGGGTACAGGGCATGGAAGCTCCACCCTGTAGGGGCCCGTGGTCACCGCCAGGAGGTGCCCCAATGCCTTGGGGACCTGTTACCCCAGCACTTCCGCCACACCAGGAAGTGCTGGGGGTAGACTTTGGACGTTACCCGGAGAGCTGCCGGGAGGACAGCCGGCACTTCCGCCACGCTGGGGCGTGGCCAAGGGAGGAATGCCGGGAACACCTGGTGCTCATCCGGGTACTGAATAAAAGGGGCCGTCTCCATTCATTCGAGGCTGGAGTCGGGAGGAGGAAGGATGAAGCACAGAGGAGGTGTGGAGGCGGCCCGAAGAAAAGGCATTGTGGCCAGGACTGAGTGTGTTGGGGTGTATTGTGCACTGAACTGGGTCTGTGTGACCATAATTATTGTTGTAAATATTGTAAATAAACGTGTGGTGGTTTGAAAACAACATGTCCGCCTGTCTGTGTCCGGGTCAACTTCCACAATATACAAAGTAGTCCAGTGCACACAAAACCCCACAAGTCCCCAAAGTTCAGGCCTCTCACACACTCTGCCTTTCTTCGGGCCACCTCCACTCTCGCTTCTCCTGCTTCGTCCTCTCCTTACCCGACTCCAGCCTCGAATGAAAGGAGGCGGCCCCTTTTATCCCGGTAATCTCCCACCGGCACGCCCCAGTGTGGCGGAAGTGCTGGCTGTACCCCCGGAAGCACTCTGGGTGTCCCTGCTTCTCTTCCCCCCAGCACTTCCTGGTGTGGCGGAAGTGCTGAGGTCCAGGGCTCCCAAGGCATTGGGGCGCCCCCTGCTGGTGACCACAGGCCCTTACAGGGTTGGGCTTCCAAGCCCTCTACCCGTGGCCCCCAACACAACCAGGGCGCTCGCCCCCTCGTGGTCTGGAGGAGGCGCAAGCATTCCTCCGGTCCTCCTGGGCATCCCGGCTGGGTACAACCCCCAGCCGTCTGCCACAATATATATATATATATATATATACAGGTATATACAGGTATATATACACACCATGGAGCACATTGCCTTCTTTCTCTATGTGAGTGCAGCAGTGTGCTGTATCAGCTTGTGCTCCTAACCTCTCTCTCTCTCGAACTACCGAATTCGATACCCGCACTATTCCGAATTGCACTGTTTTTGTTTTTTTTGTATCTCACACCCTCATACCCCTTTATCGTAAGAGTGTCCCTTATCTACGATGTAGCATTTGATCAAAAGAAAATATAAAGCTGGGTTTAAATTAAACGTTGTTGAAGTGGCGAAAGAAATTGGTAACTTCGCTGCTGCAACAAAATTCTCTGTGTCTGAGAAACTGATGCGAGATTGGAGGAAGCAAGAAGATGTAAAAAAAAAAAAAAGAATTGTCACATTTTTGAATGGGCGAATAAGTCAGGGTCTGATTTTATGATCAGTTTTTTCGGGTTTCAAGACCAGACTTATACATGAGTATATACAGTATATAAAATCCAACGTCTGTCTGTCTGTCCACTTTTCACGAGAGAACTACTTAACGGATTTAGATTGGGTTTTTTTCTACAGTATGCTTGAACATTCCAGTTGATTTTGCAACTTCTCTCATCGTACTAAGTATCATAGTTTGCTTGCGGTACCGATTTATTCACGCAAATCTGAGAGAGAAGCTGTGGGCCGAGGCGAGGGGGGCGGGGCCCTCCTCACTCACATGCCAGCCTCGGGGCATAACCTTAACTCCACATAGGTAGCGAACGAGAGAACTATTTCATGGATTTAGATCAGGCTTTTTTTCTATAATTTGCTTGAACGTTCCGTTTGATTTTGCAACTTCTCTCATCATGCCAAGAATCATATTTTGCTTGCAGGAGTGATTTATTCACGTTATTCCGAGACTCCTCACTTATGTACCAGCCTCGGGGCGTATCTTACATCTGCTTTGCTAGTGAATGAGAGAGCTACTTAACAGATTTAGATCGGGCTTTTTTCTAGAATTTACTTGAACATTCCGGTTGATTTTGCGACTTCTCTCATCTCGCTAAGAATCATAGTTTGCTTGCAGGAGCGATATATTTGCGCTAATCCTAGACAGAGGCTGAGGGGAAGGGAAAGCATGACATCAGGAGTGGGGAGCTGGGCTGTTTCACTACTACAAGGACAGAGCCACGGGGGACAGCTAGTGTCTTATAAATGTAAAAATCATGATGCTGTGTTTGATTTGCCCCAATAAATCGGTACCGCAAGCGAACTATGATACTTACCGCGATGAGAGAAGTCATAAAATCAACGGAATGTTCAAACAAATTATAGAAAAAATAAACTCTCCCACACTCTCATAAACATTTCCCGCACAGTTATACAGCATAAACCCTTTATACTCTCTTAGATATTAGGTACGATTCATTGAAATTATGTATGTAAACACACTGTTTATATACAGTAAAACCTAAATGTTATTTTAAAGATATCGAGCGTCTCCGATATCACATATATTACAGCCATTACGATAGACAGGCCACCAGCAATAAATACGTGCAATGCAAGAAAAATTATATACAGTAAAATGTGTGTGCAGTGACACTAAACGTACGTACATGTACTAAGTACTGTAGAAAATTAGTTATGGGTACTCACCAACAATGACACGACGACTTGTCCGATAACGATGAGTTTAATTTTAACAAAGGAGAGCGTTACAGCTCTTCTAAAGGAGCCTCTTCTGGCAACTGTGTAGCACCACCGTTGTCGTCTGGAGTTTCTTCTTCCACTGAATGCGTACTTGGCGGTGTTTTGTGGGTAAGGAACATCGTGCTGGGCAGTTGCTGGTGCTGCTTTTTCGTTTGTGTAAGGAGGTTTTTATACACTTCCGTGGCGTTGTCAAGAGCATTTCTAAATTGCAAAGAACGAATCATTTGCGGGTACCATTCTTCAACCGATGTCTGGAGATCTTTTGCTATTTGTAGAATGGTCGCGAAACGCTCGAGAGTTAGGCCGGCGTCTTCTTCCTGTGCTGGGTCCTCTTGTTCCTAATCTTCCTCGCTCGCTGACTTGTTCATCTCAGCCAAATCTTTGTTGCTTAGCATCTTGGAGTGGGCATTGAGCAGCTCATTGCCGAAACTTGATGCTGAATGAGCGAGACAAGATTTCTTGGTTAACGCAAAGCAGAATTGAATTCTGCACTCTGTCGCTGAGCCAATCAGCACCCAGGAACTTAACCGCATGCTCTGATTGGGTAGCTCCTCAGCCATCTGCCAATAGTTTCCCTTGTACTTTGTATGAAATCAACTGGACAAACCAATTGAGGCAGCATGTACCAGAAGTAAAAAGACCCATTGTCCACAGAAACCCGCAAACCAGCAAAAAATCCACGATATATATTTGTTTGTGCTTACATATAAAATCCTCGATAGAGTGAAGCCGCGAATGTCGAAACGTGATATAGTGAGGGATTACTGTATTCCATGTAACTGCCATTGTAATATATATATTTTTTTAACCAAACTTAGTTCTCTAATCTCTACGTATATTGTTTCCAAAACACAGAATCTGGCAATTAACTGTTCACTTAATTAGCCCAGGAGTCCAATTAAAAACAGAAGCTGGTTGGAACAAAAACCTACAGCCACACTGGGTCCACAGGACCAAGGTTGAGAACCCCTGCCTCAGAGGGTCAGCTCAGGTTGGACGGTTGGGAGACAAAGTCAGAGAGGCGAGATTGCGTTGGCTTGGACCTGTGCAGAGGAGAGATGAGGGGTATATTGGGAGAAGGGTGCTAAGGATAGAGCTGCCAGGCAAGAGGAGAAGAGGAAGAGCTAAGTGAAGAGTTTATGGATGTGGTGAGAGAGGACATGAAGGTGATGGATGTGGCAGAGCAAGATGACGAGGACAGGAAGATACGGGAAAAGATGATCTGCTGTGGTGGCCCTCACAACCACTCGTGCACCACTTTCTTCACCTCGTCATCTGTCTTGAATCGACGACCACCCAGATGTTTTTTTTTAGCCATCCAAAAAGGTGGAAATCACTCTGTGCCAAATCTGGCGAATAAGGAGGACGTGGCGATACTTCCAACTTCAGTTTCTCCAGAAAGGCCTTGGTGTTTTTAGCAGTGTGCGTCATTGTCTTGCAGCGAAAGGACCCCTTGAGACCGCAGTCCCCGCCGCTTGGATCGAATAGCAGGCCTCACATTGGGTCTTTAGCAAGTCACAGTAACTTGCACTAGTGACTGCAGTACCCCTCGGCATGTAGTGTTCCACAACAACTCGGGCGCACGAGTGGTGGCAAGGACAGGACAAAACCTTTTATTCTGCTGGCATTTTCAGGCAGGTGGCGCAAGTGCATTGAGAAGGGTGGAGACAACATTGATCAGTTTTATTAAGGTTTGTTCCATTTTCTGATAAATCCCATTTTATAACTTTAGCTTGACTCCCCCTGGTATGACAAAAAAGAAAAAAACAATTAATGGGGTGCAGTTACTTTCTCATATGACTTTATTCATTGTAATGTTGTTTATGAAATCAATAAAATCTCTCTATTATAAAAGAAAATCTTGAGACGAGACGAGACTATTGCCAAGAGATTTTATCAAGTCCCACCCTGCTCTCCACCATTTCCAGTTAACGGCCCACACCCGCGGTCCTCTCACCTCTCATTCGTGTATATGCTCTTATACAGCTCTTATACATTTTTACATTTTCTTCACTTCAAGTTCCCAATAAAAGAATACGTATCATGTCCAAATCTTATTGAAGAGCTTTTGAATGGACATTTATTTCTCAATTATATAAAAAAAAATCCTAGGATGAGACAAGACTTTTTTGAACAGATTTTTTCAAATCCCACCCTCCTCTCCACCATTTCCGGTCCTCTCACCTCTCATTGGTGTGAATACTTTTGTCAGACACACTTCCTGATCTCTCAGCTCTTATAAATTTTAAGGTTTTCCTCACTTTAACTTCCCAATTAAAGAAGACTTGTTATGTCCAAATGTTATTGATGAATTTCATCCCAAATTGTTATCAACAGAAGAAATGAGTAGACGGGCAATCCTAGCACAGAGCGAAACAGCGAAAATTGTCGATCAGTTACACGTCAGATTGGTTAAATGTGTATCAACAGACTACGCTGAAACAGTTGATGGTGATGGTGCGGAAGATGAAAACATCAACTTACAATATCACGAAGAATATCTACAACCGTTAAAACCGTCAGGTCTTCCTCCGCATAAATTACTGTTGAAAGAAGGATGTATCGTAATGTTATTGCCTAATTTATGTCTGAGTGATGGGCTTTGCAAGAGGACAAGATTAGTTGTGTTCAAAATTAATCGAACAATTCTGACATGTCAAATTCTAAGAAGCAACAAGAAAGGTTAACGTAGTACATCTTCAGGGATAACATTAGACAGCAAAGGAGATCTTGATATGCCATTCATATTAAAACGTTTACAGTTTCCCATTAGAATAGCTTTTGCTATGACAATTAACAAATCACGGGGAGAAACATTCAAAAAAGTCGGTTTATTTATTAGAGAGAAAGAAACAAAATTCACTCACGGGCAGTTATACGTTGTGTTGTCACGATGTAAGTCCAAACACGGAATCAAAGTTCAATGCCATGCTGGCGAAAGGTTAATTCCAAATATTGTTTTACAGTGAAGGTGTAACTTTAAAAAGTATTTGTGTGTTAATTTCAAAGCCATACAGAACGAAAACGTATAATGTAATACCTCCACGCAACATGAAACATAATTTTCTTTCAATTTATTACGTTTTACTATTCTTTACTTTGATTAATTACTTGCTGTAATGTAAAATAGTTAGGTCTATTATGCATATGTAACAATTCCCATGAAATCCGCTTCCCCATACGCGAGTGGCAAAGCCGTGAAGTGGCTAGCACGTAGCGCCCGCCCGGGGGTTGGCGACTGAAGCGAGCAGAGGGCAGAGCCCCCTAGTCATTAAAAAGAACAAGAAATCCCGCATAAGTGAAAATGTTCAAACAGTCACTGCAAGTTCATCATCTGGGACGACATCCATCAAATTAGCAATCATCTTTCATGAGAAAACCTTTGGAAGTGAAGCCCGGGTGCCCTGCACTCACTGCAGCTGACTGCAGCACCCAGCGCTTGGCTTGACGTCTGTCCTGAGTGGGCATTTGATGGTGGACTCAAACGAGCAGCTCTTTGCACTCGCTGACATGTCTCCTGAAGGCGGAGAGAGAGAGAGAGAGAGAGACCCTCGTCCCATCTACTGAATGAAAACGTTTCAGAGGCCCCGACTGCAGCTTTAATTGTTCAGTATTTAGCCAAATTAATGACTAATTACACATGAGTCAACAGACATTATCAATCATGGCGGGGATGGGGAATAATCTGGCCAACATAAACAGCTTTCTCAAGCTTCCTTGGCCAGCCATAATCGGAGCAACTTCCAGTTTCTTTAATTAGCTCCTCCGATGTGAGCGACTTCCAATCTTTTTCAAAGACAGGACGTTGTAAATTATACTTGAGCCTTTGGAAACTGTTAAAGATGCAGACTGATAAGCAATTCCAACTGTGCAGTCATCCAGCCTGCGTGAAGGGCTCAGAAAGGCCACAAGGGCAGGACGGCTGCGACACACTTTGACTTGCTATGTGTACTCTTAGCCACCTTTAGGACGGGTGCTTTGGTCCAGTTTGGAGGTTTGACGTGTGGGGATATTATTTTTGGTACATTTGAGTTTATAACATTGTTTTTGGTTGACCATTCTGGGTTCCGTCTCGTTACCTCGATTGTCGTTCGTGACATCAGAGCATGTGACGGTATAAATATGGCACGTGGATACAAGAACCTCTTCACATTTCTAATGTTAGTTAGCTTTTAATCAAGCAGGTGGTAGGATTGTTTGTTTCAGTTACTTTTGAAGAAAATTATTTTTTCTGTATTTCTTTCTACATCTTTATATGTATTTGGTAATTCGGCCAATAAATAAAAACAGAAAATAAAAGGATCGGAGACCTGCCAGGGACCCTAATTAATTCAAAGGAATAAAAATGAAATGAGAAAAGGTTCAAAGGAAATGGACGGCTCACATCCTGTGGGCTTTCTGTCATGGAGTTGAGTGTAGTCCGAATGGTCACCTACCTTTGGTGCCTTCACTCTTTAAATAGCCCCCGGGGCAGAAGAGGAGGGTCCTCCAGAGTTAAACTGAAAGTAACGTCATGACCCAACCCGGGACAATCGCTTTTGCTCTGGCACTGCTCCTCAAATTCTCACTTGTGAGGCTCTCTCTCTCTCTCTCTCTCTGTTGTATATACATGCATAGGGGTGGGCAAAAGTAGGTTTACAGTTGTGAGTATGTGAAACTAAGAGTTTATTATTTAGATAGATAGATACTTTATTAATCCCATGGGGAAATTCACATACAAACACATACATTTATTAATTATAGTGTTTATTTGTATTATTTTCTTCTTCTTCTTAAAACTATTGAGTTAACAAAGCTATTCTAATAATTATAACCTGCATGTTTTTGTCCAACAACTGTAAAGCTACTTTTGCCCACCCCTGTACACACATATATATATATATATATATATATATATATATATATATATATATATATATGTAGTGTCACAAGAATGGACAGGAGACATAAAAAAGGTTTGGGGCAGCCACAAGTATATCATGCCCTGGCTGCAAAGGGTTAATTTTTTGGAGGCTTTCTGTCTGGTTCAATGTCCAAAACAGAACTGATGACATACAGTGGGTACGGAAAGTATTCAGACCCCCTTCAATTTTTCACTCTTTGTTATATTGCAGCCATTTGCTAAAATCATTTCAATTAATTTTTTCCCTCATTAATGTACACACAGCACCCCATATTGACAGACAAAAAAGAATTTTTGAAATTGTTGCAGATTTATTAAAAAAGAAAAACTGAAATATCACCTGGTCCTAAGTATTCAGACCCTTTGAACCCTCAGTATTTAGTAGAAGCCCCCTTTTGAGCTATTACAGCCAGGAGTCTTCTTGGGAAAGATGCAACAAGTTTTTCACACCTGGATTTGGGGATCCTCTGCCATTCCTCCTTGCAGATCCTCTCCAGTTCTGTCAGGTTGGATGGTAAACGTTGGTGGACAGCCATTTTTAGGTCTCTCCAGAGATGCTCAATTGGGTTTAAGTCAGGGCTCTGGCTGGGCCATTCAAGAACAGTCACAGAGTTGTTGTGAAGCCACTCCTTCGTTATTTTAGCTGTGTGCTTAGGGTCATTGTCTTGTTGGAAGGTAAACCTTCGGCCCAGTCTGAGGTCCTTAGCACTCTGGAGAAGGTTTTTGTCCAGGATATCCCTGTACTTGGCCACATTCATCTTTCCCTTGATTGCAACCAGTCGTCCTGTCCCTGCAGCTGAAAAACACCCCCACAGCTTGATGCTGCCACCGCCATGCTTCACTGTGGGGACTGTATTGGACAAGTGATGAGCAGTGCCTGGTTGTCTCCACACATACCGCTTAGAATTAAGGCCAAAAAGTTCTATCTTGGTCTCATCAGACCAGAGAAGCTTATTTCTCACCATCTCAGAGTCCTTCAGGTGTCTTTTAGCAAACTCCATGCGGGCTGTCATGTGTCTTGCCTCTCCTCAGTGTGTGTACCCACTGTATGGCTAAGATGGCGGCTTTAAAGGTTTGGGCCAGAAGTGAGATCATCACTAGCGCCTGAACCAGAAGTGACATCATCATGGCTGCCGGAACACTGTGGAATTTCTCGTGAATGGTCTGCAGAGGATAGAGAGAAAAAGTCAGTGCACCTCGCCACTCCCTGGTCAGACATGGAATTGTCACTATTTGAGCCCTTTGGCTGCACATGTGTGACTATATATATATATATATATATATATATATAATAAATAAATCTTGGGTCGAGATGTAATCTTCTTGGAAGACACGTTGAACTCCCATGAGACTACCTGCACATCACGCCCTACTTACAAACAATTTGAAACAAGATCACGGACATTTAACCTCTCAGTTGTTGAAATGCTTTTGGCAGACACATTTCGTGTGCTCTCTGCTCTTAAAAATTTTAAACATTCTAGATGACACGTCGATTAAGTGAAGAAGAAAGAGCAGCAAGTTGAAAAGAGACCAAAAAGTGTTGGGGAGAAAATAAGGCAAAAAAGAATGCAAAAAAGAACAAAAATAATCTATGTGCAAATTCTGAAAATAAGGAAATAATCAGTCTGGACCAAGTGGAATTGAAATCAAAGTAGGTCCAATCAGGGTCAGAAATAAAAGAATTAATAAAGACGTTCAAAAACTATGCCGCAAATACACATGCAGAGCAAGTTAAATAATAAGAAAGTAGTAAAATTCAAAAGTGCGGTGAATACACTTGACTTGAACATTCCTAGTTCTCCTCCTCTTTCTCTCTCTGTTTATCATTCGTTTGCTCAGAGGTTGATGCGCTTGCTGCTTCCTGAGCAGCTCTTCTTTTCTCCACCCTGGCGGCCTGCTGCTTTTCTTCTTTCGTCTGCATCTTTTCGCGTTAAAACTGATTAAGTTAGTTTTTGTGTTGCAATTACTTAGTACGTTTTCTTTAATTTTTCACTCAAGATGGCACTTAAGTCCTCAATCTGCCTCAAGAATGATTAGCAAAGGTGGTAGGGAATGAGAACGGCACCCATACGAATGCGTTGCACGGTCGCCCTGCTGCACGCTGCCGAGAGTTGATTCTACAATAAAATAAAATAAAAATAAAAAGAGTAATAAAAATCATCACCGCGAAAAGCAGATAGTAGACGTCATGTAGTATATGTGTAGCAAATTTCAGGTCAATACTTCAAACTGTTTGCGAGCTACAAGTGATTTAAAATCCTGGACAGACAAACGAACAGAACAGAAAGATATAAAAAAAAAAAATACATAGAATTTTAATTATGCAGATGGATTGAAATATAAAGTTTTGCTTCTAGAGGAATAATTGTTTCCAGTCTCCTTGGGGTGCATTTAGCCCCCCTCTTCACAATGGCACTTAGCACTGGAGGGGAACAGGGTATTAGGAGTTGGTGAGCGAAGTGAGCAAGGTGCAGAGCTCCCTAATTTATAGTATATACACTTAATACAATACTTGCCAAATAATACAAAGAGTACAATGCATGTGTACGAGGATTGAAGCTTTGATGTCAGTGCAACACCTGAGGCAAAGAAGGGTGTGTATACCTGAAGAGCCCCAATTACAGCAAAACACGTGTCATGTACTCTTTGGATTATTTGAGAGATACTGTATCACATATCTATGATCTGCTTCTCGCAACTGAGAGCATGTGGTGTTACCTCTTAGGTAACCATCCAAATAATCATTGTGATGCAGACACATATATATGTACAGTATATTGTTTTGTAATTGTTATCATTTTGTACCGGACCCCTTACCTTAAAGCAGGCCTCTTCTTGAATAAGAACTCTCAGTGACCTGCAATCATTAGGACTGCAGTTACCTGAGAGAATTATTTAAGACTCCTACTTGTTTGTAAGTGTTACAGGAGTAGCAGTAGTAGTTGTAGCAGCTGTATTGTCACGAGTGTAGAGTATCGTAAACTTGTAAAATGTCAGCACTGTTCAACACCATGATGATTATGAGGCACATACGTGTCTGACTTTGTTGTGAGATAGGAACTAGGATATAGTGCCTTTCATATCTATCTATCTATCTATCTATCTATCTATCTATCTATTATATAGTGCCTTTCATATCTATCTATCTATCTATCTATCTATCTATCTATCTATCTATCTATCAGTTATATAGTGCCTTTCATATCTATCTATCTATCTATCTATCTATCTATCTATCTATCAGTTATATAGTGCCTTTCATATCTATCTATCTATCTATCTATCTATCAGTTATATAGTGCCTTTCATATCTATCTATCTATCTATCTATCTATCATATAGAGCCTTTCATATCTATCTATCTATCTATCTATCTATCTATCTATCAGTTATATAGTGCCTTTCATATCTATCTCTATCTGTCTGTCTGTCTATCATATAGTGCCTTATCTATCTATCTATCTATCTATCTATCTATCTATCTATCTATCTATCAGTTATATAGTGCCTTTCATATCTATCTATCTATCTATCTATCTATCTATCTATCTATCTATCTATCTATCTATCTATCTATCTATCAGTTATATAGTGCCTTTCATATCTATCTATCTATCTATCTATCTATCTATCTATCTATCTATCTATCTATCTATCTATCAGTTATATAGTGCCTTTCATATCTAGCTATCTATCCTGCTGACTATACTAAAATCAATATCTATCTATTGGTTATATAGTGCCCTCCATATCCATCTGTCTATTTTTTAATTAAAATATAAAGATGTGTTTTAATGCATCCTTGTTCATCATTTACTCATAGAGTGATGAAGTGTAGCACGTTGGTTGGACATGCAAGTAAGAATTTCAGTGTACTTTGTAAATGTGACAATATGGCGACTACTGCTGTTTTTTCACTGAGGGCTGTGTCAAGTAGATGACTAAGTTTCTAAAGTTAAAATCAGGATCGGGAGATCTAATCACTTTTAAGGTCAAATATTGGTGCAAAGATTTTTCTTATATTTGTTAGTCTGTTTTGGGTGTAAAGTAAACTGCGGCACATTCTTTACTTTCACTGAATGGAGTCTCACGCTGGACGTTTTCAGTGTAAATATAGACATGTAAACTGAATTATCTGTTCTTTCAGCTCCTTCCGCCTTCTGCTCCTCCTCCTCCTTCTCTTTCTTTCTTGGAAGGTTTTCTCTTTCAGTTGCATCTGTCTGATAAATCAATCGTAATTGACCACACATGTTATCAGCCCAGCGCCGGTCCCAAACTTACAGCACTTCAAACACTGCGTTACACCTCTCCTTGCAGACACTGTGACAGGAAAGACGCCTTCTGATTTATGATAAGAGTTCAGTGATGGAGGCAACCATTTCTAAAAAGGAAGGCCTTTTTTATCCTTTGTCCCCCAGTGTTCTGGTAGCCACAGCCCCATTAGCGGTTTTTAATTTTTTCAAAAAACCAATAGAAGGGCTGAAGAAGCAGATTTGCCCTCTCTCTTTGGCTAATCAGAGACACGCAACCACATCTGAGCGGGCACTTGGCTCATTATGAATTTCATGGAGACTGTTTTACTTGAAAGTGTTTCCATATGTGTCCCTCTGATTTATCCCAGTTTTTTTTCCTTTCCCCCCAATCAGAATGTAAGCACACAATGTGCACACACGCATACACACATATACAAGTACTGATTAGAGCTGTGACAGATGTGTCACATGATCACCCTGCGGCACGTGTGTGGCCTCCACTTAAAGAGACACATCCAGGATTCCTGGCTTACATCCGGTTTTAATATCTGATTTCAAAAAGAGCCCACTGGGAGCGAGGAGGCTGGGGGTCCAACTGTGTTTTACCTTAGTCAGTGCAAGGGTGATTCCATTGGTCTTGAAAATCAAGTTCAGGGCCATAATTGGTGTTTGTGAGCTGGGGCAGAAATTGTAAACTACAGTACAGGCAATGTGATTGGCAATGAAAAGAAGAGTCCATGATAAAAGAATCAAAACTTAAAGAGCCCCCAGTGCGGATGGAAAAATAAAAAGGCAGCCATGTTTATGTGTTGTGTAATCTTGTTGGAAGACTTCTAGGTTTCTTCAAAATAAATACATATTTAAAAAAAAGTCAGATTAAAAATGTAATATGGAATCTACAGTGGGTTCCTATCTATTATATAGTGCCTTTCCCATTTATCTATCTATCTATCTATCTATCTATCTATCTATCTATCTATCTATCTATCTATCTATTATATAGTGCCTTTCATATCTATCTACAGTTAGGTCCATAAATATTTGGACAGAGACAACTTTTTTCTTATTTTGGTTCTGTACATCACCACAATGAATTTTAAATGAAACAACTCAGATGCAGTTGAAGTGCAGACTTTCAGCTTTAATTCAGTGGGTTGAACAAAACGATTTCATAAAAATGTGAGGCAACTAAAGTATTTTTTAACACAATCCCTTCATTTCAGGGGCTCAAAAGTAATTGGAGAAATTAAATAACTGGAAATAAAATGTTCATTTCTAATACTTGGTTGAAAACCCTTTGTTGGCAATGCCAGCCTGAAGTCTTGAACTCCTGGACATCACCAGATGCTGGGTTTCCTCCTTTTTAATGCTCTGCCAGACCTTTACTGCCGCGGCTTTCATTTTGTGGGCCTTTCTGTCCGAAGTTTAGTCTTCAACGAGTGAAATGCCTGCTCAGTTGGGTGAAGATCAGGTGACTGACTTGGCCATTCAAGAATTTTCCACTTCTTTGCTTTAATAAACTCCTGGTTGCTTTGGCTGTATGTTTTGGGTCATTGTCCATCTGTATCATGAAACACTGACATCATTTAGCTGGATTTGAGCAGACAGTACGTCTCTGAACACCTCAGAATTCATTCGGCTGCTTCTGTCCTGTGTCACCTCATCAATAAACACGAGTGTCCCAGTGCCACTGGCAGCCATGCACGCCCAAGCCATCACACTGCCTGACTTCACCGTGTTTTACAGATGATGTGCTATGCTTTGGATAATGAGCTGTTCCACGCCTTCTCCATACTTTTTTCTTGCCATCATTCTGGTAGAGGTTGATCTTGGTTTCATCTGTCCAAAGAATGTTTTTCCAGAACTGTGCTGGCTTTTTTAGATGTTCTTTAGCAAAGTCCAATCTAGCCTTTCTATTCTTGAGGCTTATGACTGGCTGGCACCTTGCAGTGCACCCTCTGTATTTACTGTCATGGAGTCTTCTCTTTATGGTAGACTTGGATATCGATAAGCCGACCAAGCCCTGGAGAGTGTTGTTCACTTGGTGGGCTGTTGTGAAGGGGTTTCTCTTCACCATGGAAATGATTCTGCGATCATCCACCACTGTTGTCTTCCGTGGACGTCCAGGTCTGTTTGTGTTGCTGAGTTCACCAGTGCTTGCTTTCTTTCTCAGGATGTACCAAACTGTAGATTTTTTCACTCGTAATATTGTAGCAATTTCTCGGATGGTTTTTTTCCGTTTTTGCAGCTTAAGGACGGCTTCTTTCACCTGCATGGAGAGCTCCTTTGACCGCATGTTGTCTGTTCACAGCAAAATCTTCCACATGCAAGCAGCACACCTCAGAACAACTCCAGGCCTTTTATCTGCTTAACTGATAAGACATAACGACGGACTTGAGCACACCTGCCATGAAATAGCCTTTGAGTCAATTGTCCAATTACTTTTGAGCCCCTGAAATGAAGGGATTGTGTTCAAAAATACTTTAGTTGCCTCACATTTTTATGCAATCGTTTTGTTCAGCCCACTGAATTAAAGCTGAAAGTCTGCACTTCAACTGCATCGGAGTTGTTTCATTTAAAATTCATTGTGGTGATGTACAGAACAAAATGAGAAAAAAGTTGTCTCTGTCCAAATATTTATGGACCTAACTGTATCTGTCTATCTATTATATAGTGCCTTTCCTATCTATCTATCTATCTATCTATCTATCTATCTATCTATCTATCTATCTATCTATCTATCTATCTATCTATCTATCTATCTATCTATCTATCTATCATATAGTGCCTTTCATGTCTATCTATCTATCTGTGCCTCATGAGTTATTAAAGCCATTTTAAGGCCCTAACTGTTTTCTTTTTCTGCTCTTCCTTTCCAGGAGCATCAGAGTTGAGCCCTTTCTCGGACCCCAGGCAGTTTGAGCGGCAGTTCCCTGGTCTGTCCTCTCTTACTGAGAGCAGATTTTCCAGCCCCAGGATGCACTACCCACCGGCCTTCACTTACACACCTACCCCGGTGACATCGGGGATGTCACTTGGCATGTCAACCACCACTCATTACCACACCTATCTGCCACCTCCTTACCCAGGCTCTACCCAGAACCAAAGTGGACCCTTCCAGACCAGTAGCACCCCCTATCTCTACTACGGTACATCCTCTGGATCCTACCAGTTCTCCATGGTCCCGGGCGGCGACCGCTCCCCTTCCAGGATGCTCCCGCCTTGCACTAGCGCTTCAACTGGCAGCTCCCTCATCAACCCCAATCTCCCGAATCAGAACGACGGGGTGGACGCCGATGGAAGTCACAGCAGCTCGCCGACTGTCCTGAACTCCAGTGGGAGGATGGATGAATCCGTCTGGAGGCCGTACTGAAAAAGGAAAAAAGTGGGTCAACTCTTGGAGTCGACCACATGAGAGACAGTCAGAAGAAGCAATGAAGAGCAGCAACATATCATTGAGATTATAGAGGAATGGTTCGAAAAGCACAAAAATTTCACGAAAAATTCCTAATGTTGCCAAAAGTGAGCGACCGCCTTAATACGATGCAAAAAAAGCCAAAGTGAGCAATGGAAGTTAATTTTGTATTTATCAGCAATAATTCCTAGTTTGGAAAATACTTGTTTTTTTGTTTTTGTTTTTTCCGCCAGAAGAAATGCCGGAAATGTTTCAAAACTTTTGTCGGAAATTCCCAGCAATCCTCGTCGAGATTAGGATACGAGGACGGGGCTGTGGGCTCGCTTTGTGAGAGCAGAACCCAAAAGTTTCTGGACGAGAACGGATTTCTGCTTCATAAATGCAGTTTGGTGGAGCACTTTTTTTTTATATATATATATTTTGTATCTAAATTTTATGCTGCAAATTTAGCACTGATTGCCAGTCTTTTTGCTTGTTTTTATATGTAATGGCATTTTTTAAGGTACTAGTCGCACGTTTTTTTGTTTTTTTTGTCCTTATTTTCTTATTTGTGTGTAAGTTTTTTGTTCAATTGATATTATTTTGTTATTTAAGTTGAAATTTGGTACTTTAAGAAGGGTGAAGCCCCTTTCAAAGCCATACGTAATATAATGTATTTGATAATGAGACTTGGAATATTTTGAAGCATCTTCTTTAAATGAATAGCTTATTTTCTTATGTAATTTAAAATCTATTTTTATTGTTTGAAGACCCAAAGAAACTATGAGTAGCACACCAGCGATGCCTTAAGTTTCAACGTATTTTTTAACCTATTTAAGCAGGGAAGCATTTGTCAGGGAGGAAGCCGGTCCTGTGTTCGCCCACTCGCTGTTATAGACGGTTTGATTCTTCCTTTTCCGATCTCCACGACCCACCACTTTAATTCGATGAGCGCCTCTTTTATGGCGAACACCATCCCACGGCACTTTACAAGCACATATCTACCATCGGTTAGCTGCTGTGAAGATCTGCTACCCAGGGCCGGACCTTGGCCTACACAGCCGCACTTCCTAAAACTATCACGATGGTGCCTACATTACAACACAATATTGGTTCATTTAATTTATAACCGTGTCTGAAATGACCGACAGTATATTTACGGTACAACTCTTTCTGTATTTCTATGTTTGTTGCTCTGCCAGGCAACGCAACTCCCTCAGGGTCACACGAGAGTCAATGGCGGGGACCGAAGCAATAATAAAGCGGTTAGAGTTTGATGTCTTAGCCACTAGGGGGCCACATTACCTCCTTCTATAATGAAGACAAAATAGAGACATTCCGAGAATTTATTATCCGATATGCTTGTCAGTGTACCGACATTTGGATCTGAGCAGTTGATGCAATTCTCCTAGGTTGTCATAGGCAGTCAGTGATGAGGATTGGATCAGTAAACTTCACAATTCACCACTTTATCTACTAGGTGGCCTCACTAGCCAGGACCTTTACATGCCAAAGAATGCCAAGAGGTTTTACTTTGATTTGCTAAGCTAACGACGTTACCCAAGGAACCTACAATCAGCACGGTACAACTGATTCTATATTTCAACAACCATCAGAATCCCTCTCGATCCTAAAGTCTGAACCGTTAACCTTGAGATTTTCAGTTCGGCAACTTAGCTACTAGCTGTTATGTCTGCCAAAGCAAATGGAAAACGTTTAGAATGATGGAAGGGACGTAACTGGTCATAACTGAGAATCTGTGTCAGTCTTCTGTGGATCTGAATATCATGTCATTTTCTAACCCACTTAGCCCAGATCCGGGTCGCGGGGGTATAGGACACAAGGCAGGAACAAACCGTAGACATCACAGGGATTCTAAACGCCAAACCAAAAAATAAAACTTGAAGCCAGAAAAAGAGTCTAAAGTACTAACAGTGCACAATTACAACCATCACTCAGCAAATTCTTTAGGTTTATCCACAACCTCAGATAACCGGAAAGTCCACTGTGCCAATTTTTGTATCCTTTCATGGCAAGATGTCAGCACCATGCACCTCCAAGGGTTGTCGAATAGCAATGCCATAACAACTGATGCTCAATAGGCCGACAAAAAATTGACAACGATTAGAAAACAATTTCTAGTCAAAGAAAAAACGATGCGAAAATTGAGTTCTACGACTCCGGAATTGCGATATAAAGTGTTACTGAGAGAGCCTAAGGAGATGACAAAATAATTTTAAAAGAACCCAAATTGTAAGTCTAGGGGGCCACAATGCTCACTTCTGTAATGAGGGTAGAATGCCAAAATGGAAACATTCCACTTGTATAATGCCGATATCTCTATTAAATATTACCACAAACCTTTTGTAATTCTTACCCTGGATTCGCACAGGATAGGATGTGACTGGGAAAATTACACCGATAGGCGTGCCTTCAATGGTTACTCTGTGCTGTCAGCCTCAAAGCAGCCACACGAGTCGCAGCAACGTATCGCTCCTCCGCTTAAAATAGAAACGTATCACGGCAGCAACCAGGGTGAGGAAGGGCCGCAGCTGGAGCAGGGCTCAAACTCTGTGTCTCATCTCGCATAACCGAATCCAGTTTGAGCAAATGATGCCCAACCTCTTGGTTGAGGAGAACGTATTTAAATCTTCTTCTGTCAAGGAGTCTTTTAGAGACTGGACAAAATGTCGAGATTGCATCAAAGACCTGAAATGAAAGTAGAGGGACTACGTTAAGCACAACAACTGAAATGAAGTGAACCCTTTGCTGTTTTTACGGAAAATAATGGAATTTTACTGACGTGTCAGTTTGCATGGGTCCAATTTAACTAGGGTTTTTTTTTTTAGACTTTTTATGTGTAATCTTCATGAAGAAGTGAAAAGAAACGGACAGGAGTGATTTGGACGGGACTAAAATATGTTCGGTAATAATTACTTGACCCCACCTCCCGGTGTAAAACTAACTGTGTAAAGATTACAAAGCCTTTTACTTTGTATAAAAAGGCAGTAATAAAAATAACCCCAGGAAAAACAAGTTCAGGGGCAAATGGACACGTCAGTAACATTCTGTTATTTGAGCGACTCAAATGCAACTAAAATTTCAGAGGTCCTCCGGTAATAATTATGTTATTATTGGGGAAAAAGAACTGGCGGTACTCCTTGTTTTGGGTACTGAATAACAGTGGGGTGGAGATCCGAAGGTACGTAAATATGCACAATTATATTTGAATATGGGGGAGGTCCCCCTTGGGGGTGTGAACAAATGTATCGATGTTATAGATAAGGACTGCTAATGTGGTCCGAGCTGACGTACATTAACTACCGGCATTTATAAGGCAAGAATGACAAAACGTCGGTACAGGGTACCCATTTCAAGCACTGCCTTTATCCCACCTCCCAGTGTAAAAACTAATCCCTTCAGAATAGGGTGAAAAAATTACAGAGACCCTCCATAAATAATGAACTTACCCCACCTTCTGGTGTAAAACTAATCCTGTGCGAATAGGACTGAAGTGAAGAGAGAAAGAATAATACGAAATAAACCGTTCGTCTTATAATGTACAGTTCAGCTGTCAAGCATTGTCAGTGTTGGGGTGTACCGGTATCTGAAAATCTCCAAAGAAACCCCAATTTTAAATCAATTTTCAGTACCGAACGTAAACGACAGCTTTCCTCTCAATGCCCCATTACTCCCTTCCCTTGATACTTGCCATGTGCACTTCTTAGGACACGCCCCCAAACCCCTGATTGCCTTGGAAGTGATCGTGACTTTAAGTGCTCCACCCTCTTATTGGTGAAGTCCCCCTTATCGGAAATTCACATGGAACTAGAAACCCCCTCGCCTATTTCTTTGACGCGATTGGGACCTCTCAGGGGATCCTCTAACTCCACCCTTATTGCTTTAACAAGATCGGAACATTCACGGCTTCAATAGGGTAGTGGTGTCTAGTGCGGTGCAATGGCACGGCACACCGGGGAGGATGGAGTAAGACATGGGATATTGGAGTTAACCAGTATTTGGAGTGTATCAATACCGTGTCACACAAACGACCATAAGACGCTGAGGTGGTTTGGGGCAGCCACCCGTATAATTTTTCCTGGCTGCAAAATTGAGTCTAAAGAACAGACATGTTCACACAACAGAGTCCAAAACAGAACTGATTCATTATACACAAGATGGCCAGTAGAGGAAATGATGTCATCAGAACCAGAACCGGAAGTGATGTCGTTGGCTGACCCAGAGCCGGGTGGGATTTCCCTAGAATGGTCTACAAAAGATCGAGAGGGAGGATTAGTGCACTTCGCCACCCCCTGGTCCGGCGTGGAATTACATGTACTCAAGCCCTTTAGTTGTTTCCTAAACACACGTGTGTGACAACAGGTACTGGCATCGTTATCGAAGTCAGCATTTTAGTAACAGTCTATATTACTGAGATAACAAATTGGGGAATTTATGTTGATTTGCTCACATAACGACACAAGTATGGCTCTTTCTATATTACGTTTAGAGAACTGTCAAATGAAACGACTCCCTCAGTGTTTTATTAATAATGGGGACTGAACCAGTAACCTTAGATTTCACAGTTAAGCACCTTATACAAAGGATCAGTGTGGCCCCCTAGTGGCTAAGGTTAGTTTCTGCATTGCTGAGGATACCACAGTAGCAACGCCACATCGACTTGTTTAGCTAACACAGCTATCCAAAGGAACCTGCAATCAGCATGGTACGGCTATTCTTTATTTTCGGAAAAATTCGGCACGCCAGAAGGTGACGGGACCCTCTAGGCCACAAAGGGACTCAATAATGGGGAGCGGGGCACATTGTGGTTTACATCTCAACAGCATTCCTGCGCAAATCTTGTTAAATCACGTTAATTCAGGGAACCGAGCAGACGTTTCACCGTCCAGGCGTCTTTTCTGCACGACTCAAAGAAGGTCAGTTTGCCATCTTTAAATGTTTGTGTTTGTTCCGATTGCCCATTCTGATGCCACTGACCACAAGAGCCAAACTTGGGTGGTCCAGCAGCTGGAAAACATTCCAAAGAAGGGACCAAAGGTATAAAAGGCGCAGTTTTGTGTGTGTTTTCTTTTTGGGGTGGTGGGGAGTTTATTAGTCTTACGATTATTCCAATAAAGTCGAGATCAAAGATCTAAATAAAGCACGGGCCAAGGCCGTCTGGGAGACCTCTTCATTTTGGGAACAACGTCACATTGTACCGATAAACTCGTAGACTGTACGGCGGCCGTGTGATTTCATATAAAGGAGCTTTGTGCCCCACTGAAGAGCAGTGAATGCTTTGCATGTTTGCCTAAAGCACGGCTGCTTACTTGTTGTTGAGGTGCGGTTCTTGCCAGGCCAGACCTGGTCCTTGTAGACGTCGGTGGGTGGGTTGAGCCAACTTCAAGGGTGGCACAATTCAATTGAGTACCCTAAAACAAAATCCGAGCCCCTGCCGTTCCTTAAAATGAGGGCCTACAAGGCAATGCCGTCAAAAGCAAACAAAGTCGTCCTCTTCGTCCTTCGAACTGCCACCTGATTTGTCGTTGGACCCTGTCAGTTAGACGGGCTTGGACAACACAGGTCCTCTCTGCCTATGTCAGTACACGCGTTTGGGTGAAACGTGGTACAAAGTCTCGGTGACTGCCATATTGGAATTCACGCCGTTTCCCATGTGTTCGAGTTCAGGACTCAACCCAGCTGCCCGTGAAATTGAGGACACTTGCTGCCGTGTATAGCAGCAAGGAGACACCGCCGAAAATGTTGCACAAATGTTAGAAAGGTTTTCTTCACACAAAGAATCGCAGACACTTGGAATTAGTGACCATATAGTTTGGTGGCCAGCAGGGCATTATGAACCTTCAAAACTCGACTCGGAAGTTTTTGGAGGAAATTAGGTGGGTGGATAGGATTGGCGAGTTTTGTTGGGAGGGATCGTTCTCATCGAGATTTTCCTAAAGGCTGCAACTCCTGTCACAATCGGCGTTCACCATACCTCATTACGGTTGATAAATGGCGAAAGTGTGCCCTCCCCATATCTTGTAGTAAGATTAGCACGAACTGCACCTCTTTTGGTCGAGAAATACCAATATGGAGCGCCAGCATTGCTGCTCTTCACAATTTCAGCGGAGATCCAGGGTCAAAGGGGGCGAATGCCAACCTCTGTGTATTTTACGGGTACGGCCATAGTAGCAGTGAAACTAGAGAGGGCAGCGGGGTATTGGCATCCCTGATTGATAAACAGAAAGTTCCTTCAAAATAAGTTAGAAAATCTAACTTGAAAAATCAAAGCAACTAGTGGTCCATCGTGTGTGGCGTGTCCTGTCCTCGGTGGGGTCAGTCAGGGGGTCCAGACTGAATGCTGACTTATGTGGTAGATGGGACTGTAGGGGTGGAGCTTCTGTATGAAGGGGCGGGATTTTGTGTGTGCAGGGCAGAAGGGGCGGGGCTTGGGTCTGTTGGCTGGAAGTGATGCGATGGTCTCACCTGAATCATCACTCCCCTTCATTCTAACAGAAACAGCACAGAGGCAGTCAGTGATGGTGTTACTCTGTTACCCTTCTCCATGTTTACCTGTGGCTCCCGTGACACCTTACCTTAGTCCACATTTCTAGCACTGACCGGATCCTGTCACAATAAAATCAATTAATTCTGGGAGTTCTGCGGTGGGATGCCGCCCTTTCCGGAATTTATTTCCTGCCTTGTGCCCTGTGTTGGCTCCAGCAGACCCCCGTGACCCTGTAGTTAGGATATAGCGGGCTGGAAAATGACCGACTGTCAGAAAAGTCCTTTGGCGACCTCTAATGGCAGAATATTAGAAACATTTGAACCTCTTTATACCAAATTATCCATAATCGACTTACTTTTCCGCAAAGACACACAGCATTAATGGCTCAAGTGATATGAGAAAAGGACAAACTATTCTCACAACGTGCAGCAAGTAAACAAGGGCACGAATGAAGTACGACGCCTGAACTTTCACCCGGAAATATGTAAGAATATTTACATATAATGTTTTATCTAATATTCTGCCATTAGAGGTCGCCGTTTAACCTGACAAAGGACTTTCTGACACTGACTGACTGGCTGATTTATATAGCGCCCTTCCATGTGAAGAACCTCTCCAGACTCTGTAGGCCGTTGTTTTCCATTATTTCTATAATGTAAGTTGATGTGAGATGTTGGGAGCGAACCTCTCATATTTTGATCTGATAAAGTGCCTTTCATACGGAATCCTCTATGTCGGAATATTTTGGACAAAATGAAATAATTAAATACAGAAATAAATAAACGTATTGCGATTTGTGACAATAAATGTAATAAAACTTAGTGTATGTAATTATCTGTTTTGTGCCGCTTATTTCTTTATGTGTTTACTTCATTGTTTCTTCCTTTATTTATTTCAGTGACACCGCATGTGACATGACATACACCTTGAGATAAAAACGTCATCATTGAAAGGGTGGGCTGTAGGTGGTACTCTTGTGTTCTGGATTTGGTGAACGCTCAAAGTGGGTATGTATGTGGTGCCCGAAATGAATGCGCAAAGCAGCGACTTTAATTGAAGAAGCTCCGAATTCATCAAGTAGATGTGGCACTTGATGGCCTAAGGGTTACATTACATCCCCTCTGCTGACGATTCACCAATCGAAACACAGTACTCGCTAGAGCCCACCCTCTCGACTTTGACGGGTGAAGGTGACAGTTTCCATTGCAAGGTGTACTTCAGGTGTCACAGAAATAAAAGAAATGAAGGAAAATCTGAATAAATACATAAAGAAACGAGCAGCAGTATTTCATGACACGTTAGGCTTACAAATTGTTGAGTTTTTATTCATTTATTTGCTGTGCTGTCCATCTAAGATGAGTTGAAATCTTAGGAATTAGGGTTAGACTTGGGGTTAGGCCTCAGTTTTTGGATATTCTTTATTAAACCTGGGTGGCACGGTGGCACAATGGTAGCGCTGCTGCCTCGCAGTAAGGAGATCTGGGTTTGCTTCCCAGGTCCTCCCTGCGTGGAGTCTGCATGTTCTCCCCGTGTCTGCGTGGGTTTCCTCCCACAGTCCAAAGACATGCAGGTTAGGTGCATTGGCCATCCTAAATTGTCCCTCGTGTGTGCCCTGCGGTGGGTTGGCGCCCTGCCCGGAATTTGTTCCTGCCTTGTGCCCTTTATTGGCTGGGATTGGCTCCAGCAGACCCCCGTGACCCTGTATTAGGATATAGCGGGTTGGACAATGACTGACTGCCCGACTTTATTAAACCCTGTGGGGGTATTGTCTTTCTGCATGACCTTTCTAGAGCACAGGGTCTGCCATTATACAGCGAGCAGGTTAAGGGTCTTGCCGATTTGAACCAGCAAACTTGTAGATTTGCAGCTCACTATCTATTGAAATGTATTTTGTAATGCTGAAGTCATTTCAACAGATGGTGCATATGTGATATGCCATTTGGTATGGGATTCGTGCTCATATTTGAGATGCACCATCTGTTGGATAGCAGACATAGCAACTGGATGGACGCACGGATATTTATCCTTGTATTAAGGTGGATTGTCACATTTTACAATACGTTTCTTTTTCTTTCTTTCTTTCTTTCTTTCTTTCTTTCTTTCTTTCTTTCTTTCAATTTTGCCAAAACTATTCCGACATAATCTTCAGGTATACATTCATTTTTACATGGGGACTATCTAAAAAAAAACTCTGTGCCTTACAGTCCACGGTGGGCCGGATAGCGTCAGGTTTCCGTCGTCAGGGTTGCCGTTCCAGGACAGCCAATCAGCTTTACAGGCGGCCGCTGACATCACAAAGCGGGGACTGCAGGCACACAATGGCCGACCCTTTAATAACAACTTAAACAAAATGTGCTTATCTTGAGAATTGAAATGAATACGGGAAGCTTGGAGGATTTTGCACTTAATTCCACGAATGAAGAAAGAAGGGGAACTGGGGGTGGGGGATTCGACGAGGGTTGGGGGGGCCGGTGTCGTTTTATTTTATTATTTTTTTTTCTCCAAACCGTGGATTTTGTGTGCCTTTTTGTGCAATTCCTTCTTCGTGATGACCGGTAAATTGGGAAGTGGGGTTAAAAATCAACAGACAGATACTGATAATAATAGAAGTGTTCTTATTTATTGCAAACATTTCCACAATTTTAGCAGGATGGACTTATTCTAATAGGACTCTAAGGTGTAAATTCTCGATTAAGCACAATTTTTTTTTTTTTTTTGCTGGTAACTTTTTTTTTGTATTAAAAACTATTTTATAAAATTTGGCCTTTTTTTTTTTTAAATGCGCTTATTTATTTTCTGTGAACTGTTAAGTGTGTGTATGTTATCTTATCTTATTAGCACTTAAAATCAAGTGTCGGGTTACACAGGTGGGGTATTAATGGTCTACTGCCAGGAAGAAATACTCTGACCAATTCTGAAGAAGACGAAGAAGAAGAAGACAGGGAACAAAACAAAAAAAATGGGCTTGTGAAGCCAATGGTTTTGTATACATAGAAATATTATTTTGTATAATGTAATTTAAAAATGTAACGGCTGCAGGCAGCAACCTGGGAAGCAGTTCATTCATTTTTGTACGGCGTTCTGGGTCGGTGATGCCCGGATTTCCTGGGAGGTATAAAAAAAAAATTGGGTTTAAATAAAATGACTCGTTGGGCTTCTGTGTTTCCGGCCTTGAGCGTCTCGGCAGGCCAGAAATCCAAAGGCCAAGCCGTGGCTGCCCGGGTCACCGAGGTGCCAACGAGCCATCCGGGTGTGGCACATGCAAACGCCACAGTCTGCCATCGGCACTCTGAAATTTCAAATTCTGTCCCCGTCATTGGATTCTTTTACTTTTGGGAATAACGTTTTGTTTTTGTGTGGAGGGCTGAAAATGTTTACATTGTGTTTACAATTTGCATTCGGATTATCGAAACAGAAGCATCTCTCGCCATCAGCGTCCATTCCAGCTCGTGCTTCATTTCCTACGCCTTTATTTAATAGCTTTGCTTACTGTTGTTTTATAAAAGGTTGGTGGGGGTGGGAAGGGGGCTTAAAAAGCATATTGTGTTGCCTTCTTGTAAACGTAAGCTTTATTTTTTAAGTGGCTCTCATCATGTTATCGCTTTGTTCCACGCACATACTGTACATGCCCTGCGTCTGTTGTTTGAGCTCCGGGTCTTCAGTGACTGCGAAAAAAGTCATCGGGGGCTTGGAGTAGTCGGTGGGATCCTCATTGTCATTTCTTTCACAATTGTAATGTTTATTTGAAGATCGGTAATAATAAAAACTGCTTTTTTTTTGTTATTGTTTTGTATCTTATTATATATCACACTTTATTTTGTACAGCAGATTATCAACATCTACCATCAGAAGACACCAACAACAGGAGGAAAAATACAATTCACTCAAGTTGAAACACAAAATTAACTGGCACAAAAAAACCACCTTGAATGCAAACCAACATACAATACACTGGAGGGGCAGCCGAAAACTGAGCCCTCGCCTTTAGTGCTCAACCGATAATTGAGTTTTAGAGCGATAACAATATTGATTGGGCGTAACAATGAGCAATTACTGATAAATAATGTGCCGATTAAAATGGTGTGTTCATGTATTACAAACAGGGGACTGCAGGCGCCAGGAGCACAAGTGTGTCATCATTAAACCGATTTCACGTCTCTGCTCTGTAAGAACATTTGATGTTCACAAAGAAACACCAAAGGAGTCCAAATTAAATCACAGCCAGCTAGCAAGTTTGCCAGAGAAACACGTGGGGCTCGGTCGAGAGCAAAGGGTTGTATGTACTTCTTTGGAGAAAGACGAGACGCTTTGAAAAATGGCAAAGGACAGGTTGGCACGCATTTATTGACAAACGTCCTATCAAGTTATCTCTGAAATTTACAGATGCAAGACTTGCATGTCCAACCAACATGATACACGCCAGCACTCTCTGAGTAAATGATGAACAAGAGGGCATTAAAACACGCCATTCAATTTTAATTAAAAAATAGATAGATAGGAAAGGCACTATATTATAGATAGATAGATAGATAGATAGATGTGAAAGGCACTATATAATAGATAGATAGATGTGAAAGGCACTATATAATAGATAGATAGATAGAAATGAAAGGCACTATATTATAGATAGATAGATAGATGTGAAAGGCACTATATAATAGATAGATAGATAGATAGATAGATAGATAGATGTGAAAGGCACTATATAATAGATAATGTGAGAGGGTCAGCCCGGACACAACCAAACGTACACCAACTGTTCATAATAACACACGCTTTATTATAACAAATGTCCCCAAACACCAGTCCCGCACACTCACAGTTCTTCCTGCACCAAACACCCTGTCGTCCGTGGGCTGCCTGTCCTCTCCTCACGGGAGCTTCGTCCTGCTCCCGCTCCCAACTGTAGGAAGGCACCCCCTTTTATTTCCACCCAGATGTGCTCCAGGTGCTTGATGATGCTCTTCCGGCAGCACTTCCTGGTGTGGCAGAAGTGCTGCCTTTGCACCCGGAAGCACTCCGGGCATTCCTGGAAGGTCCTTTCTCCACCCTCCCAGGTGTGGCAGAAGTGGTGTTCTCCCAGGCTCCACGACGCTCGGACGCCCCCTGGCGGTTGCCACGGGCTCTATTGGGCTTGAGCCCCCTTGCTCCTTCCCTATGGTCCTCTCAACCTCCTGGGCAGTTGCCCTCTCGTGGCCCGGGGAACGTATAGACTACCTCCCGGTCCTTCCCGCTGTCCTGGTTGGGTCTGACCCCCAGCCTCCTGTGACAATCGATAGATAGATATGAAAGGCACTATATGATAGATAGATAGATGGATGTGAAAGGCACTAAATAACAGATAGATAGATAGATAGATAGATAGTTCCTTTCATATCTATCTATCTATCTATTATATGGAGCCTTTCACATCCATCTATCTATCTACCTATTATATAGTGCCTTTCATATCTATCTATCTATCTATCTATCTAATAGGTAGATAGATAGATGGATGTGAAAGGCTCCATATAATAGATAGATAGATAGATAGAAAGGCACTAAATAACAGATAGACAGATAGATAGATAGATAGTTTATCTATAGTTTATCCATCTATCTATTAACCCCTTAGAAACTGCAGGGTTACAGCAGCAGACATAAAAGTCACAAATGCACATAATCGGTCCAGCAGTTTCCGGCTCAAGTACATCACGGGGTGTTCAACACCATCGACACTTTGGCTCAACACGGCGCCCAGGCCTGTGTCCGAAGTGTCGGTCTGGAGGATAAAAGGAAGCCCAAAATCAGGGGTCCTTAATACAGGTGCCGACGTCAGGGCCTTTTTTAGGTCACTGAATGCATGTTGCGCCTTGTCGTTCCATACCACGTACAGGGGAGCGCCCTTCTTTGTTAAATTGGTCAAGGGTGCTGCCCTTTCGGAGAAACTGGGTACGAACCGGTGGTAGTACCCCGCCAACCCCAAGAAAGCCTGCACCTGTCTCTTGGTATACGGACGGGGCCATTCCAGGATGTCTTTGACTTTGGAACATTGGGGTCTCACCTGTTCTCGTCCCACAAGGTAGCCTAAATATTTGGCCTCCTTTAAGCCAAAAAAACATTTACGGGGGTTAATGCGGAGGTCGGCTTTAGCCAGTGTTGCGAGGACAGCAGAGACCTGCAATAGATGCTCCTCCCAGGTGCCGGAATAGATGACGACGTCATCCAGGTAGGCGGCAATATAGGACTGGTGGGGCTTCAGCACTCTGTCCACCAGACGTTGAAATGTCACCGGGGCCCCGTGCAGCCCAAATGGGAGGACCTTGTATTGCCAATGTCCACTAGGGGTGCTAAAGGCCGTTTTTTCTTTTGCAGATGCCGTTAAGGAAATTTGCCAATACCCTTTCGTCATATCAAGAGTAGTCAAGTATCGAGCCGCACCCAGCCGCTCAAGTAGGTCGTCAACGCGGGGCATCGGGTAGGCGTCGAACTTGGAGACCTGATTCAGACGGCTTGGAAACGAGGACGATAGGACTGGACCAAGGACTATGGCTTTCCTCAATAATGTCCATATCCAACATCCGTTGCACCTCCAGTTCCACTTCGGTGCGTTTTGCCTCCGGGAGTCTATAGGGCCTCTCCCGGATAATTACTACGGGGTCCGTGACAATATCGTGCGCAACCAGCGAGGTCCGGCCCGGTGACTCGCTCACTACTTCGGGAACGGCCTGGATTGCCTGGGTTATCTCCTGCCGCTGTAAGGGTGTCAGCTCATCACCGAGGTTAAGGGCAGACGTGCTAGCGAATATGGAGAGGGATCTACGAGTGTCGGGAGACTCCTCCCTGTTCGTCCAAGGTTTTAACAAATTGACATGGTAGATCCTCTCGCTCGGCCGACGATTAGGTTGTTTAACTAAATAGTCGACGAGTCCCTTTCTTTCCTTAACCTCGTATGGCCCCTGCCAGTGAGCTAGCAACTTGGAATGGGAGGTAGGAACGAGCACCATCACTCGATCCCCCGGGTGGAACTCTCTGAGGACAGAGTTGCGGTTGTAACACCGGGCCTGCGCTGCCTGCGCACGAGTCACATGGTCATTTAGGAGTGGCCTGATTTTAGCTAGTCTGTCGCGCAGTTGCGCCACATACTCCAATATATTGGAGGAGGGAAGGGCCTCAGTCTCCCAGCCCTCTTTTAGTATGTCTAAAAGTCCTCGGGGTTGTCGCCTGTACAATAATTCAAAAGGGGAGAAGCCCGTAGAGGCCTGGGGCACTTCCCGGTAAGCAAAAAGCACGAGCGGTAGGAGCTGGTCCCAATTCCTGCCATCGGCGTTGACTACCTTGCGGAGCATCTGTTTAAGCGTCTGATTAAAACGAGTCTACCAGCCCGTCTGTTTGAGGGTGGTAGACAGACGCCTTCAGGTGCTTTATTCGCAGTAATCTGGCAACCTCCCTGAATGTATCTGAGGTGAAGGGTGTATCCTGGTCCGTGAGGACTTCTTTGGGGATACCAACTCTAGAGAATAGGTTGACTAATTCCTTTACGATGTTTTTTGTGTTAGCGGAGTGCAGGGGAACCACCTCTGGGTATCGGGTAGCGTAATCCACCATCCAATATGTACTTATGGCCACAGTTTGAGGGTTCCAGGGGTCCTACTAAGTCCACCCCTATTCTGTCAAAGGGATATCTGTCAGGGGTATTGGGACGAGAGGAGTGCTGTCCCTCCTAGGAATCTGGCGAGTCTGACATTCCGGACAGGACTGACAGAAGCGCCGGACCTCCTCGTTGATCCCAGGCAAGTAAAAGCGGAGTTGGATCCTCTCCAAAGTTTTTTCGGCCCTGAGGTGGGCGCCTAGGAGGTGAGCGTGAGCTAGTTCACATACCTCCCGCCGGAAGGTACGCGGCACTAGCAACAATTTCCGCACCTCGCCCTCGTGGGTTGCCTCCCGATACAGCAGATCATTTTCCAGAACAAAGAAGGGCTCGCATGGCATGGAACCGTCAGCTTGTGAGCTGCCTGGAAGAACAATCGCATTCCAGGCAAACCGCAAGGAATCGTCATTCCACTGCTCCCTTTTAAATGAGGCAGGCGTGGACCGAAATTGATGGTCCAAGTTGCTCAGGGGGTCTTGTGAGCGGGTTAGCGGAAGCGTTCCCTGGCTAGTCCCTTCTCCGGCGGATACTTCCGGGTCAGGGTCCGTCGCCGAGGAAGCGTCCCCCGATGTGCCTGCGCCATTAGGGCTTGCCCCAGAGCACGGCGTGGAGACCGCGGGAAGGGCACCTCGTCCCCTCATAGCCAGACCCAGTGAGGCCCCGGGAGCAGTGTGTGTCTTACCGCAGTTTCTGTGTGACCAGTCTTGACCCAAAATCACTGGATAGGGGGGTTCGGGCAACACAGCGACCACCAAATTAGACAACTGCCCCTTCCAGGAGATGTAACACAAGTGACTTGCAAATGTTGCTTAAGCCACTGTCGCGGTAATACATAACGGTGAGCGACAATGGTAATGTCAAACAGAGCCACCACCGAGTGCCCATTCAATAACACCACTCCCGTGTTTAAAATTGCCAGCGGGTGCGACGGACAGGTCGGCAGTAGGTGGCCGGTCTCACCGCACTTGTAACAGCGTGGGGAGGCCGGCTTTTCTTTGGGCCTTTGCGGCGCTTCCGCAGCGCGTCGAGAGGGCTCTGTCGGTTCCCACGAGGCGGATCAGGTCTTACCCTCCGGGCTTCTGCCAACCTGGCCTTCATTTCCTCCAACTCCCGGGTGGTAGCGGCTTGCGCTTGCTGCAGGGCCAGGATCTGGGTGTTCATCCCCTGCAGCACTGTGTTGAGGTCTTGTCCTTCTGTCATTTTTCTCCGACTTGTATCCTGCCGGCTACGCCAGTGTAAAAGATGAAATAATAAGCAGCATAAAGTTTTGGGGATTTCCGGCCCCGTATATTGTAGACAATCCACAATTCAAAAAAAACTCAGGTCAAACATAAACACAAAACAGGTTCAAATGCGCGACGCCATTCTAGGCGTCGGCGGCCATTTTATAAGGGAGGAGCCGGAAGTGGAGGAATGCTGGGAAGGAACCGTGAGGGAGGATGGGACTGATGACGTCAGGAAAGATGGTGGAGGAAGGGCGGAAGTAAGCATACTGTGGGAAGGCTTATGATGGCGGAGCGTCTTTTTTCCTGGAAGAAATCAAAGGAGAAAGGTTAGTACCCCACCACTCCCTGCCGGCGAACTTCTTCCGAAGCGGTTTAAGGTCCATCCACGGTCTCCTATTCGCGCGTGCGTGACAATAGATAGATAGATAGATAGTTAGGAAAGGCAATATCTGATTGATAGATAGATAGATAGATAGATAGATAGGAAAGGCACTATATAATAGATAGATAGATAGATAGATTGGAAAGGCACTATATAATAGATAGATAGATAGATAGATAGATGGAAAGGCACTATATGATAGATAGATAGATAGATAGATAGATGTGAAAGGCACTATATAATAGATAGATAGATTTGTTATTTTCATGGAAATTTTTACATACGTATAAGAAGTAACAATTTTACATTACAGCGAGTATTTAACCATAGTAAAGAATAGTAAAACGTAATAATTTGAAATTAAATTATGTTTAATGTTGCGTCAGAGGTATTTGTTGTGTAATTTGATCCCATTCTGTTTGGCTTTGAAATTAACATGCAAGTACTTTTTAAAACTGTTTTTGAATTAACTTTTCGTCAATACCACATTGAATTTTGATTCTGTGTTTGGACTTTCATCGTGACAACGCAATGTATTACTGCCCGTGACTGAATTTCGTTTCTTTCTCTCTATTAAATAAAACAACTTTTTCGAATGTTTGTCCCTGTGATTTCTTAATTGTCTTTGCTATTCTAACGGGAAACTGTAAACATTTTAATATGAATGGCATATCAAAATCTCCTTTGGTGTCTCATGTTATCCCCTGAAGATGGACTACGTTACCTTCCTTGGATTCATCCTCCTTTCAACAGTAATTCGGCCGGTGGAAGACCAGACGGTGTTAATGGTTGTTGATATTCTTCATGATATTGTAAGTTGTCGTTTTCATCTTCCGCACCATCGACAGCAACTGTTTCAGTGTAGTCTATTGGTACGCATTTAACCAATCTGACGTGTAACTGTTTGACAAATTTTCCGTTAATTCGTTTGACTTCATCGTTTATCACTGCTAGGATTGCCCGTCTACTCATTTCTTTTGTTGATAACCCTTCGGGATGAAATTCATCAATAACATTTGGACATAATACATCTTCTTTAATTGGAAACTTATAGTGAGGAAAACCATAAAATTTATAAGAGCTGAGAGATCAAGAAGTGTTTCTGACAAAAGTATTCACACCAATGAGAGGTGAGAGGGCTGTGGGTGCGGGCCGTTAACTGGAAATGGTGGAGAGGAGGGTGGGACTTGAAAAAATCTCTTCAAAAAAGTCTTGTCTCGTTCCAGGATTTTTTTTTTATATAATAGAGAAAAATAAATGTCCATTCAAAAGCTCTGTCTTTAAAATGTCCTCCATATAAACCACAGTCGGCAACTTTTTCTGTCAGCAGAGTATTACACCTCCAGTTTGGACAAAATGAGATTTTCTCCAAAGTCACACATGTGCATTGCAGGACCTCCACGAAGGCTCAGTCGAGGTACAGTGTGTAGTAACCCACCGAGATAAGGGGGGGCGCTGTTGCTAATGATGTCACTTCCTTCTTACCCCACAGTGCCGAGAAGTCACCTGGTGTAGACATTTAGGCAGGTCCCGCTGCCATAAAACCCCAGGCATCCTGGAAAGAGGTATCATAACTGACCACCTTAAAGCCTTTATTATATAAAGGGACGCACGTCATCAGGCGTTATTTCTGTTTTTTTTATTTTCGCTTTTTTTGTCTCCGGGTGAATAAAAGGAACAACGCGGCTGACACCCCAGAATTTCTTCCTGCAGTTCTGAGCTGTCATTTCCACACCCAGCCAAACCAAGCCTACGTCAGAAAATTCTTAAACCAAAAATCAATGTACAGTATATCTTTGAAGGGCTGACACATTTCGGAAAAGTCCTTCCTCTGGGCCAGATGTTTACAAAATCACTTGGTGTATTCTGTTTTAAAAGATTCAATTAAATTCGATTAGATTTAATAGATTAGAATAGATTATTATGTGACTTACTATTAAACTGTACTGTATGACATGTTTCTTTGTTTTATATATACTAGGTGGCTCCGCCCCCTGCTCACTTCGCTCACCCACCCCCGGGTTTGGTTATTTGCTCCGCCCCCTGCTCACTTCGCTTGCCCACCCCCGGGTTTGGTTATTTGCTCCACCCCCTGCTCACTTCGCTCGCCCACCCCCGGGTTTGATTATTTGCTCCGCCCCCTGCTCACTTCGCCCACCCCCAGGTTTGGTTATTTGCTCCGCCCCCCTACTCACTTCGCTCACCCACCCCCGGGTTTGGTTATTTGCTCCACCCCCTGCTCACTTCGCTCGCCCCTGGTTTGGTTATCCAGATATACAATTTAAAGAGATTGTTATTTTCATTGGTATTGTCACATACTCCTTCGATTCTATGTTGCATTGCTTCTCCGTGATCATAAATATTCACCTGACTGAATTGTGGTTTCTTCGAAATTAAACTTATCGTAGCTTTTATTGTTGCAGGACCACAGATTCTCATAGCGTATGGTCCATTATTGTGTAAATCTACACTTCGAGCATTGAATGAATCGCGACAAGCTTATTGTAGACTGCAGTGCTTGTGGATTTCACTTTCACCAAACAACAAATCTTTTAATTCTTGCCGATACGCCTCTTCATTGGTAGGCAACACAACTTCTCACTACCTGATGGTAACACGAATCTGACGATCTACGAGTCTCTGACTTAAACTTTAAAGCCTTGCTGGTATCTACATCCATCCATCCATTATCCAACCCGCTATATCCTAACTACAGGGTCACGGTGTAGCAGCGCTACTATGAATTAAAACTGCATCTCCCAGCAGTCCCTGCAGGGGCTGTTGGGGTCAAAGGTGGTCAGAGGCGTTTAAAAGGAGGGCAGGTGGCCAAGGGAAATAAAAAAAAAGTGTTTTGTGTTTCATTTACCTGTCGGACTGCCTTCTGTCAATTAAGCCGTAATTAGTTTTGTGTCCTGGATTGTATTCGTTGTTGGGGTGTGGATCGTCTTCCATCTTCCATGTGTGCTGAGGACTGATTGTGATTCCTTGGCTTCCCCTCAAGAACAGGAGCGCTGCTGAACCATCCACCCGTCTTCACCCTGTGTGACTGTTGTTTCATTGCCTTTCAGCGTGCAGATCTCTGGACTCACTCTCGTCATCTTTCATTTCATCCGGTGTGGTTTCCATGGACTTTGCTGTGTGGAGTGGTTTGTATTTATGTTTAATGTAATATCACCGTAGGGGTACAGGGTGGTATTATTGTTTCCATTTATCCATCCATCCACCCATTTTCTAACCCGCTGAATCCGAATACACGGGGGGTCACGGGGGTCTGCTGGAGCCAATCCCAGCCAACACAGGCACTGGGCAGGGTGCCAACCCACCACAGGACACACACAAACACACCCACACACCAAGCACACACTAGAGCCAATTTAGGATTGCCAATCCACCTAACCTGCATGTCTTTGGATTGCGGCCGGAGGAAACCCACGCAGACACGGGGAAAGCGAACCCGGATCTCCTAACTGCGAGGCAGCAGCACTACCACTGCGCCACCGTGCTGCCCTTGTTTCCATTTATATTATTTAATTTCATTATATTCTTTAATTGTTGTCAGTTCTCAGTGTGCTCTTTTTGTGAGTGTGTGCGGATCGGGCCAATGCTGGGAGCGTCCCTGGGATCCTCTATAAAAATAAATACAGTAAAACACTGTCATCTTGATGGTGTGAATCTTAGCGGCACCGGACCGCTACAACGGGGGTCTGCCGGAGCCAATCCCAGCCAGCACAGGGCGCAAGGCAGGAAACAAACCCCGGTCAGGGCGCCAGCCCACTGCAGGGCACACACACACACACACACGCGCACACTAGGGACAAACCTAACCTGCATGTCTGTGGACTGTGGGAGGAAACCCACGCAGACACGGGGAGAACAACAACATCTACGTACTTCTGTCCTATCACCTGTGTCCAAATTTTGTTGTTCCGAGTAATATTTTCCATTTGTTTGTGCTAATGTGATCTTTACTTTCTTTTTTTTTTTGAAACTTTCGAAGTTTCATATTCTTTAACTTGCTCTGCGTGTGCATCGCGCCCACGTTTCGTCTTTTATTTCTGACCCCAATTGGACCTACGAGGTTTTCAGTTCCACTTGGCCTGGGCTGATTATTACTTTCCTTATTTTATGAATTTGCACGTAGATTATTATTATTATTGTTCCTTTGTGCAGTCGTTTCTCGCCAAGGCTTTTGTGTCTCTTTTCGACTCGCTGCTCTTTCTTCTTCGCTTAGTCGTTCACACGCCATCTTGAACGCATCAATTTTTAAGAGCTGAGAGCACATGAAGTGTGTCTGCCAAAAGCATCCCAACAACTGCGAGGTTAGACGTCCGTGAACTCGTTTTAAATCGGTTGTAAGCAGGGCGTGACGTGCAAAAGTCTCTGTCTCAAAGTGTAAAGTGTCTTTCCGAGATGATCACGTCTCGACCCAAGATTTTTTTGTTATAATAGAGAGACCCCCGTGACCCTGTATTCGGATTCAGCGGGTTTGAAAATGGATGGATGGATAATAGAGAGATTGGTTGACTGTATAAAGTCCAGTTAGTGTACATACTTCATACTCGTATTGTGTACCTTTTTATTGAATGACTGGTTCCATTTTTTTTTCTTCTTTCGGTTGCTCTCCTTAAGAGGTCGCCATGTTGGATCTCCCGTATCTGTTCATCTATCCCTGTGTTTTATATCATTTTCACTCGCACCGACTGCCTCGCCACATCCATAAGCCTCCTCTTTGGCCTTCCTCTTTTCTGCTTGCCTGGCAGTTCCATCCTCAAAATCCTTTTCCCTGATGTACCCCTCATTTCTCCTCTGCCCGCGCCCAAACCATCAGTTTCACCTCTCTCACGTGGTCACCAAACTGTCATACCTGTCTGGGCACAAAGAAGGGCAAGTTGTTTCCTGCTCTAGTATGCCAGTTTGCCAGTGGGCACATTGGCTTCCTGGCAGGGATTGGCCGAAGATCCTTACCTGGCCAATGGGATTGAAGGACAGCAGGAGACAACCTTGGCAGGGTTACTTACTTCCCTTATACGCTAGATGGCAACCTACCTGGCTGACGCTACCTGTGTGGTGTGACACTAGAGGGCGCTGTCGCTCCTCCAAACCCACAGTCAACACGTCCAGACACCAGGTTAAAGTACCAGAGATAATTTTAATTTTTTCTATAATGTGCACCTCCACCTCCACAATACACAATAATAATCAATAATCGATACAATAATCCTCCTCTCCACCCAGCAGCTCCGTCACACTTCCTCCCAACTCCGGCTCAGCTTGCTGGGTTTCCCAAAGTCCTTTATATAGTTCGTGACCCGGAAATGCTCCTGTCCTTCAGTCCACGTGATCCAATAGCACTTCTGGGTTAGATGAAGACTTGTATTTTCTTCAGCCCGGAAGTACTTCTCTCCTTCCACCCCCACGACTTGGGAGTACTTCCGGGTTATAATAGAAACAACAATCTTCGTGTCTCCCTGCAGCGTCCCCTGGTGGCACCCACGGTATCCAACAGGGCTGTGCAGCCGAACTCCATTTTCCATGATGACCTGCGGGGAATCCGGGACACCTCCATGTTGCAGGGAGGACTCCATCTAGTGGCCTGGATGTATTGGCTGGGATAAGCCATCTCTCGCAGTGGACACCTGCAAGGCATGCTGGGAACTGGAACCTTGTCGGGCTCTGCGCTCGGGCACCCAGGGGTGTGCTGTAAGAATACGTGATCCCTACTTTGTGGACCCAGAAGTGTTGCCGACGGGCTATGCCCTGGCATTGGAAGTGAACCTGGGTCAGGTGGAAGAAGGACAAAGTTCACCTGGAGGAGTGGAAAGAGAGAGGAAAAGAGAAAGAGAAGGACTGTATTATGGGTAATTCTTTTTGTAAAGTATTTGTAAAAATAAACCTTTTAAATTGCATCAGGATGTGCTGTGGTGGTTGTGTCTGAGCTCTGGAGATGCTGCAACACCCCCTAGTGGTCACAATATGGATATGAATATTCAGTCTCCTGCCCAGGGCCGGATTAGGACTTTTAGAGGCCCTAAGCACTTAAAAGATGTTGGTGCCCCCCCCATATACAATATATGAGCTGCCCTCGCTCTCAGTGGACAACTGAATGGAACAGCTGACATGACCACGACGGAGACAAGAACAGTCACGTGAGCCATTGTGAACTATGTGGCAGTTACGAGATTCTGATTTTATTGTAGTCCCAAGATTAATAAGGATCATTAACCAATATTATTATTATTTTTATTATTATATGTTGTGATGAAATAAACGAGTCACAAAGTCTTGCAAAGAGTTGGGGAGCGACCCCGTATAATGTCCTGGGATAAATAGTGGTAAAAAGGATCAAAAGTAATAACGTTTGACAGATGAGGTTTGAATACATTGGGTTTTTATACAACATGGTGGCAGGAAATGACATCACAAGCAGATGGATGGAAGTGACGTTATGTTATGGCGGGCCAGAAGTGACATTATCTCTGTGAGCCAGAAGTGACGTCTTCATAGAGGGAGCCGGGAGTGGCGTCATCAAGAGGAGTCGGAAGTGACGTCATCGCTGGAATATGGAGCTGGGATTACTGAGTGGAAGCCATTTTGAGTGACCGGAAATATGGATGGTGAGTTCTTGTTTATCTTATTGTTGTTCTGTTAATGAAGAGAGAGTGAGGCATTAGTACGTTCAATCAACCCTGTATCCCTTGTAGTATCACTCACCCTAGGGCTTGGTGGCTGCCTCCTAAGCGTACGCGTGTGAAAATGTATATATTAGGCAAGCAATTTTTTCATTTAATGTGGAACCTGGTTCAGTGGCACCATACCGTCTGTGGTAAATCAGGCAATGCAACATTTATGTGGTGCCTCCCTAACTTCCCTCGATGCCCTAAGCATGTGCTTATTTTGCTTAATAGTTAATCCAGCCCTGCTCCTGCCCCTTCTTCTCAGCTCAGCTCCCCTATAGGACTCCTTTGATTTTATTCATTGAACGTGTTTTTCCATCCATCCATCCTCTTCCGCTTATCTGAGGTCGGGTCGCGGGGTCAGCAGCTTGAGCAGAGAGGCCCAGACTTCCCTTTCCCCGGCCACTTCTTCCAGCTCTTCCAGGAGAGTACCAAGGCGTTCCCAGGCCAGCAAACAGACATAGTCCCTCCAGCGTGTCCTGGGTCTTTCCCGGGGCCTCCTCCCGGTTGGACGTGCCCGGAACACCTCACCAGGGAGGCGTCCAGGAGGCATCGTGATCAGATGCCCGAGCCACCTCATCTGACTCCTCTCGATGCGGAGAAGTAGCGGCTCTGCTCTGAGCTCCTCATGGATGACTGAGCTTCTCACCCTATCTTTATTTTTTTCCTTTATCGATAAATCGATGTCGATGAGCTGAACCTACAGTGCTGAAATGAGCAGCATAATCTCTGGAGCAGGATTGGGGCTAATGTGTTAAAAGTAACGTGTTACTTCTAAAAATGTCGCGTAACCTAACACAATACTCATTTTAGTCAGTCATCGTCCAACCTGCTATATCCTAACTACAGGGTCACAGGGGTCTGCTGGTGCCAATCCCAGCCAGCACAGGGCGCAAGGCAGGAAACAAACCCCAGGCAGGGCGCCAGCCCACCGCAGGGCACACACACACTAGGAACAATTTAGGATCGCCAATGCACCTAAGCTGCGTGTCTTTGGACTGTGGGAGGAAACCCACGCAGACACGGGGAGAACATGCAAACTCCACGCAGGGAGGACCCGGGAAGTGAATTCAGGTCTCCTAACTGCGAGGCAGCAGCGCTACCCACTGTGCCACCATGCCACCTAATACTCATTTTATTGAAATAAAAATACCTGCTGTAATGGGTGGCATAGAGAGACTGGCATCCCAGCCGGGCCTGAACAGTCGGGAGGCCAGTGCAGCAGAAGTACCGGAGGGAGACAATTTTTTTGGGGTATTTTCTTCCCCAATATGTTAAGTGGCAGCCTCCTTGGATTACGATCCCCACGTGGACACCAGCAGGGCATGCTGGAACCTGTAGTCCTGAGAGGGAGGCCTATTGAGTGCCAAGGGGTCCGCCAGCGGGCACTGAAGGGATCGACAATCCGTACTTTGACCTGTAAGTGCTTCAATCAGGCTGTATCCATGCACCGGAAGTACTCCGGCGTCCAAGATAAAAGAGACCACTCGACCTCATTCAGGCGAGTTGGAGTCGGGAGGACGGAGGACAAAACTCACCTGGAGGTGTGAAGAAGAGGAAGAGAGGAGAAGAGTAGTGCTGCATTTGGTGGGTGCCCCTTTTAAAGCCTTTATACAAGGTACTGGTGTAAATGAACCTTTGATTTATACTGGTACTTGAGTCTGTGTGGCTGTGTCTGGGCTTAGGGGTGCTGCAATGCCCCCTAGTGGTCACACTGGGTTGTTTTTTTCCCAGCTGCACTGGGTGGAAGGTGAGAAGCACATGCATCAGTACGCCGGTCCCTTGCAGGGCTCCAGCACAAAAGAGTGTGCTGCATGCAATCCGTTAGCAGGAACCTATAAATAAAATGTCAGTTTAGTTTTGATCCAACTAATCGTATTGATATGATGAAATGGTGTGATCGGGTGGCGCAGCGTTCAGTGTTGATACCACAAATCATCTGTGGCTGAGGTCGAGGGCATAAAAAGGGAATGGATGTCACTTAGTTCGACACACACGAAGGACTAAACATATTTGAGAAACACAAAAATTATGCTTGTCATTGGACACGGCGGGTGGTTTTGACGTTGAATTCTTCTTGCACAGTCTGATGATTTCGGAGAGTTTTGCCAAAGTAGAACTCCAGTACTTGTAAATGGAGGCTTTTAGGAAAGGAGGTTTCTGCTCCCCTTATCCTGTATTTGTGTGTGCAGGTAAAGGCACTCATTGTGGGTCACCACGCATGACAACAACTACTGCCACCTAGTGCCCACTGTCTGCAGCAAATTCCTTCCTTTTGACCCGTGCAGTTTTCTTTTTCACTGACCTCTACCCGTCTCCATATTGCCAACCGAGTCACAAAGTGAGATTGGTCATATGCTGGAGTCTAAAATGAGCTTTTATTTTATTTTATTATTTTTTTGTATACTCCCGATTGGGAAATGAGGGGAAACAAACCCTCCGGCTTAAAGAAGTGGAACAGAGTAAAGAGTGTTTGTTCAAGCTTTTCAGTGTAGCAGCACTTCATGATGGAGCCTTTGGGAGGTTTGTACCAAATTTAACCGATGAGCCAGAACAATTAGCTTTTATATGGCAGTGTTTTACTGCATTTTCCAGATGGACTTGGTGAGGCAGAGGTCTCGTTTTGCAGAGGGAACTGTAAAATGTGAGCTGTTTACTTTTCACAAATTAATCTCCTCTCAGGAGAAGTCCCATCCGTCCACTTCCTGAGCCTGCAGAGTCCAATTCATAATTCGACAGTTAGAGTTCTGACAGGATGATGAGACTTCACCAGGGTGACTCACAAAAACTCAAAACGTGCAGATGGAAGAGACGTGCGCATTGCAATGCAACATCCTAGCCACTAGGGGGCCACAATGTAAAAAAAAAAGAAGTACACCCGCATTTACTAAGCCCACCCAACTCATCTGCAAACACGCTCAGCCAGCATTTGGTGGACGTGGCTGGGTCAGGGTGGTGCAGTAATTAGCACGGTTGTCTCCTAGATCAGGGGTCGCCAAGTCCAGTTCTGGAGGACCACCGAGCCTGCAGGTTCTCATTCTTACCCTGCCCTGTTTGTGAAGTCACTTTAATTGAATTGCTTTTTTAAGATTTGTTCCTCTGAATTGCTTCATTTCTTTCTTTAAATGGCATCCAAACAGAAGTGTAATGTGAAGTGAGGGAGCCAACAGAAGACCACCTAAGTCAGGGCCTCAAACCCCAACCAATTTCACTCCAACCAGCTGCTTAATGAGGTGCTGAGTCTTGTCGTTAATCAGATAGATAGATAGATATGACAGGCACTATATAATAGATAGATAGATAGGAAAGGCACTATATAATAGATAGATAGATAGATAGAGAGATAGATAGATAGATAGATAGATAGATAGATAGATAGATAGGAAAGGCACTATATAATAGATAGATAGATAGATTGATAGATATGAAAGGCACTATATAATAGATAGATAGATAGATAGATAAATATGAAAGGCACTATATAATAGATAGATAGATAGATAGATAGATGTATATGAAAGACACTATATAATAGATAGATAGATAGATATATGGATATGAAAGGCACTATATAATAGATAGATAGGAAAGGCACTATATAATAGATAGATAGATAGATAGATAGATACTTTATTCATCCCAAGGGGAAATTCCCATACTCCAGCAGCTGCATACTGATAATAACAATATTAAATTAAAGAGTGATAACAATGCAGGTATAACAGACAATAACTTTGTATAATGTTAACGTTTACCCCCCGGGTGGAATTGAAGAGTCGCATAGTGTGGGGTCTCCTCAGTCTGTCAGTGCAGCAGGACGGTGACAGCAGTCTGTGGCTGAAGCTGCTCCTCTGTCTGGAGATGATCCCGTTCAGTGGATGCAGTGGATTCTCCATGATTGACAGGAGTCTGCTCAGCGCCCGTCGCTCTGCCACGGATGTCAAACTGTCCAGCTCCGTGCCTACAATAGAGCCTGCCTTCTTCACCAGTTTGTCCAGGCGTGAGGCGTCCTTCTTCTTTATTCTGCCTCCCCAGCACACCACCGCGTAGAAGAGGACGCTCACCACAGCCGTCTGGTAGAACATCTGCAGCATCTTATTGAAGATGTTGAAGGACGCCAGACTTCTAATGAAGTATAGTCGGCTCTGTCCTCTCTTGCACAGATCATCAGTATTGGCAGACCAGTCCAGTTTATCATCCCGCTGCACTCCCAGGTATTTATAGGTCTGTACCCTCTGCACAGTCACCTCTGATGATCATGAGGTCCATGGGGGGCCTGGGCCTCCTAAAATCCACCACCAGCTCCTTGGTTTTGCTGGTGGTCAGGTGTAGGTGGTTTGAGTCGCACCATTCATCCAGATTAAGAAGGGTCAGCACAGATGACCTTTTAACTCTTTCGTCGTCTGGGAGTGTGTCCTAATAACGGTGTAACAGCCCTACTTAAAATGGACTGCAATTCTCAGCAGTCCTTGGATCACCACGCCTGGGATCACAAAGCTGCCACCAAGGCTGCTAGGAGAAAGAAGATGAGCCGCTGAATTTTAAAAGGGAGCCGTAAGAAGATCACGATTGTCTTGTGTGTGTTTCACTTCTTTCACCACAGCAGCTCAGTTCACAGATTTGCACTGCAGTTGTTCCCGACAGGGGTTACAATGGCTCTCTGAAGCTCCCCCTCATCACTCAGAGTTAAAGAAGAAGAATATCTCTCTCTGTCATCATTCAGGGAGCAGAGTGCTTCTTGGTGACGTCAGCAGAGGTCTCTTTCACTCGCTCCCGGTGCCCACTTTACTGCGTGGTCACTCCACCCCACCACAGTGCAAAGAACCGCTGACTACACCAAGTGTTCTGTGTGGACCCGGACAAACCACGACATATCTCAGTTGGAAGATTTGCAGTGTGGTAATAGCTGGTGGCCAGCTGTGAACCTGCAATGTCTGCATTGCCTTGGCTCTCATCACAGCGAAAGAAGGACTTCTGTACCTCGTTGTGCAGTGGCAGGCTATGAGTGGAGCGGAGAAGATCACTTCACGTCACGTCAGCTGAGCTCGCCTGCTCTCGGCCCCGACCTTACTGTGCGGCACCTCTACTTCCACAAGAGCCCATCGAGAACACCTCCAGATATGCACCTACTCAAGCCTCGTGTCCTTCACATTCATGCCAGATGATGACGCTTGCACTCTTTTATTTGCCTACAGAAACGTGGCTAACTTCTCATCACCTTTGTCTATTCAGTACCCCGTCACTCTTATTCAACTCTTGAAGTCTCTCTGCACCTCCATGACCTCTTCTCAACACACAGTATCTCTTAGCTTCCTCGGGCACATTCCTTCTTGATGGGAGCTCCGGCACATCGGCTCCATTTTCCACGCACAGACTCTCTCCAGCTGCATGACCATCAGACCCCTTTGGTAGTCGTAGCACTCCTATGTACCCCAGTGGGACTGCCTGCAAAGAATCTTGCAGAAGGATGTGGAAAGGCTTTTCATTTCCATCTGGATTATTCACTGTCACTCCAGGTAGCTGGCCACACTCCAGCCGTACAGGCTTAGCCTACCAGCCTGCTGCACTGACCACTCCAAGTAGGAAGCGGGCCAACTTGTAGAAGCTTTGTCTGTCAGCCACTACATTATGTTAAAGTGCACTCAAGGCGATGCGAGTTTTGTTTATCCTGTGGAGCCAGTAGCAGATCATAATTAGAACACAGTGCACGTCTGTGTGCTCTTTTTATTGGTTTTGGACAGTAGCCTCTTTCAGAAAATGTAATATCTTGGGCTAAATAATGCACTTCACCTAATTGGAGCAAATAAATCATAAATGAAAAAATTTGTAACACAGACATATTGTAATCCAGCTATGTTACTGGTCTAAGATGGGTTGGAATCTAAGTAATCAACATAAACTTTAACATTTAACATTAACATTTGCAGTGCACCATCTATTGGAATGTATTTTAAAATGCAAGTAGCAATCAATACGAGGCACCACATTTGTCATTCCAACAGATGGTGCATCACAATCATTTGTAGTATTCAGATACAATACTGTAAATGTTATGATGCGCAATCTGTTCAAATGACAAATCTAATGCATATATCTCTCTTATATGCCATTTGGTATGGGATTCGTAAAAGCAGTGCTAATATTTGTGTTGCACCTCCTGTTGGAATGATACATGTAATTCATTTCATTACTACAAATGTTGTGATGCACCATCTGTGGGAATGACAAAAGCAATGCATATATCTTTGTTATACACCATTTGGTATGGGATTCGTAAAAGCAGTGATAATGTTTGTGATGCACCACCTATTGGAATGACACATGCAATGCATTTTATTACTACAAATGTTGGTGTCATGCCATCTGTTTTAATGACAAGTGCAGTGCATATCTTTCTTATATGCCATTTGACATGGGATTCATAAAAGCAGTATTAATATGTGTGTTGCACCTCCTGATGGAATGACACATGTAATTCATTTCATTACTACAAATGTTGTGATGCACCATCTGTGGGAATCAAAAAAGCAACACATATATCTCTATTATATGCCATTTGACATGGGATTCATAAAAGTAGTGTTAATATTTGTGTTGCACCGCCTGTTGAAATGATACATGTAATTTATTTCATTACTTCAAATGTAGTCATGCACCATCCATCCATCCATTATCCAACCCACTATATCCTAACTACAGGGTCACAGGGTCTGCTGGAGCCAATCCCTGCCAACACAGGATGCAAGGCAGGAAACAAACCCTGGGCAGTGCAACAGCCCACCGCAGGATGTGCCATCTGGGGGAATCAAAAAAGCAATGTATATATCTCTGTTATATGCCATTTGGTATGGGATTCGTAAAAGCCGTGATAATGTTTCTGATAGACCACCTATTGGAATGACACATGCAATGCATTTTATTACTACAAATGTTGGTGACGCGCCATCTGTTGTAGTGACAAGTGCAGTGCATATCTCTCTTATAGATAGATAGATAGATAGATAGATAGATAGATAGATAGATAGGAAAGGCACTATATAATAGATAGATAGATAGATAGATAGATAGATAGGAAAGGCACTATATAATAGATAGATAGATAGATAGATAGATATGTAAGACACTATATAATAGATAGATGTCCCTGAAGCTGGAGATGATCCTGTTCAGTGGATGCAGTGGATTCTCCATGATTGACAGGAGTCTGCTCAGCTCCCGTCACTCTGCCACAGATGTCAAACTGTCCAGCTCCGTGCCTACAATAGAGCCTGCCTTCCTCACCAGTTTGTCTAGGCGTGAGGCGTCCCTGTTTTTTATGCTGCCTCCCCAGCATACCACTGTATAGAAGAGGGCGCTCGCCACAACTGTTTGAAAGAACATCTGCAGAATCTTATTGCAGCTTTTGAAGGACGCCAGCCTTCTAATGATGTATAGTCGGCTCTGTCCTCTCTTGCACAGAGCATCAGTGTTGGCAGTCCAGTCCAATTTATCACCCAGCTGCACTCCCAGATATTTATAGGTCTGTATACTGTAGGTCTTATATGCCATTTGGTTTGGAATTTGTAAAAGCAGTGTTAATCATCTATTGGAATGTTAAATGCAAATGCATAAATCATTTGTAGTATTCAGATACAATACTGTAAATGTTATGATGCGCCATCTGTTCAAATGACAAATCTAATGCATATATCTCTCTTATATGCCATTTGGTATGGGATTTGTAAAAGCAGTGTTAATGTTTATGATGTACCCTCTGTTGGAATGACACAAGCAATGCATATCATTAATTCAAATGTTTGGAATGAAAAACTACAATGCAATTTTTTTATGCAAATGTGTTTGATGCACCATCTGTGGGAATGAAAAATGCAATGCATACATCGTTGTTACATGCTGTTTGGTATGGGATTTGTAAAAGCTGTGTTAATGTTTATGATGTACCATCTGTTACTACAAATGTATTACTACAAATGTGTGTGTTGCACCAGCTGTTGAAATGACAGAGAAATAGCATCCATATGGCCACAAAATATATAGATAGATAGAAATGAAAGGAACTATATAATAGATAGATAGATAGATAGATACTTTATTAATCCCAAGGGGAAATTCACAAAGATACACAGACACACAGCCCTTTATCATTTTTAGGATTGATAAGTAACTAGAGATGAAACCCTGACGTGTGTAATGTGATACTACAGTCAGTTTGTTATCAATATAATAAATTTATAAAATGAGGAGATACCAAAACAATGCCACTCAAAATGCCAGATGAAGACAAGAAAATATGCCAGTCAGGGAATATCCAGTTAACCCTAACATTAAGAAATCGAAAGTATATGGAGCAGCTGTAAATCTACCTAGAGCAGGTTGACAAGAAAAACTGAGTGATTGTACAAGAAGAAGATGAGTGAGGGAGACCACCAAGAGACCTCTGAGAACTCTGACAGAGAGAAAAGCTACAGTGGATGAGACTGGCAAGGCTGTGTAGACAAAAACTGTTGCCCGGGTACATCACCAGATGCAGCTTTATGAGATATCAGGTGAAAGCACTGGATTGCCCGATAGCAGCGGGCAGAAAAGACCCCCAAAAGACATTTCTTAGCACACCGTGATGGAATGAGCCTGCGGCTAAAAGTGCTGCAAGAGAGCGCCTCCTAGAGGGAATGGAGGGGATTTTTCATGGTGGCATCCAATTTTGCCAGCATCTTCTTTTCCTCAACAACTTCCAGTGTGTTCAGGGTTCACTCTGTGATGAAGCAGGCCTTCCTGAGAAGTTTGTTCAGGCCTTGTGCTTCTTTTGAGCTCAGGTTGCTTCCCCAGGAGACCACAGTGCAGAACGGCACACTGGCTACTATGGACTGGTAGGACATTTTCAGCAGCTTGTTCCACACATCAATCAACTTGGGAGTCTCCTTAGGAGTTCAGTCTGCTCTGGCACACCCTTCTTGTCCAGCACCACTCTGTTGTCAGATCAGTTCAGTTTGTCGTTCATGTAAACCCCCAGGTACTTGTAGCTCTGCACCACTTCCATGTTCTCCCTGTTAAATGGTGACTGGTCTCAGAGGACTCTTAGCAGGTCAGAAGTCCACCAAAGGCTCTTTTGTCTCGCTGATGTTGAGTTTCAGGCTGTTTTTCCTGCACCACAAGACAAAGTCCTCCATGACTTTCCTGTACTCTGACTAACTCCATTGTTAAAGCAGCCTAAGATGGAGGAGGCATCTGAAAATTTCTGTAGATAAGTGCTGGTATTGTGCCGGAAGTCCGTTGTTTGGAGTGGTGAACAAGAAGTAAGACAGGACAGTCCCCTGAGGTGCCCCAGTATTACACACCACCATCTCTGACACACAGTCCCTCAGCCTCACAAACTGCTCTCTGTTGGTCAGGAGGTCCATGAACCAAGAGATTGTGGGGGCATCAAGATTGAAAGCCTTGAGCTTTTCCCCTAGTCAATGAGGCAGAATGGTGTTAAGAGCACTGGGAAAAAAAGTCAAAGAACGTCGTCCTGACTGTGGTGCTGGCTTTGGAGCATGGAGATGAGAGCGTCCTCCACATCTGCAGTGGGGGAAATAAGTATTTGATCAATTCCAGATACTCCTGATCTCAACTCGTGATGTGTATAAAGCCCACCTGTCCAAAGAATCAATTTCTTCCATTCCAGCCTTTCCACCACCATGGGCGACACCAAAGAACTGTCAAAGGACGTCAGGGACAAGACCTGCACAAGGCTGGAATGGGCTACAAGACCATTAGCAAGAAGCTTGGAGAGAAGATGACAACTGTTGGTGCGATTTATTCTGAAATGGAAGATACTGTAACTATAAAATGACCATCATTCGCCCTCAGTCTGGAGCTCCATGCAAGATCTTACCTCATGGGGTGAATATGATCATGAGAACGGTGAGGGATCAGCACCAGAACTAGACGGGAGGAGCTTCTTAACTGATCTGAAGGCAGTTGGGACCACCACAGTCAACAAGAACACCACTGGTAACACACTATACTGTAATGGATTGACATCTTGTAGCACCCACAAGGTTCCCCTGCTCAAGAAGGCACAGGTACTGTTCAGGCCCCTCTTAAGTTGGCCAGTGACCCTCTGAATCATCACAGGCCTGTACATTTCTGATGATCATCCTCCATTACTGGCACAGGGAGTGGGGTGGAAAACAAACTGGTTTAGGTAGGGCTACAATGTTTAGAGAGCCCCCTGTTGGATCCGCCTACCACTGCACTTCTAATAATAATAGCAGCAACAACATCAATAATGATACATTTTATTTATATAGCGCCATTCCCATGCTCAAGACACTTCACAGAGTCTCAGAAGGAACAGCAGGGTGGAAACAAACATTTTCTGCATAGAACACTAAAACAATGTCAATGTCAGACTCAGCATCAATTTAGGAGGGACGTTCAAAAAGATTCTGCACTTTTTTTTTAACTATTAAGTATTTCAAAAAGCAAACATCACAGGGCAGCACGGTGGCGCAGTGGGTAGTGCTGCTGTCTTGCAGTTAGGAGACCCGGAGTACCCTGGAGTCTGCATGTTCTCCCAGTGTCTGCATGGGTTTCCTCCCACAGTCCAAAGACATGCAGGTCAGGTGCAAAGGCGATCCTAAATTGTCCCTAGTGTGTGCTTGGTGTGTGTGCCCTGCGGTGGCCTGGCGTCCTGCCTGGGGTTTGTTTCCTGCCTTGCGTCCTATGTTGGCTGGGATTGGCTCCAGCAGACCCCCGTGACCCTGTAGTTAGGATATAGCGGGGTGGATACTGGATGGATGGAAATGACATCACTTTTCGACATTGTCACCTTCGTTTCTGATGTCATTCTCCCAGCGTCCTACCAACGTCTTAACGCCCAATTACTACTCCTCCCGCCTTCACCGTTTCCACCGAAAATATAAAAGTGCAGAACCTTTTTGAACGCCCCTCGTATTTATATAGCACATTTAATAACATCAGTAATGCTGTAGTCAAAGCGCTTTACATTAAAACATACAAATCAAATAAACGGAATTAAATACAATAAAACACAACACAACCTGCAGTAAATTGAAACAAGCAAATGACTAAGAGGATGGATGCCATTAGTATCAGTGAAGGTCCCGGAAAGCGAGAGAATAGAAAGACGTCTTCAGTCTCATTTTAAACAGTTCAGTTGAACTGGACTCCTTAACCCTTAAACCGCCACACACTGGTAGGGGGTTAATGCACCCCTGGATGCCAAATAGTTTTTTGCTGCACTTTTTAAGGAAACATCACAATTCACCAAGAAAAAGTAGTAAAAAGTGTCCAGGGAACGAGTCCATATAAAAGAAAGTGGTAGGAGTACAATACCTTAGAAACAGTAGTAGGTCTTTGAGATGTGAGGCCTTCTGATATAGCAGGGGTGCCCACACTATTTCGAGCTACTTTTAAAATGACCAGGTCGAAATGATCTACTTACATTAAAAATGCTATATTATATACACATATATATACATATATATATACATATACATATATACATATACATATATACATATATACATATATACATATATATATACATATATATATATACATACAGTGGTGTGACAAACTATTTGCCCCCTTCCTGACTTCTTATTCTTTTGCATGTTTGTCACACAAAATGTTTCTGATCATCAAACACATTTAACCATTAGTCAAATATAACACAAGTAAACACAAAATGCAGTTTTTAAATGATGGTTTTTATTATTTAGGGAGAAAAAAATCCAAACCTACATGGCCCTGTGTGAAAAAGTAATTGCCCCCTTGTTCAAAAACAACCTAACTGTGGTGTATCACACCTGAGTTCAATTTCCTGATTACTGCCACACCTGTTTCAATCAAGAAATCACTTCAATAGGAGCTGCCTGACACAGAGAAGTAGACCAAAAGCACCTCAAAAGCTAAACATCATGCCAAGATCCAAAGAAATTCAGGAACAAATGAGAACAGAAGTAATTGAGATCTATCAGTCTGGTAAAGGTTATAAAGCCATTTCTAAAGCTTTGGGACTCCAGCGAACCACAGTGAGAGCCATTATCCACAAATGGCAAAAACATGGAACAGTGGTGAACCTTCCCAGGAGTGGCGGCCGACCAAAATTACCCCAAGAGCGCAGAGACGACTCATCCGAGAGGTCACAAAGACCCCAGGACAACGTCTAAAGAACTGCAGGCCTCACTTGCCTCAATTAAGGTCAGTGTTCACGACTCCACCATAAGAAAGAGACTGGGCAAAACCGGCCTGCACGGCAGATTTCCAAGACGCAAACCACTGTTAAGCAAAAAGAACATTAGGGCTCGTCTCAATTTTGCTAAGAAACATCTCAATGATTGCCAAGACTTTTGGGAAAATACCTTGTGGACTGATGAGACAAAAGTTGAACTTTTTGGAAGGCAAATGTCCCGTTACATCTGGCGTAAAAGGAACACAGCATTTCAGAAAAGAACATCATACCAACAGTAAAATATGGTGGTGGTAGTGTGATGGTCTGGGGTTGTTTTGCTGCTTCAGGACCTGGAAGGCTTGCTGTGATAGATGGAACCATGAATTCTACTGTCTACCAAAAATCCTGAAGGAGAATGTCCGGCCATCTGTTCGTCAACTCAAGCTGAAGCGATCTTGGGTGCTGCAACAGGACAATGACCCAAAACACACCAGCAAATCCACCTCTGGATGGCTGAAGAAAAACAAAATGAAGACTTTGGAGTGGCCTAGTCAAAGTCCTGACCTGAATCCAATTGAGATGCTATGGCATGACCTTAAAAAGGCGCTTCATGCTAGAAAAGCCTCAAATAAAGCTGAATTACAACAATTCTGCAAAGATGAGTGGGCCAAAATTCCTCCAGAGCTGTAAAGACTCATTGCAAGTTATCGCAAAGCGCTTGATTGCAGTTATTGCTGCTAAGGGTGGCCCAACCAGTTATTAGGTTCAGGGGCAATTACTTTTGCACACAGGGCCATGTAGGTTTGGATTTTTTCTCCCTAAATAATAAAACCATCATTTAAAACTGCATTTTGTGTTTACTTGTGTTATATTTGACTAATGGTTAAATGTGTTTGATGATCAGAAACATTTTGTGTGACAAACATGCAAAAGAATAAGAAATCAGGAAGGGGGCAAATAGTTTTTCACACCACTGTATATACATATATACATACATATATATATATATATACATATATACATATATATACATATACATATATATATACATATACATATATATATACATATATACATATACATATACATATACATATATATACACATACATATACATATACATATATATATATATACACATATATATATATACACATATATATATATATATATATATATATATATATACATATATATACATATATACATATATATACATATACATATATATATACATATATATATATATATACATATACATATATATATACATATATACATATACATATACACATACATATATATATATATATATATATACATATAGATATACATATACATATTAGATACATCAGATCTCATTATGAAGTTGGATATCTATACAAATAACGACAGGGCAATGTCTTAGAATCAAAAGGATGCCAAGTCTTTTAATGGAAATAAAAGTTTTCTGCCTACAGAGGGCTCAATTGTGTAGACACCCTAAAATCAGAGTGAAATGAAGATGTGGCAGGCGAGTCCATTTTTCAAAACTTAATTTCTGCTACTCAAAATGCTTTTCAGTATCTTGTGTGGCCCCACGAGCTTGTATGCATGCTTGACAACGTCGGGGCATGCTCCTTATGAGATGACGGATGGTGTCTTGTGGCATTTCCTCCCAGATCTGTATGAGGGCATCCCTGAGCTGTTGTACAGTCTGAGGAGCAACCTGGCGGCGCCTAATGGACCGAAACATAATGTTCCACAGATGTTCTATTGGGTTTAAGTCAGGGGATCGTGAAGGCCATTAAATTGTTTCAATTCCTTCATCCTCCAGGTACTGCCTGCATACTCTTGCCACATGAGGCCGGGCATTGTCATGCATTAGGAGGAAACCAGGACCTACTGCACCAGCGTAGGGTCTGACAATGGGTCCAAGGATTTCATCCTGATACCTAATGGCACTCAAGATGCCGTTGTCTAGCCTGTAGAGGTCTGTGAGTCACTCCATGGATATGCCTCCAAGATCATCACTAGCCCACCACCAAACCAGTCATGCTAAACGATGTTACAGGCAGCATAATATTCTCCACGGCTTCTCCTGACCCTTTCACGTCTTTCACATATACTCAGGGTGAACCTGCTCTCATCTGTGAAAAGCACAGGACGCCAGTGGTGGACCTGCCAATTCTGGTATTCTATGGCAAATGCCAATTGAGCTCCCCGGTGCTGGGCAGTGAGCACAGGGCAGTAGACATTTGGGCCCTCAGGCAACCCTCATGAAGTCTGTTTCTGATTGTTTGGTCAGAGACATTCACACCAGTGGCCTGCTGGAGGTCATTTTGTAGGGCTCTGGCAGTGCTCATCCTGTTCCTCCTTGCCCAAAGGAGAAGATACTGGTCCTGCTGATGGGTTATGGACCTTCTGTGGCCCTCTCCAGCTCTCCTAGAGTAACTGCTTGTCTCCTAGAATCTCCTCCATGCCCTTGAGACTGTGCAGGGAGACACAGCAAACCTTCTGGCAATGACACGTATTGATGTGCCATCCTGGAGAAGTTGGACTACCTGTGCAACCTCTGTAGGGTCCAGGTATCGCCTCATGCTACCAGTAGTGACACTGACTGTAGCCAAATGCAAAACTAGTGAAGAAACAGTCAGAAAAGATGAGGAGGGAAAAATGTCAGTGGCCTCCACCTGTTAAACCATTCCTGTTTTGGGGGTCATCTCATTGTTGCCCCTCTAGTGCATCTGTTGTTAATTTCATTAACACCACAGCAGCTGAAACTGATTAACAACCCCCTCTGCTACTTAACTGACCAGATTAATATCCCAGAAGTTTGGGAAAATGGGTCTTGGACTTCTCGGCTCTCTCTCTGTCTTTTGCAAACCTCAAATCCGCAATCTTGGTGTTATCTTTGACAGTAACCTCTCTTTTGAGAAACAAGTAAATTCTTTAGTCAAGAGTTGCTTTCTCCAGCTTTGTCTATTAGGTAAGATCAAGCCTTTTTTATCTTCTAGAGATCTTGAGGAAGCTACTCCTGCTTTTATCTTTTCTCGCCTCGATTACTGCAACTCGCTGTATTCTTGGATTAGCAGATCTCTGACACGCAGGTTACAGTTGGTCCAGAGTGCTGCCGCTCGCTTTCTGGTTGGGGCAAGAAAGTCTGACTCTGTTTCTCCAACTTTAGTTTCTTTACATTGGCAGCCTGTCAGTTTTTGAATTGATTTTAAAATCTTGCTGCTAGTTTTTAAATCTTTACACGGGCTCGCTCCTGCCTATTTATCTGAATTGTGTGCCTTACACCAGCCATCCAGAGTGCTTAGATCTTCTGGTCAGTTGTCTCTTGTTGTCCCTAAGGGGGACAGACACACAGGACTTTGACAGCCTCGCCTGTGGAACTCTTTACCTCGTCACATAAAGGAGTCGTCTACAATTCAAAATGAGATTAAAGACTCATTTCTACTCACTTGCATTCTGTCACCTTCAGTAATACTGATGGCTTCCTCATTGTGATTATGTAACATTACTTCTATTTCTTATTTATTTTATTTATATTCATTTCTTTTATTTCTATTTATGCTATTTATGTTGTATTGTATGTTTTTCTTTTATTCTATTATTGTAAAGCACTTTGGCCACAGTATTCCTATGTTGTTTTAAATGTGCTACATAAATAAAGTTGACATTGACTGATCAGCTCCGGCGTGATGGCAAATTGCACTGGGAATCGAGTAAAGCCAGTTCCAGTGGTTTAAGGGTTAATGTATTAGGATGAGGTGCAGCAGCTGCAGAAGTCCAATCCTCCTTAGTTCTGCACTTAGTACGAGGGACCACAAGAGACAACCGACCAGTGGATCTAAGCTCTCGGGATGGCTGGTGTAAACCACAAAATTCAGATTATCTATCTATCTATCTATCTGTCTATCTGTCTATCTGTCTATCTGTCTATCTATCTATCTATCTATCATATAGTGCCTTTTATATCTATCTATCTATCTATCTATCTATCTATCTATCTATCTATCTATCTATCTATCTATCTATCTATCTATCTATCTATCTATCTATCTATCAACAGGCAGCAGCTTACCAATGAAATAATTTAAAAACAAGCAGTAAAATTTTGAAATCAGTTCTAAAGCTAAATGGCAGCCCACGTAAAGAGACTAAAGTTAGAGATACGGAGGCCGAGTGTTTAGCCCCAACCAAAAAAATGAGCAGCAGCAGTAGTCTGATCCAACTGTTATCTGCATGTGAGGGATTTACTGATCCCAGAAAGCAAACGAGTTACAGTGATCAGGCTAATTAAAGATAAAAGCAGGAGTAACTCTCTCAAGATCTGGCTAAAAGACAAGGCTAGAAAAAGCAACTCTTGACCAGACAGTTAATGTGTTTCTCACAAGCGAGGTGACTGTCAAAAATGACCCCAAGATTCCCAACTTGAGGTTTGCAAAAGTCCAGAAAAGTCCAAAAAGAAGTTCAAAACAGGTTGGGACCAGCGATTGGCACTGACATTTTATTTTAAATTAAGATTGAGAAAACTGTCAGCTATCCAGGATCTTAGTTCTACAAGACAATTGTGCGGCTGATACATTGCAGAACTGCACACCACGTGTGTGCCATAAGCAAGACAGTAAAAAGAAATGATTCACCTTCCTTAAAATAGCAGCTATGGGATGAAGATATAGAGAGAATAAAACAGGACCCAAAATGGGAGGAACAGCACATTTAACAGGAGCAGTAGACAAAAAGTCACTGAAAAGTGCCTACCAGTAGGATATGACCTGAACCAGAACCTGAACCAGTTTAAGCTCCACCAGATGCTCAAGCTGCAGCAGCGGTCAATGCTATCTAAAGCTGCAGAAAAGATCTAGAAGGACGAGGACTGCAGCCCACCTGAGTTGGTAATAAGAAGAGATGTCATTAAATTAGATTAAATGATAACGCCTAAAGCCAGATTGGCAGATCTCAAATAAATTATTAGAGTTAAGATGATCAACCAATTGATTATAAATAATTCTTTCTAATATTTGTGCCAAAAATGGCAATCGAGAAACCGGCCAAAGATTAACACTAGAATTACCAGAGCCTACGAAAAAACTCGTAGATCCGTCCCACCTTAAAACGCTTCGAACCTCTCCGTCCGCGTCTTTTGTCCTTTAAATGTGTTGATAAGCAGCCTGCTATCACATCCCCCACCCCGCACAGTTTTCTCAGCTCAAGTCTGTTTTCCTGCGTGTCAGTTGCTTGGTGTTGTATAGAGTGAGAAGTCAAGCAAAATGACACCTTGTATAAATAATATATCGTTATTTAGAACACATGCATTTCATCTGTGTTTCGTGTCTGCAACGATCTATGTACAGTAAACACATCGTTAAAAGAGAAACGTTTTTCATGTTTTAGTAATAATTGACAAAATGTAGACATGAAGTGTATAATGTGTGAAGCCTGAAGTCCAAATATCAAATAAACACTTTCACAAAAGATACAAATATAACAGAACAAGTGCGCTTCTATTCAAGAATATAACTGCAGAAAAAGAACCCGTGTTAGGGTGCGGCATTGACACACATGTACTACAACCACTTTGGTGGCGCAACGGTATCAACTGCTGACTGGTAATCAAAACTTCACGGGTTCGAGTCCGTTTTGAGAAGTGAGCTGCTCTTATTTTTACTATTTTAGAATAAAAACATACATTTGATTCCAGTCTTTAACAGCCAGTGTAATTTATGATACTTGGAAAGGTTATCTTTGTTTTTTTTTTTTATTCAGTTTCATTTTCTCAGTCATGTTCATGATCCTACCCTACCCCCCCCATCGGACACTGCTGTTTTCACATAAAGACGTGCTATAGCTCTGCACTCTGTAGGAAGTAAGTAAATAAATCCAAATAAATAACATTCGATCTGGCTTTTATGTAAGTAAGATATAAATGTTGATGTACAAGTATAACAAAACAAGTACACTTTTATTCAAGACTATAACCGAAGAAAAAAGAAAGTCACAAGTACACGGTTATAGCGCGTCTTTATGTGAAAACAGCAGTGTCAGATAGGGGATAGGGTATGGTCATGAACGCGACTGAGAGAATGAAACTGAATAAAAAAAAAAAACAAAGCTAACCTTTACGGGTATCATACACTTACACCGACTGTTACAGACTGAAATCAAATGTATGTTTTTATTCTAAAATAGTAAGAATAACAGCAGCTCACTTCTCAAAACGGACTCATCCGGGGTCGAACCCGTGAAGTTTTGATTACCAGTCAACAGCTGATACCTTTGCTCCACTGAAGCAGCCATAGGAAATGTGTGTCAATGTCGCACCCTAACGCGGGTTCTTTTTCTGCAGTTATATTCTTGAATAGAAGCGTTCTGTTATATTTGTATCTTTTGTGAAAGTGTTTCTTTGATATTTGGACTTCAGGCTTCACACATTATACACTTCATGTCTACATTTTGTCAATAATTACTAAAACATGAAAAACGTTTCTCTTTTAACGATGTGTGTACATAGATCGTTGTAGACACGGAACAACAACCACAACAACATTTATTTATAGCACATTTTCATACAAACAGTAGCTCAAAGTGCTTTACATATTAAAGAATAGAAAAATGAAAGACACAATTATAAAACAAAATAAATCAACATTAATTAACATCGAATAAGAGTAAGGTTCAATGGCCAGGGGACAGAAAAACAAAAACTCCAGATGGCTGGAGAAAAAAATAAAATCTGTAGGGATTCCAGACCATGAGACCACCCAGTCCCCTCTGTGTATTCTACCTCACATAAATCAAACAGTCCTCTTTGGATTTAGGGTTCTCACGGAAGGACTTGATGATGATGATGGTCATGTAGACTTCTGGCTTTTAATCCGTCCATCATTGTTGGAGCATCATGAAGCTTTGAGTAGGTGGAGGTGGCGCAGGTCATCACCACAAAGAAACCGGAAAAAGAAACAGAAAAGAGAGTAGGGGTCAGTACGGATTTTAGAGCCACCATGAATAGTTATTTTGAGGAAATTGAACATATAGAGTATCAGGATTAAGTTAAATTAAGATTAAAATGAAGTTATAAAAAGGCCATATTAAAGTAATGTGTTTTCAGCAGTGTTTTAAAGTGCTCTACCGTATCAGCCTGGCGAATTCCTATTGGCAGGCTATTCCAGATTTTAGGTGCATAGCAGCAGAAGGCCGCCTGCCTCACCACTTCTTTTAAGTTTAGCTTTTGGAATTATAAGGAGACACTCATTTGAAGATCTAAGGTTACGATTTGGAATATAACGTGTCAGACATTCCGATATATAAGATGGAGCAGATTATTTAAGGCTTTATAAACCATAAGCAGAATTTTAAAGTCAATTCTGAATGACACAGGTAACCAGTGTAGTGACATCAAAACTGGAGAGATGTATTCGGATTTTCTTTTCCTAGTTAGGATTCTAGCAGCTGTATTCTGCACTCATTGCAAGTGATTTATGTCTTTTTTGGGTGGTTCTGAGAGGAGTGCGTTACAGTAATCTAGACGACTGAAAACAAACGCGTGAACTCATTTCTCAGCATCTTTCAGTGATATAAGCGGTCTAACTTTACTTATGTTTCTTAAGTGAAAAAATGCTGTCCTAGTGGTCTGATTAATATGTGATTTAAAATTCAGATTACAGTCAACAATCACCCCTAAGCTTTTTACCTCCGTCTTGACTTTTAATCCTAATGTATCCAGTTTATTTCTAATAGCCTCATTGTATCCATTATTGCTGATCACTAAGATTTCAGTTTTCTCTTTATTTAACTTGAGAAAATTACTATTCATCCATTCTGAGATTCATGAGATGCACGTGTTCCAAATAATGATATAGTATTTATAAAAAGGTGTTATTTTGCTTGACTTCTCACTCTATACAACTGACACGCATGTAAACAGACTTGAGCTGAGACAACTGTGCGCCGGTGGGGGGATGTGATAGCAGACTGCTGGCTGTTTGCTGCTTATCAACACATTTAAAGGACAAAAGACGCTGATGGAGAGGTGCGAAGCAATTTAAGGTGGGACGGATCTACGAGTTTTTCGTAGACTCTAGTGTTAAGTGGATAAATACAGGATATACAAAAGATTATACAGAGTTAAAGACAATAAGACCAGAGTAGAATACTAAATTCAATACTTGAAGAAAAGCCTGAACAAATCACATCATTTGTGACACACACACACACACACACAGATTATCCAGAGCACCTGGACAGAGAGGTAAACTGAAAGAAGGGGCCGAATGTCAGGTGAGGTTAGACGCCTTCCTCAGCAGATGAGTTTTACATTTTTTTTCTAAAGAAATGAATGGAGTCAACTGATCTCATTAAGTTTGGGAGGCGCTACAGAGCTGATGGCCCTGCTGTCACCCACAGAGTGCAGGTTAGTGTGGGGCATAACAAGATGGGCAGAATCAGAGGAGCTTAGTGGGCAGACAGGAGCAGAGTGACGGAGGAGGTCACTGGTGTAGTCAGGCCAGTTAAAGCTTTGTAGGTTATTAGAAGAATTTTAGATTCAGTCCTGTAAGACACAGGGAGCCAGTGAAGGCGGAGCAGGATGGGTGTGATGTGCTCGCTGTTGCTGGTTTGTGTCAGGACTCTTACAGCAGAGTGTTGAATCAGCTGGAGCTGTGATATAAGATCTGAAGGGACACCAGCCAGTAGGGAGTCACAACAATCGAGGTGAGATGTGATGAAAGCAGGGACAAGTGTCTCAGCCTTAGAAAAGGAGAGGAACGAGCGAACACAGGATATGTGACAGGGGCGGAAGATAGAAAGTTTCTTAATGTGGTTTATGAGAAAGGGAGGAATCAAAGATGACCTCAAGATTCCTTGCATCTGAAGAAGGTCTGTTGAGATCACCGTCAAGAGGGACTGAGAAGGAGCTCATTGTCTTCAGCTGCGGTTTAGTGCCAATTTGCAGGAGTTCAGTTTTGTTGCAGTTTCATTTTAAAGAGTTCTGCTCCATCCAGGTTTTCATTTCACTGAGGACGGTTATGAGCTGAGAAAGCCCTGATGAAGTCTCACTTTTAACATTGAAGTGGAGTTGAGTATCATCTGCATAAAAATGATAAGCCAGTCCATCGCTACGAATGATATGGCCAAGAGGAATGTGACAGGTGTCTGGTCACACTTACAGGTAATCTAACTTAGACACCATTAAAATATCCGACGACGCCACCCAGTTTTATTAAGAGACTGGGAACTCTTGAAATTTACCGAAAATAGTGCGCAGGTTTCTTTAAATTGGGCGATGAGTAAACACACAATGTAAGACACAACAGTACGGAAAAGTAACAGCAACTTATATTGCACAAGACAATATAAAGTACATTAAAAAGATAAATGAGCTTAAAAAAAAAAAATCTAACAATACCAGCAACGAAATTCGTTTTTTTAAAAGGAAAGCACACAGTCCACACTCTAAAAGTCAGTTAAAAATAATGAAGTGGAGGATGCAACCTTTAGTGGTGCAGAGTCCAGTCTGCGCACTGTGTTACCCCAACAATTACTCGTCCAGCTGTCCACAGATGAGCTCTGTTCACCGGACACTCGTTCCCCAACAGACATTTTGTCAAATCGTTGAAGCCCTGTCAGCGTCTCTTTCTCGTTTCTTTTTTTCCACCCTGGGCTCCTTGTGTTGCTGCGACCTCGGCGCGCCTCATTTCTCATCTGCCAGCTTTGCTCGGTCCTCTCATGCGGCTTCCCTCTCTCGCTGGACCCACAACCGGCGTCTCCTCGTGGAGCGGTCTCTTCCTCCCTGGAAGTAAGTGTTGCCATCCTTGTGCCTCATGTCATGCCAGCCACGTACCCTCGTACCCTGCCTGCGAGCCCCCTATGCTCTGTGTGAGTGTTCTCAGTGGACTGTCCCTCACCCTGCCTTCTCCTGCTTAGAAATTTAAATCTCCGTCAGTCCCTGCCTAGATCAACAGGATGATGGATTGGATTAAACAATGGCACATCCAAATCTCCAGGGTTTAACAAATAGTGTAAACACAAGTTAACAAAATGTATTGTTAGCAGCTATCAATGAGTACACATACGCTGTTTAGAAACCAATATTCACAGACATGTTCATTTCCAAGTCAGGTAAATACAAACATATCTCCAAGGAAGGAGCAGTTCTTTTATTACAATTTTATATTGTTTATATATTTAATCAGTTAAAACTTCAAAGCGGTGATTCTTTTGTAAGACAGCAAATAGCGATATCCTGTAGACAGTGTGGCATATAAGGGGCGCTGTTGACCCCTGAACCCTCAGACCACACGTCAGACACCAGGTAAAAGTTCAGTAATGAATTTCATTTCATAAATTGTGCACAAAGCACCTCCACCTCCACTATTCTCAATAATAAATCAATACAATAATACAATAAACACAATCCTCCACTCCCAGCAGCTCCGTCACCCTTCCTCCCAATTGGGGTTTCCCAGAGTCCTTTTATATCTCTTGACCCGGAAGTGCTTCTATCCCTTAGTCCATGTGATTTCACAGCACTTCCGGGTCAGATGAAAACTCCTTCTTTTCTTCAGCCCAGAAGGACTTTGTTTCTTCCGTCCCCGTGACTAGGGAGTACTTCCGGGCTATATGGAAAATACAACTCCCAGTTCTTCTTTGCAGCGTCCCCAAGCGGGCGCCATGGTATACAGCAGGGCTGTGAAGTAAAACTCCAAGATCCATGATGCCCTGTTGCAGGGAGGACTCCATCTAGTGACGTGGGGGTATTGGCCGGGATGAACTGCTGGCCATATATCACAACAGCCATGACAATAATCAGTAATGGGATTACCCAGGAAATTTACCTCTTAACTTCTCACCCCAGTCCCAACAATGGGTGCCTATTGCCTCTTCATCTGCTGTGTTTTAAATGTCATATTTACACGTTCCTTTGCCTAAGAGAGAATTGGAACCATCCAGTGTACAAAAAATGTCCCCCTCTGACAGGAAGCACACAGATACAGAAGAGCAGATGGCCGAGGATTGAGCTCTGAGGGACTCCTTGTGTGACCGCCGCCGAGTTGGACCTGCTGTGACTGAGACTAACAAACTCCAGAGTCCTTCCTGTCACTCTGATGGGAACTTAAACCACTGGAGGGCAGTGCCAGAGACACCCAGCATGTTCTCCATTCTGGACAGTAGAATGTCATGTGTGACAGTCAGATGTGGGGAGAGTAGCCAACAATTGTACTCAAGTACGAGTAGCGTTACTTCAAAATAATATTACTCAAGTAGAAGTAAAAAGTAGGCATCCAAAAAACTGCTCAAGTAAGAGTAAAAAAGTATCTGGTGAAAAGACTACTCAAGTACTGAGTAACTGTTTGATCATAATAAATGATTTATTTTTTAGAAATGTAATAAGACAGACAAAAATATAAAATAATGTGCAAATCCTGCTATTTCCAAATAATAAAAATAAAAAATGAGTAAAAATAAATAACATCTTTACAAAATAAAGATGCACAAATAACACAAAGTTCCAAATCTCAGTTTTTCACAACAAAGCTTTTGAAGCCGATACTCACAGTAGGTGACATGTCTGTCTGAACAGTGCAGACTCCTTACAGTGACAAGATCTCCTGTACGCTGACAGTGTGACACTGCAGATTCACTTGTCCTCCAAATAGCACAGCTGATAGAAAATAACATTAGAACAAGGCAGCCTGTGCACGTCCAACAAGTCTCACTTTACCTCGACTGTCTGTGTCTGTGCAGGTTTGGTTAAGACGTGCTTGTTCTTCAATCAGTGAAGTGATGTAAGTTAAGATTCAGCAGGAGTTCACTCTCAAGGTTCCTGCAGTGAAGCTGTGACCATTTAGTAGTGATCAGGAGCCCCGCATGACTAAAAAGTCTCTCACAGGCTCCAGGTGCAAGAAGTTTGTGTGTGGTCATGTGACTGAATGGCTACGTCTGATTGTTCAAATGGAGTCATATGATTATTGTTGCTACGTCTGATTGGTGAAACGGACTCATGTGACTGCATGGCTACATCTGATTGGTGAAATGGAGTCATGTGATTATTGTTGCTACGTCTGTTTGGTGAAACAGAGTCATGTGATTATTGTTGCTGCATCTGATTGGTAAAACGGAGTCATGTGACTATTGCTGTTTCATCTGATTGGTGAAACAGAGTCATGTGATTATTGCTGTTTCGTCTGATTGGTGAAACAGTCATTCAGTAGATCCACTGGCGACTTCTCTCCAACTAAAATATAGCGTATGTAAATGTGTAAATGAAAAAAAGTAACGAGTCGAGTGTTGCCCGATGTAACGGAGTAAGAGTAGCGTTTCTTCTTCATAAATGTACTCAAGTAAAAGTAAAAAGTATGGTGCAGTAAAACTACTTTAAAAAAAGTTACTCAAGTAAATGTAGCGGAGTAAATGTAGCTCATTACTACCCACCTCTGGTGACAGTGACAAAGATCTAACAGAATTAATATGCTGGTTTGCCCAGAGTCTGCTGCCATAGGCAAATCATTGGTTGCCCGAAGCAGAGCAGTATAAAATAAACTAAACACCAAGAGTCTGTTCACATACAGGAGAGATGAGACATTCAGCACAACACAGTGCATCAATTTCTACTCCTGCAGCTTTCGCAACACATCACCACGTGAAGAAGTAAAGAAATCAACTGTGACAGTCAGCTTGATTAGAGGGGGAGAGCAGGCAGGGAGCGGGCATATCCAGTGACAGAAATACTGGCTTGAAGGGCATCCATTGAGCGAGCATTTTTTTCAGTTTTCATTTTATGATTTTCAACGGGATATTTAATGATTCACAGGTTTGAAATTCTCCGCGGCCCAACATTTAATACCAAACGACAGTCGCACGGCATTCCCAGAAGCGTCCCGCTCGCATTCCCTCCAGCAAGTCCGGGCCCAGGCTGCATAAAGCCTGCATTATCCACATGCCATTGGCTGCAGTGGGAAACATTTATTTCTTTCAGATACATTTCATTCCTTCCGGGCCCCTCACACATGGCCCACTTATTCCGTGTTCATGCCAACTTGGATTCAGAAGTTTATCCGGTGTGTGCATTTGTTGAGATTTAAAAACTTAATTTGATATCAATGATAACCATTCATGCTATGCCACCGCTGATTCTCACAGCTCTGAAAGATTTTTCTATTAAAATATTCAACCCCCTTGGACGAGTTCGTTCATATTTTATTGTTGCACGACATTAAATCCCAGTGGATTAAATTTGACTTTTTTGACACTGATCAACAGAAACAGGCTCTTTAGTGTCAAAGTAAAAACAGATCTCTGCTAAGAGGTCTAAATTAATTGCAAATATAAGACAGAAATAATTGATTGCATAAATATTCAAGTCAGCATTTAGATGGCAGCCCTGATAACTTCGAGTCATTGTGCTCAGGTCTCTCTTTCTGTCCTCTTTGCAAATCGGCCATTTTTCTCCATTCTTCTCAGTATTGTGAGGTGTCATGGAGATCGTGAGTGAAAAGTCTCTTCAAGGCCAGCCACAAATTCTCCATTTGATTGTCGTCTGGACTCAGACTTGGCCGATTCAGGGCAGTTGCATTTTGGTGTGTGGCCATTCCTGTGCAACTTTGGCTTCCTGCTTGGGCCAGCTGTCTTGCTGGTAAACAAATCTTCTTCCAAGGCTTAGGTTTCTTGCACAGTTTTTCTACTTAGTAGTGTAGGAGGCCATCCTGCCGACTACGCCACTGTAAAATAAAGCCTCAGACACACAGAAAGGGTTCGGGCAGCCACCCATGTGTTGTACCTGGCTGCAAAAGGTTTTAGTCGTCGCACTGTAGTGTACAGTTAAAGTTCTCAGCCTGAACTGATCTGATGAGGCAAAATGGTGTCTTTATAGACGAAGTCCTGGAAATGATATCATCTTGGATGCCGTGGCCGGAAGTGATGTTCAAGATGGTGCCGGATCTGGAAGCGACGCCTTTGAAGAGAAATCAGGCAGGTTTTCCCGTATCTGGTCTGCAGGTAAAACAGAGGAATGTTTAGTGCACCCTGCCACCCCCTGGCCTGGCATGGAATTACCTTCTTTCGATCCACTCAACTTCCTTCTATTCGCACGTGTGTGACAGTAGATAAAAAATATTGTCATGCTCTGGCTAAAATGTCCATAAAGCAGGGTGGGCACAGAGGAGCTCCATCTAGCCTGTCTCGAGATGCCATGTAACCACAGGTCTAAGCCCAACAGTTCTTGACCAGCAGCTTCAGGATGGAACTGACGTCATTCCACATCCACAGTACACGCTTAACCTCTGTTGCCAGGTCTGCGGTTTTCCAGGACAGGACACAAACAGCGATGAAGAACTGGGGCTCCAGAATTAGCCACAATAAATTCAACAATTATACAAAAAAACAAACAATTCTTCCTCCTTTCTACCTCTGCTGAGTGTTGTCTCACGTCAACGAGTCAGAGTTGGGAGGCTGCGGGCTACTTTTAACTCGGACCCGAGATTGCTGTGTCCTCAATGAAGCCATAGAAATAATAGGGAGGTCCTCCACTGACAGCTCCACTCTATTGATCCCCAGGGGAACCAACGAGGTTTCACCTCTGGACTCCAAATCCCAAGCACCCCTGCATGTGTCCCGATTGGGTTACCATACAAGGACCACTACTACCTGGTGTATGGGGGATCTCACCACTCCAGATCCTCTGCTTTTCTCATTCTGTCCCTTAAAGCGTACCGGCCAGGTACAAATTTATTTCCTTGTCCCGCCAGCCAATTTGCTTGTGTCACCTTGTGCGTGTGACTAGTGAGGTCGGGGACTTTTGGGGGCCTAATATGGCCCTTGAAAAAATATGGCCTGTAGGGTAAAAGTGTTAAGTTGCTGTAAAAAAAAAACAAAAGAAAAAAGAATAGAATAAGACACAAAGTGACAGCGCCCCCCATGGCTTTAACAATGGGAGGGCTGTAAACCGTTCATGATTGTCTTATTGTTAGCGTTGGTGGAAATAAGCCTGCACAGCGAACTGGGGGCTCAGGTGATGAACTGTGCTGATTGGTTGACCACAAGCACTGGCATGACACCATCTTACAAATCTGTTAGTAAACTGAACCTTGGAGAGTTATTGGTGAAGATGGAGGGCCGCACTTCGCACTTTGTAAAAATCCGTCGTAGATTACGGTATCGTCTTTTATCCCCTGTAAGATTAACATGAAAGAGAACTTTCTTTGCTGTATCTGTAAAACTGAGTGTGCCTGAGTGCCAGGTACAAATTTATTTCCTTTTCCCACCGGCCAGATTGCTTGCGTCATCTCATTGGTCTTCCATCTGGGTAATGAAACATCCCCCCGTTCCAGCCGGGATGCCCCCTCTCCTCCTACAACATGAATGAACAAGAAGGGAAGGTGAAGTTGAGTTGATATCAAGTTTATGGATGTTTGTATTTTCAACTTTAGTCTCCATCTGATTTTTTATTTACTCACTAGCTGATTACCCAGTGGCTTCGCTCACTTAGTGCAAGGGAAAAAAATAAAATGTAGTATTTATAAAATAAGTTAATAAGTAGTAAAACATTTCCATAAGAGAATTTGAATGATATATAAGAAGTGTATAAATTATTAAACAGTAAAACATTAACATTTAAGAAGTAAAGATACATTGAGTGCTACTGCAGTGGTTTCGGGTAAACTACCTGCATGACAACTTTGCACTACGTGCCTGTGATTTAAGAGAAAAATTATTCTGACAAATGTGGATGCTGCCCTTCCGTGCTTAACGGGCAGAAGGTCCAAACAATTCCCAAGTCCAATACTTCACATGAAGAGGTCGGTACATCATCTTCGATGTAAACCCTCCATCTTCTTAAAAGAATTCATCACAAAAGCAACCTTGAATGTTGCGGGGTTTGAGTGACCTGAACTCACTTTAAGGAACAGTAAGTAGCCGTGCACCGCAATTTACCAAGACAGTCACACTTCAATGGTGCCGATTACACTCATTTGCAAAGATTTCCACTGTCCAAGGAGCCGACGGGGCACTTGAAGTGTCACAAACAGTGCGAGAAGAAAGGACGCTGCCCGAAACTGTGAAACTCTCGACCCGGCAGAGCAGCCCGACATTCCGCGCCTCCCAACATCCACTTTGTTGTCACGACCCCTCGTTGCTGAAGGCGGTCTTCTACAGCTCGGTGCAGTTAAAAAGTAGAAAGACACAAAGCTGTTTTCTTCATCTCTTCTACTATCAAGTACTGCCAATTAAAAAAGAGTTAGAATGTGGCAGTTTCTGCGACAGTCACTTGGACGAATAAATAAAACTTCTCTGTCAGGACGAGCCTGGTGGCGAACGGCTCAGCGCTGGAGTCCAGAGAGGTGGGCTGGGAGAGAGACGCACTTCTATGGGATAGATCGGCGTGTTTGTGTTTACTTCTTTTCAATATCAGTAAAATAACTCTCACACAAATAATAACAATTCGTAAAGACGATATAAAAATGGTGTCCACAAACAAAGTGATTAGTTCCTGTATTATAATATGTTCTGTGGTCATACGTAATTTCCGTTTCGTGTGGATATACTCAATTTTCGTTTCAGAAGCGAAAAGAATTATATATATATATATAGATGTGACATTCATAATGTGAGAGTACAGATGTGTGACTTTTGAGGTTCGAGACACTGGGGACATGTGAAGCCCCTATGGCCTGTAGGCTTAAAGTGTTAAGTTGCTGTAAAACAAAACAAAAGAAAAAAGAATAAAATAAGAAACAAAGTGACGGCGTCCCCCATGGCTTTAACAATGGGAGGGCTGTAAACCGTTCATGATTGTCTTATTGTAACCGTGGTGGAAATACGCCTACTCAGTGAACTGGGGGCTCAGGTGATGCACTGTGCTGATTGGTTGACCACAAGCACTGGCCTGCCGCCATCTTACAAATCTGTTAGTAGACTGAACCTTGGAGAGTTATTGGTGAAGATGGAGGGCCGCACTTCGCACTTTGTAAGAGCCAGTCGTAGGAAGGTAATGTTAAATTCACATCTAATGTCATTAGCGTATCACTTTCTCATGGTTACTTAGATTACGGTATCGTCTTTTATCCCCTATAAGAGAACTTTCTTTGCTGTACAGTAATCCCTCCCGCGATAGATGAAAATCCGCGAAGTAGAAACCATATGTTTGTATGGTCATTTTTTTTTTTAGCCCTTATAAACTCGCCCAAACTGTTAACATTATTAGATCCCTCTAGACATGAAATAACACCCTTTAGTCAAAAGTTTAAACTGTGCTCCATGACAAGACAGAGATGGCAGTTCTTTCTCACAATTAAAAGAATGCAAACATATCTTCTCTTCAAACGAGCGCCGTCAGGAGCAGAGAATGTTAGAGAGATAGAGAGAGAAAAGCAAGCAATCAAAAAATCAATACGTGCTGTTGGGCTTTTAAGTATGAGCACCGCGATTAAGCAGCCGCAAAGAAGGGAGCAATGTGAAAGTAAGTCTTTCAGCATTTTTTTAGAGTAGCCTCCGTATCTTCTAAACAAACAGCCCCTCTGCTCACACCCCCTCCGTCAGGAGCAGAGAACGTCAGAGAGAGAGCGAGATTAAAGCAAACAATCAAAAAATCAATACGTGCTTTCATTTCTTAGAGGAGCGTCCATATCCTCTAGGCAAACAGCCCCTCTGCTCACACCCCCTCCGTCAGGCGCAGAGAATGTCAGAGAAAGACCGAAAAAAGCAAACAATCCGCTCGGGAAGCACATCGTATATCATTGAGGAGTTTTAGTTAATATGTAATACGTGCTCTGATTGGGTAGCTTCTCACCCATCTGCCAATAGCGTCCCTTGTATGAAATCAACTGGGCAAACAAACTGAGGAAGCATGTACTATAAATTAAAAGACCCATTGTCCGCAGAAATCCGTGAACCAGCGAAAAATCTGTGATATATATTTAGATATGCTTACATTTAAAATCCGCCATAGAGTGAAGCCGCGAAAGTCGAAGCGCGATATAGCGAGGGATTACTGTATCTGTAAAATGGAGAGTTAATTTAGCCAGTTCGGACATTTACATTTATCTGCTTAGCAGTCACTTTTATCCAAAGCGACTTACAAAAGGGTAAAGAATTGAGTAACATTAAGCCTTCTACACTGGAGCAATTACAGCAAAATACTGAACAGGAAATTGCTGCCATCACCCCTACGATGCTTAAGGAAACCTTTGCCAATACAAAGCGCCATGTCGATCTGTGTGTCGACTATTTCCAACACCGAATGTGATTGGATCGTTTACACACCTATCACGCTGTGCACTGTATTTATTTTGTTTTTATCGATTTATTATTACATGAGTAACACATCATAACTTGAGCTCCGCATATTAGAATCTCCCTACACAGACTAGCGACATTGACCATCTTTTTTCGCCTTTTTCTGCTCTCTTAATTATTTTCACTTTTGTTTCCCTTCCCGTTATCGCCTGCCGCTTCTTAGCAGTACATCCCTGCTGGTTTTACACTTAATTCTGGGACATCTTGGGCTTGAAGTAAAGCGTGTTAACTCAACGTAAACAGAGATGGAGCCAAAAGCACACCCGCTTGTAGAGGACGCACACACGTGACTGAGAGCGTAAGCAGTAATTGCGCGGGTTCGGCGCCAGTGGCAGACACACAAACTAACTCACGTGCTGCCTCGAAATTTGAAGTCATGCTACAATTTTTTAATTTTTCACTTATTTAAATAATTTTTCATTCATTGGACATGCACGTTCGCATCTTTGAAAGTTCGTGACTTGAAGGTTCGTATGTAGGGGACTTGCTGTATTCTATTAGTCTTCTTATTCACTTTGGTCCACTGTTGAGTTGTGGAAAGTGAAGCGTCCACCATTGTCACGGTTATTTAGCTAGGATTTGGCTGGCGACTTACAATTTTTCTGTTCTTTGGTCTTTTTAATGTGTTTTGAATTTTGTTTTCTGGGATTCAAAAACCAATTAATCCATTAAGTGTCTCTATTTGTATATTTCAAAAAAAGTTTTTAACAATGCTAAAAATCAATTACATTTTCCTGTGGCGCCATATTGTTTTCTTATTAGTGCCACCATTTTTGTTGATGGTTTCTTTGCATGTCTATCAATCTGATGATGGCACTGGCCATCCATTCGTCCATCTCCATCATCCCCTCTCCTGTGTGGACGCTGGTGGGACAGCAGGCCAATTTGGGTAAGGCAGACTTGGGGGCATGATGGGCAAGGGACCCCCCATCCCAGACACAGTGTGTTGGTTTTGATGGTGATGTCTTGCTACTCCCTTCTTGTCTTGTTGTCATTCAATGTCATTGACTCCTTCAATCACTGTCCGTCTCCCAAGCACGTAGCACTCAGCAAGTGTCTCAAGCTGCATACAGTCATATGAAAAAGTCTTAATTCTTTGGATTTTTGTTTCTAATTGGCTGAGCTTTCCTTTTAATATCTGACATGCCTTATGGACACAGTAGGATTTCAGCAGTGACAATAAGTTTATTGGATTAATAGAAAATATGCAACATGCATCATAACAAAATTAGACAGGTGCATAAATGTTGGCACCCTACAGAGATATGACATCAATACTTAGCTGAGCCTCCTTTTGCTCCTTTGAGCCTCTCGACGCTGTCCTCCTGTAGCCTCTGATGAGTGTCTGGATTCTGGATGGAGGTATTTCTGACCATTCTTCATACAAAATCTCTCCAGTTCAGTTCAATTTGATGGATCCTGAGTATGGACAGCCTGCTTCAAATCATCCCATAGATTTTCGATGATATTCAAGTCAGGGGACTGTGACGGCCATTTCAGAACATTGTACTTCTCCCTCTGCATGAACGCCTTTGTGTTTTGGGTCATTGTCTTGTTGGAATATCCAACCCCTGCGTAACTTCAACTTTGTGACTGATGCTTGAACATTATCCTGAAGAATTTGTTGATATTGGGTTGAATTCATCTGACCCTCGACTTTAACAAGGGCCCCAGTCCCTGAACTAGCCACACAGCCCCACAGCATGATGGGACCTCCACCACATTTGACAGGAGGTAGCAGGTGTTCTTCTTGGAATGCGGTGTTCTTCTTCCACCATTCAAAGCACTTTTTGTTCTGACCAAATAACTCCATTTTTGTCTCATCAGTCCAAAGCACTTTGTTCCAAAATGAATCTAACTTGTCTAAATGAGCATTTGATACAACAAGCGACTCTGTTTGTGGCATGAGTGCAGAAAGGGCTTCTTCCTCATCGCCCTGCCATACAGATGTTCTTTGTGCAAATTGCTCTGAATTGTAGAACGATGTACAGATACACCATCTGCAGCGAGATGTTCTTGCAGGTCTTTGGAGGTGATCTGTGGGTTGTCTGTCACCATTCTCACAATCCTGTCATATGCCGCTCCTGTATTGTTCTTGGCCTGCCAGACCTGAGTTGGTTTAACAGCAACTGTGCCTGTGGCCTTCCATTTCCTGATTCCATTCCTTACACTTGAAACTGACAGTTTAAACCTCTGAGATGGCTTTTTGTAGCCTTCCCCTAAACCAGGAGACTCAACAATCTTTGTTTTCAGATCTTTGGAGAGTTGCTTTGAGGATCCCATGCTGTCTGTCACTCTTCAGAGGAGAGTCAAAGGGAAGGAAGCACAACTTGCAATTGACCACCTTAAATACCTTTGACCACTCATGATTGGACACTCCTGTCTATGAAGTTCAAGGCTTAACGAGCTCATCCAACCAAGTAATCAGCATTGAGCAGTGACAGGCATTCAAATCAGCACAATGACAAGGGGACCCACATTTGTGCACAGCCAGTTTTTCACATTTGATTTAATTTCATACAACTAAATACTGCATCACTAAAAATCTTTGTTCAGAAAACACCGCAGTACTCAGATGTTCTTAGGAAATGAAAGACATACCACTGTTATCTTTTGTGTTGAAAGGAGAGTCAATTATTATGCAGGCTGAGAGGGGTTCCCAAACTTTTTCATATGACTGTATGTGGAACAGAGCAGGCCTTGAGAGAATGCTTCAAGTAGTGTTACAGCGTTTCTTCGGTCAAACTTGAGGTTGGGGTCCTTTAGCAAGTTCTCCATACAGGACCAGTCTGTGACATAAGACGTCAGCAATGGGACTGTATAACGAATAGCTTCTGCATTTTCCAGTCGTCCTCAGATTTCAGATCCCTCTTTTAGGGGTCATTCGTATTGATTTATTCCTTTCAAATGTCTTTGTCTGTTCCATGAGTTCATTTAAAATGCACTTGATTTGGCTCTGGATGTGTGACTGTTTTGGGCATGAAATCCCAACTCTGATGTTTGATTTACATCCTGGGCTTTGTTTATTTCCTGTCATCACATTTAATATAGCGTGTCTGTGGCCCAGAAGGCAAGGCTAGTTTTTAAATAAATAAATGCGGCTTAAAGAGGCGGCGTGGTAGTGTGGCGGTTCCTGGGCGCTATGCAGGCATGGGTGTTTCTGCACTGAAGTACACAGGTGTGGGGTTACCCATTGATTGATGTTGGGAGCTGCTAATCACCACACCTGTGCCACGTCCCCATTATAATTAGTCGGAGTGCGAGTGCGGAGGGGAAATCACAAAAGTAAGAGGGGAGCATACAGCAGAGCCCACATCCTCACATATGGTGGCAGCTGTGGGATAAGCTGGCAGAGGGGGCTGAAGAAGGAGATGGATCAGCAAATGAGAAAGGTGCCAGACTTTTCAAAGAATCCATGGACCAAAATCTAGATGAAGTGATTCTAGGGACTGAACTTTTTAATGGACATTTATTTATTGATTGGTTTTATTGTCTTTTTAAAGTTCCTATTCTTTTAATGTCCCGTTTTAACAAGAGGGGCTTGGGTTGGTTTTAGTGTGGGATTGTTTTAGTGCTTTTATTGTTTTTAGTGCAGTTTTAGGGCCAGGCCACAGACCTAGGCCACCAGTTGCACTGGGTTAGTAGTGGCGTGGAGCCTTCCTTTGCAACTAGAGGCTCAAGGGAGGAGGAGTGTGATATAGCAGGGCTGCAGCTCAGAAGGAAAGGCCCTATTTTTAAATAAATAATCGCTGCACTCGCGGCTTAAAGGGTAGCGTGGCCAGAGCGGTCCCCAGGCGCAATGCGGGCATTGGTGTTTCCGCACTGAAGTGCACAGGTGTGGGATTGCCCGTGTCCGTATTTGATGTCGGGAGCTGCTAATTGGCGCACCTGTGCCACGTTCCCATTATAAATAGTGTGAACTTTGACCCGGACACACACAGACGGACAACATAGTCCCACCACACATTATTTATTTACACTATTTACAAATTACGTGCAACCCAAAACCCCAGTGCCTCTTGCACCGATTCCCTAAAGTCCAGGGCTCACAGTCTCTGTGCCTTTCTTTCCTGGCCGCCTCCAGTCCTCTCTCCAGCTCTGTCCACTTCCACCCGACATCCACTGCTCACTGAAGGGAGGCGGCCCCTTATATATGATTCCAGGACGAGCACCAGGTGTTCCCGGTATTCTTCCCTTGGCCACGCCCCAGCGTGGCAGAAGTGCCGGCTGTCCTCCCGGCAGCTCTCCGGGTGTCCTCCAAAGTCTTCCCCCCCTCCTGGTGTGGCGGAAGTGCCGGGCTCCCAGGATAATCAGGCACAGTCCCTACAGGGCCCCCAACATAACCAGGACGGACGCCCCCTCGCGGTCTGGAGGAGGCACAAGCCCTCCTCTCGTCCCGACCACAATAGTATAGGGTGGTCCAGATCTAATTATGCAATTTTCATTACGCTATAACTTATTAAGTTTATCACATAAAAAATCACCCAAAAAAGTGTGTGAACTGACGATACAAAGAATCGTCTTTGCACCGAACTGGAATCGCCCCCACATAAATCAAAGTCATCCAGACGATCTGGATCTGCATAATTAGATCTGGACCACCCTGTAGGAGCACGAGTGCGGAGGGGAGATCACAAAAGAGACATGGGAGCATGGAGCAGGACCCGCATCGTCACATCACGATTTTGACCTTCGTCTGGTTATTTTGACTTCTTCTGATTCGCTTTTCATTTTAATCTGCTATGACCCACTGCAGACAGAGCATCAGAGTTTGAATGTGTTAATCGGTTGAATACATTTTCTGTATATATTACTTATACTTTTTGTATTGTTATTGTTAATTTTCTGCGGTGGCCCAGGGGAGGTACCGTCCCTCTCGTGGTCCATCCAGGCGTCCCGACTGGGTAGGATCCCCAGCCGTCTCCCACACCAGATTTCCCAACTTAGAAACTCAGGGCTGGTGTGTCAAGTCAGACTTTGTCCGACTTCAGATCTTGACGCTGGTCCGAAATGGCGACACGTACACCTTGAACTTTAGTGAACGCTGTAGTATTCTACTGCTTATTGCCTTTCTGTGTCTCATTAAATCAGTCCTGCCCAACTTCTATCCGTGGACATGTGGCTACAGTGTTTGGATATGCAAACTACCGCGTAATGCGTCGCCATAAACTGCTATTTATTCCAATGGAGCAAGCGCAAGAACAGTTTTCCTGGACGTGTCCATATTGTTTTTCTAAATGTTTTACTGAAATGCACTCAACTTGGGTGTGACATCATTCCCAAGTGCCGGTATCCGACTTCGGAGGTTAATGGAACGCAGCACTAGAGTCACCTAAGGGACCTGGAGGGAGATGTGAAGAAGACTTGAGCTGAGTGGCTTCAGACGCTGAATTTTCTTACTGGCTTGTCATTGCTTTTTGAATGATGGGCACCCTTAGCATGTTCGTCCATGTTCTCCTCACGACTCCATCCTGAAATGAATTTAATGGCCTCTTCCCATTTCCCTTTTGCTTGATATGCAAAGTGTTGTGTGCTGACTTATTTTTTTAAAAGATTCTGTATATGATAAAAAAAAAATGTCTTGGGCCACACCTAAGGGGCTCAGGCTGCAATAACCTGTTTGTTTGCCCCCCTTGCACCCCTCCTGGTTCCTGTCTGCAGAACAGGCCGTTGCCGCTGCACTTGCTAACAGGCGCACTGTGTATTTTCCTCTTTACCCTCCTCTGTTTATTTTAGCATTCACATATCATTTCCAGAATAATTTTCTGAAATATGAGCAACGTCTCGGGTTTCCCCTGAAAATTCTTAGAGATGGGCCATTTTTCATACTTAAGCCCTTTTTAAAGCATTTCACAACTAGCTGCATTCTGCCTTGTGCCGTCCACGTCTGGCTTGGGGCCAAGGACAATCTTCAAAATCCCTTTACAGTGGAGCTTAGAAAAATACCGCTCCTTATTTGCCACACAGTGTAGAACCCCTGGTGCCCCCCCACCCCTCCTCCACCTGATTTATGACGGCGGTGCCACGGCCAGTCCTGGTGAAATATTTGCTGCTGCTCGGAGGGACCTGGACAAATGAAGTGTGAAGCTCCACAGAGAGTGCAGGCGGCAGCTCTGGAGTCACTAAACACTTACAGCCTGTTGGCAGAGAGCGGGGCTGCGGTCAGCAGAGCTCCATCTCCGAGGAATACAGGAGCGGGAGCGCGGCTGACAGCTCCGGAGCTCTTCCGTGTGGCGTGCCAGCAAGGACCTTTCATTTCACTTTTCCTTAAAGTTTTTTTCACGTACATCCATTTTATTTCTATAACGTTTGACTCCATGGGGGGGTCAGTGTAATGCAGACTGATTTCTACCTGGCATAAGATTGGAGGGCCCAACCTGACCACCCAAGGACACACAATAGGTCCATATTTGGACCTGTGTTGTATTTCACAGAAATGCTTATTATAGTTTTGCCTTTTTATATTAGTTTTTATTTCTATATTTTTTCTGACCATACTTGGAAACTCAGTTTAGTTTTAGTTTGCCTTCATCGTATATTCAGTCAGTCAGTCATTTTCCAACCCGCTTTATCCTAACACAGGGTCACGGGGGCTCTGCTGGAGCCGGAGGGTGGAGTGGTGGCTCTGAGGCTAAGGATCTGCGCTTGAAGGTTGCTGGTTCGAATTCCCATCACTGCCAAAAGCGATCCTACTCTGCTGGGCCCTTGAGCAAGGCCCTTAACCTTCAGTTGCTCCAGGGGCGCTGTACAATGGCTGACCCTGCGCTCTGACAACAAGGGGTATGTGAAAACTATCCATCCCTCCATTATTCAACCCGCTATATCTGAACTACAGGGTTCTGCTGGAGCCAATCCCAGCCAACACAGGGCACAAGGCAGGAAACAAACCCCGGGCAGGGTGCCAGCCCACCACAGGGCACACACACACACCAAGCACACACCAGGGACAACTTAGGATCGCCAATGCACCGCAGACACGGGGAGAACATGCAAACTCCACGCAGGGAGGACACGGGAAGCAAACTCGGGTCTTCTTACCGCGAGGCAGCAGCGCTACCCACTATGCCACTTTGCAGCCCATGTGAAAACAAACAAAATCCTAATACGAGAAATTGTATAAAGCGAAATAAAGAACAAAAAAAATCCCAGCCAACATAGGGCGCAATGCAGGAACAAATCCCCGGGTCATCATATATTTTTAGTTTTAATTTAGTTTTTATTTCACAAAGACATTTCTATTTTATTTTTAGTAATTATGGTCTGGTTAAAGAGCTACTATGGAGTTTAGTTTTGTGTCTCAATCAGGCAGAACTGTATACACTTAACAGGTTAGGATACGAGTTTAATGTTAGTGGTCGCTTACTACACCACATGGTTTACTCTCTGGTTTAGTTTTTGTCTGATAACAACAAGCAGAATCAAAACCAGAACAACTTTATACAGTTTTATAATTTTTAAAACTATTTTCTGTGTCATTTGTGCTGAGCAAATGTGTGCTGATTGTTGACACTTTTTATCTTTTTCTTTTATGGCCCAGAATGGGCCAATTTGTAATGAAATTTAAGTGAATTTTAAGGTTTGAGGTTTTTTTTTTTTACTCTAAATATCTACTGCACGCAACATATCCTGCTCCAAGACAATGTGCTTATAATGAATGTCTTCAATATCGCATTCAAAGATCTCCCATAATGGGCTTTGCTATTTTCTACCAGCCAAATTGATCTCTTATTCCATCTCAGGCACATACAATTTGCCGACAGAATTTTGCACCTGCATACTTCAAAAGATAACAAAAATCAGAAAATCGATTCTACTGTGTTATGAGAGGTGTGACCATGAAAATCACGGGGGCTTAGGAAGAACAGGGGTCTCAGGCTTGAACGAGGGTGCAGACCCCACCTGGCTGTATTGAGGGAAACAAAGAAAAACAAGCATGTAGTGTGAAGGTTAGGGGCAGTGAGACTTGAGTAGCCCACCATAAGAACAGTAAACCCATAATGAGCAGAGCAAGAGCAGGTAATAGGAGTCTGGAGGGGCACAAAATGTATACATTAGCTGAACCTGCATATCCAGAGCAGGATCACAGGAAACCTGGAGCCCACCCAAGCAGGTTTGGATGCAAGGCACAAAAAGCCCCTGGTATGCAATATGCTATGATATGGCTGATGTTAAGAACAAAAAGATTATGATATTTCATCTATTTTGAGAGGTAGAGAGGTGTGACAGGCGGCTGGCGTCCATGCCCAGCCGGGACGCCCCTGCACGCTATATTCAGGGGGAGCAGCTCTGGACAGTGCAATACCTCCCCCTGGACACTAGATGGCCGCCCCTCTTGGGTCTCTCGGGATCGGGGTGGAGATTCACCGTCCCCGTCTCTACACTTTCCTCTCCTTGGCACCACCACTCCTCCCAAGCAACCTTGTCCTCCTCCTCACCCGACTGGCCACTGAGTGGTGGTTGGTGGCTCCTTTTATAGTTCACCTGGAAGTGCTCCAGGTGTTTGATCGCCGAGTTCTGGCTGCACTTCCGGGTGTGATGAATCTGCTGCCCACACGGGCTCAGGAGTCCCAAACACAGCACCCCCTGGTGGTGCCTGCCTGCGGGACCCAACAGGGCTGCACCCAACTCCAATTCCCAGGGAGCCCTGTGGGAAACCGAGGCACTGCTCCACCCCAGGGGGCCGGCCATCTAGTGTTCAGGGGGAGGTACTGCACAATCCATGGCTGCTCCACCTGAATATACAGTGAAGGGACATCCAGGCTGGGCATGGACACCAGCCGTCTGCCACAGGGGACAAATATTTTAAAGCATAATTCTGCTAATGGATTATTTTCACAATTTTAGGTACTTTGAGCTGTGAATATGAACTAAAAAACATAAATTAATAAATATAGAATCAATAAAAAAACACATTGGTATGTTTAGCTTTTCAGCAGTTGCCAGACTAACTACCTGTAGATCAGCAGAGACGTTGCAAACTCAGGAATTTTACAAGGTTTATATCGCCTTACAGTTAAACAATGTTTTTAAAGCGAATGTGATTGGTCAGCAACAATATGCTGATCTTGTATGACGACCGTCAGTCTCTCGATCTGCGCCGCTTTATTTTCAGAAAGGATTTCTCGTGTGCGAAGTGGCGGGTGAATTACTGTCAATAAAATGCAGGCACCTGAGAAATAAACTGATACGTTACTCACTCATGATTTTTTTGTCCATACAATAAGGGCTTTGTTGACCAGTACATTCCGATTTCATGCGTTTGAATTACATCTTCATATATAACAAGTGCAAAGAAAGGCGGCGCAGTATATCGCCTTTTATTTGACACGCTTTACGCGCCCGTAGTCGGCTCGCTCTGTCACCGTCAATGCTGTGTGAACAGCCGCCCCTCCGTCAACCGCCGCCGATCACTGGATGAATACGTGCAGGTGGCTCGTGGTGGAGGACTTTCTGTTTTAGAGTTAAAAGTTACAAGGGTTAAAGACTAATGGCAAGAATATTCATTCAAAAACAAAAACTAAAAATATGTTTAGTAAATTAATATTTTATTTCTGTTTTCTTTCCAGTGCCCTGCGGTTGGCTGGCGCCCTGCCCGTGGTTTGTTTCCTGCCTTATGCCCTGTGTTGGCTGGGATTGGCTCCAGCAGACCCCCGTGACCCTGTAGTTAGGATACAGCGGGTTGGATAATGGATGGAAGGATAGTCTTTCCAGCTACTTTAATAGTTTAGTTTTAGTTTATTTTTAGTTTTTCATTTCGGCTTTGTTAATTATTTTATTTCAGTTTACTAATACTTACTTACTTACTTACTAATACTTAAGTTTACTTAATAATAGCTTCAGTTTTGATTTTAGTATTCCTTAACTATAATAACCTTGTTTCACAGGACAACATCCAACAAATCAACAAAAATCTTTATTGTATATAGTGCCTTTTATAGCACCCTACAAAGATAAACTGGCTATGTAAGAAGCTGGAGCGGAAACCACTTACTCCATCCAGCTTGTTTATTAGTTAACTAGCAAAATACCTGCGATTCGCAGCGGAGATATAGTGTGTTAAAGAAGTAATGAAAAATTAAAGGAAACATTTAAAAAATAACGTAGCATGATTGTCAATGTAATTGTTTTGTCACTGTTATGAGTGTAGCTGTCATATATATATACACACACACACACACACACAGACACACACACATATAAACATATATACATATACATATTGTAAACAAGGCGCTATATAGCGCCCGACCCGGCACAGACCACGCTGAGGCACGTGTTCACACTCAAAGGCTCTTTTATTTTTCTTCAGTTGTATGACACGCCTTCCCCGTGCCACACAGCTCAAACACAGTCCAAGCACAAAACACACAGTTACCACCAAACCAACACTTTCCTGCTCTACCACTCCTCCCAGGCAACCTCGTCCTCTTCCTCCCGATTCTGGCCTCGATTGCTGGGAGGCACGCCCTTTTATACCCCACCCGGAAGTGATCCAGGTGCCTGACCAGCTGGTCTTAATTGCACCTCCGGGTGGGGCTGATAAACCGTCCAGTGTGGTGGCTGGTTCTCTGCAGTACCCCCTAGCGGCCACCCAATCTCATAACCGGGCTGCTGCGGTGGACTCCATGTCCCATGGAGCCACGGGGGAGACTGAGGAGGAATCCACTGCCAGGGAGACTGCCCCCAAGCGCCCCGGGGAAGGTATGGCAACGTCCATGATGGCTCCCCCGGGACGTATGCGGCAGAGGCGTCCCGGCCGGGCATGGGACCCGGCTGTCCGTCACAATATATACATATCTACATATACTGTAGACTGTCACAAAAGCCACAATGAGACAAAGTTCGCTGATGACACTGCTATTGTGGGCTGCATCAGGTGTGGGCAGGAGAAGGAGTACAGGAAGCTAATCAATGACTTTGTTAAACGGTGCGACTCAAACCACTTACACCTTAACACCAGCAAGACCAAGGAGCTGGTGGTGGATTTTAGGAGGCCATATAAAGCAGCCACATAAAAGATAACAGTGGTATGTCTTTCATTTCTTATGAACATCTGAGTACCGCGGTGTTTTCAGAACAAAGATGTTTAGTGGCGCAGTATTTAGTTATTTGAAATTAAATCAAATGTGAAAAACTGGCTGTGCACAAATGTGGGTCCCCTTGTCATTGTGCTGATTTGAATGCCTGTCACTGCTCAGTGCTGATTACTTGGTTGGATGAGCTCGTCAAGCCTTGAACTTCATAGACAGGAGTGTCCAATCATGAGTGGTCAAAGGTATTTAAGGTGGTCAATTGCAAGTTGTGCTTCCTTCCTTTGACTCTCCTCTGAAGAGTGACAGACAGCATGGGATCCTCAAAGCAACTCTCAAAAGATCTGAAAACAAAGATTGTTGAGTCTCCTGGTTTAGGGGAAGGCTACAAAAAGCCACCTCAGAGGTTTAAACTGTCAGTTTCAAGTGTAAGGAATGGAATCAGGAAATGGAAGGCCACAGGCACAGTTGCTGTTAAACCAACTCAGGTCTGGCAGGCCAAGAAAAATACAGGAGTGGCATATGACAGGATTGTGAGAATGGTGACAGACAACCACAGATCACCTCCAAAGACCTGCAAGAACATCTCGCTGCAGATGGTGTATCTGTACATCGTTCTACAATTCAGCTCAATTTGCACAAAGAACATCTGTATGGCAGGGTGATGAGAAAGAAGCCCTTTCTGCACTCGCGCCACAAACAGAGTCGCTTGTTGTATCAAATGCTCATTTAGACAAGTCAGATTCATTTGGGAACAAAGTGCTTTGGACTGATGAGGCAAAAATTGAGTTATTTGGTCATTACAAAAACCACTTTGCATGGCGGAAGAAGAACACCACATTCCAAGATAAACACCTGCTACCTACTGTCAGATTTGGTGGAGGTCCCATCATGCTATGGGGCTGTGTGGCTAGTTCAGGGACTGGGGCCCTTGTTAAAGTCGAGGGTCGGATGAATTCAACCCAATATCAACAAATTCTTCAGGATAATGTTCAGGCATCAGTCACAAAGTTGAAGTTACGCAGGGGTTGGATATTCCAACAAGACAATAACCCAAAACACAGTTGGAAATCTACAAAGGTATTCATGCAGAGGGAGAAGTACAATGTTCTGGAATGGCTGTCACGGTCCACTGACTTGAATATCATCGAAAATCTATGGGATGATTTGAAGCAGGCTGTCCATGCTGGGCAGCCATCAAATTGAACTGAACTGGAGAGATTTTGTATGAAGAATGGTCAGAAATACCTCCATCCAGAATCCAGACACTCGTCAGAGGCTACAGGAGGACAGCGTCTAGAGGCTCAAAGGAGCAAAAGGAGGCTCAACTAAGTATTGATGTCATATCTCTGTCGGGGTGCCCACATTTATGCACCTGTCTAATTTTGTTATGATGCATATTGCATATTTTCTGTTAATCCAATAAACTTAATGTCACTGCTGAAGTCCTACTGTGTCCATAAGGCATGTCAGATATTAAAAGGAAGTTCAGCCAATGAGAAACAAAAATGCAAAGAATTAAGAGGGGTTCCCAAACTTTTTTAATTGACTATATATAGAAATATATTGTGAACGATAGGGGGGCGCTCTCGCTCCCTTGAACCCCTGTCCACGACTCCAGACACCAGGTAAAAGTCCTCAAGTTGACTTTATTTTGTTGCCACAGTGTACAAAGCACACTCTCCTCCACAGTACTCATTAAATCACCAATAAATCACCAATAAATCAATCATCCAGCTCCCAGACACGTTGCCACCCTTCCACCCAGCTCAGCTCATTGTCTGGGAGTTCCCACAGTCCTTTTATACTCCCTGACCCGGAGGTGTTTCTGCCCAACAGTCCACAAGTCCTTATTCCTTCCGGGTCAGGGTAATTAGTTCTTTTCTTCAACCCGGAAGTCCGTTGCTCTTCCTATGACGAACCTCCGGGTCACAGGGCACGAAGAAGCCCTCGGCCCTCCCTGCAGCTCCCTCCTGTGGCCCCCACGGCATCCAGCAGGGCTTTGCATAAAAACTCCATTGTCCATGATGCCCTGCTGGTCTTCTGGGGACCTCCATGCTGCAAGGAGGGCTCCACCTGGCGGCTTGGGGGTATTGGCCGGGATAAATGGCCGGCCATCCTTCACAATATATATATATATATTGTGATATGGCGCTATATAGCGCCCGACCCGGCACAGACTATGCAGAGACACGTGTTCACACTCAAGACTTTTTAAAATTTTTTTCTCTTCAGCCGTGGGCACACGTCTTCCCCGTGTCCCACCGGCCCAACACAGTCCCAAGCACAAAAACCCACACAAAACCCACACTTTCCTGCTCCAACACTCCTCCCAGGCAACCTCGTCCTCTTCCTCCCGATTCTGGCCTCGAGTGGAGGTGGCTGGCCCTTTTAATACCCCACCCGGAAGAGGACCAGGTGGTTGACCACCTGGTCCTAATTGCCCTTCCGGGTGGGGCTGAGAAATCAAGCAGCCAGGCTGCGGAGTCCATGCAGCTCCCCCTAGCGGCCACCCGAGCCCCCAACCAGGCTGTGGAGGACTCCATCTCCCATGGATCCCTGCAGGTGGTTTGGGAATCACCGTCCGCCATGGAGGCTGCCACCAAGCGTCCCGGGGGAGGTACTGAACTGTCCATGGTGGCTCCCCCGAAATATACACAACAGGGGCGTCCCGGCCGGGCATGGGACCCAGCTGTCTGTCACAATATATATATATATATATATATATATATATATACTCAGCAAAAAAAGAAACGTCCCTTTTTCAGGACTGTGTATTTCAACAATAATGTTTTAAAAATCCAAATAACTTGACAGATCTTCATTGTAAAGGGTTTAAACAATGTTTTCCATGCATGTTCAATTAACCATAATCAATTAATTAACATGCACCTGTGGAATGGTCGTTAAGACCTTAACAGCTTACAGAAAGTAGACATTTAAGGTCACAGTTCTAAAAACGCAGGACACTAAAGAGACTTGTCTACCGACTGTGATAAACACCCAAAGAAAGATGCCCAGGGTCCCTGCTCATCTGCGTGAACGTGCATTAGGCATGCTGCAGGGAGGCATGAGGACTGCTGATGTGGCGAGGGCAATAAATTGCCATGTCCGCACTGTGAGACAGGGAGACAGGAAGGACAGCTGATCATCCTCGCAGTGGAAGACCACGTGTAACAACACCTGCACAGGATCGGTACATCCGAATATCACACCTGCGTGACGGGTACAGGATGGCCACAACAACTGCCCAAGTCACACCAGGAACACACAATCCCTCCATCAGTGCTCAGACTGTCCGCAATAGGCTGAGAGAGGCTGGACTGAGGGCTTGTAGGCCTGTTGTAAGGCAGCTCCTTACCAGACATCACCAGCAACAACGCCGCCTATGGGCACAAACCCACCTTCGCTGGACCAGACAGGAGTGGCAAAAAGTGCTCTTCACTGATGAGTCGCGGTTTTGTCTCACCAGGGGTGATGGACAGATTCGTGTTTATCGTCAAAGGAATGAGCGTTACACCGAGGCCTGTACCCTGGAGCGGGATCGATTTGGAGGTGGGGGGTTCCGTCATGGTCTGGGGCGGTATATCATATCACCATCGGACTGAGCTTGTTGTCATTGCAGGCAATCTCAATGCCTTGCGGTATAGGGAAGACATCCTCCTCCCTCATGTGGTACCCTTTATGCATGCTCATCCAGACATGATCCTCCAGCAGGACAATGCCACCAGCCATACTGCTCGTTCTGTGCGTGAGTTTCTGCATGACAGCAATGTCAGTGTTCCCCATCCATCCATCCATCCATCCATTTTCTAACCCGCTGAATCCAAATACAGGGTCACGGGGGTCTGCTGGAGCCAATCCCAGCCAACACAGGGCACAAGGCAGGAACCAATCCTGGGCAGGGTGCCAACCTACCGCAGGACACACACAAACACACCCACACACCAAGCACAAACTAGGGCCAATTTAGAATTGCCAATCCACCTAACCAGCGTGTCTTTGGACTGTGGGAGGAAACGTGTTCCCCTTTTATATATATATATATATATATATATATATATATATATATATATATATATATATATATATATACACACACCCTATCAGTCAGTTTTAAAACATCACAGCTCTTAAAATGTAATAAATTACCTAAAATGTTGGAAAGATGAGCAGTAAACTACCAGATGTTTAAAATCAAAGTTTAGGTTAGCAAAAATGGAGAGAAAAAGGAAAATTCAGAATATTACAACTGGACATTCTTCAGGGAACAACTAATAGGTCACAACCTATAACAATTATTCAGAAAATGAATCCTTACAGGTTCATGCAAACAGTATGCCCAGGTGTCCCAATTTGTGGTGATTACTTAAAAAGCCTTTATGTGTGTTAAATCGCAGCTGGAGCAGACTGTGTTACTTGGTTAGTTGGTAACGTCCATGGCCCTCAGGCCCTGAGTTTGTTATTTCTGTTTTTGTGTTATTTCAGTTTTGCATTAACGTTTGTTTTGTGCAACATAACTGAAATAACTCGACACTGAAAGAAAGTGAAGAATCATCTCCTGATTCGGCAGAAAGCAAACGGGACACCGAGTGCGAAAACATTTCCGACCACTCAACGACCAAAGTCCACCGAGCAGGCGGTCGATTTATGACCCGTCAGCGATCGATTAGAACACGTGGATCCGTTTTAAAGCTCTTCATCAGACCACTTAACGGTTTATCTCCTTGCGGGACAATAAAACACGCGCTGAATCCTAAACGTGTTGGCGCCCGGTGAAAGCTCCAGAATATACCCAAGATCTGTCAAGCTGTCATATGGGAGACACGGTCGCGGCATTTTAAATGTGCCTTCCAGTCCCAATGGATCTGAGTGACTGGTGACATTAACCAGAAAATGCGGAGCTTTCTGTGAACATCACGCTGCTGTGCCGCACTGCGTCTCAAACGTGCTTTGCGGTCTTTTCGTCGTATTGTGTAATGTCGAGTCCCCCGGTTCGTGTCTTTCAGCAAGTGCGCACAAATTACAGACGAGGACGAGCTGTTTATGTTTTTTCCCTGTTTTTCTTTTAGATCCACTAGCTTTTCCAATTCACTACCAAGCCTGGATGTCTGGTTTATTTTTGCTACACCTCGCCAAAGTTAACAGATTTTAATAATCAAATAATAACTTCATAACTTCAATAATTTCCCGGCCAATCCAGCTGTAATATTTAACAGACGTGAAATAAATTCCCAGCGAGCCTGCAGTATGCTTTCTACCCTGGGGGTGTTCTAGGTTTTCTAGAGCAGCAGATTATGATTTATTGCGCACTTTTAAGTTTTTCCTGTTTTCGCTCTTAACCTCATTTACTCCCATTTTTATCCCCCAAAAAACAGCCCTGTTTTTCAGCTGGTTGGTGGTTCTGCCAGAAGGAAAGTTTAAATGCAAAGTTCCTCTGCTGCCTCTGCGTTTTATTTAGCACATCATGGCGCACAATATTTAAAAATGGCTTATTTTGTACACATTAACGTGGAATGCATGAAAGGCACTATAAGAAGGAGCAAACCCTTCCTGCTCTGAGATACACTGCATGGCAATTTTGTAAGGCGGGACTGCTGACCCAGTGTGCTACACAGACCCCCACATAATAATAATTCATTACATTTATATAGCGCTTTTTTTATTAGTTACTCAAGGCGCTCAGCAATTGCAGATTAAGGGCCTTGCTGAAGGGCTCAGCATTTACGGGATTCGAACCAGCAACCTTCCAATTGCCAGAGCAACTCTCTAGCCTCAGAGTCACCACTCCGCCTATAAGATCCCATTGTGCTCATTATAAAGTGCCTAAAAACTGTTAAATCATAGCTGTTTTGTTTTCTTATTGTTAATTATTTACTTATTTGGCTGACACCTTCATCCAAGGTGACACAGAACATCTGAGACACAACTGGATTCATTTATTTTCTTTTTCCAATTGGAGCACAGGCAGGTGAAGTGACTTGATCAGGGTCACACAGTGTCAGTATAAGCAGGATTTGAACCTCAGATTTTAAAATCCAAATCCATAACCACAATGACAAAGTTACATTTGACTACATTCAATTAGATTAGATTAAAGTAGATTAGGGAAAATTAAAAATTTATAGAAGCCAAGGTGAATAAATGGTAACCAATTCACTAATGTGACAAAGACTCAATCTTAAAAGTGAAGTGCAACAATCAAAGAATGCCTGAAAATACAGCCTGACTGTTACATGTTTTATGAAACAGATAGACAGACCGACAGATAGAGAGATAGATAGAAAGAAAAGGCAATATAGAATGGATAGCTATTTAGATAGATATGAAAGGTACTAAATAATAGATAGATAAATAGATTTGAAAGGCACTATATAATGGATAGATGGATAGCTAGAGAGATAGATAGATGGATAGATAGATAGATTTGAAAGGCACTATATAATATAGATAGATAGATAGATAGATAGATAGATTTGAAAGGCACTATATAATAGATAGACAGAAAGATTTGAAAGGCACTATATAATAGATAGATAGATAGATAGATAGATAGATAGATAGATAGATAGATAGATTTGAAAGGCACTATATAATAGATAGTTAGAAAAGGCACTATATAATAGATAGATAGATAGATAGATAGATAGATAGATAGATAGATAGATAGATAGATAGATAGATCTTTATTTGCCCCAGTGGGAAATTTGTCTCTTTGTGTGAAGGATGTCACGTCCCACATTTAATGAACTTGGCCTCCTAAGGAAGAAGAGTCTGCTTTGCTCTTTCTTCTTTAGCTCCTCTGAGTTCTGAGACCAGTCCAGCCTGTCATTGATGTGGACCCCCAAGTACTTGTAGGAGCGGACCACCTCTATATCCACTCCTTGATTAGTGACCCGTCACAGAGGCTCTTTGGTGAAAGTCAATAAGCAGTTCCTTGGGTTTTCTGATATTAAGTTGCAGATAATTCTCAAAGTTGTCCCCCAGACTCTCCTCCTTTGCCTCATCCCCCTTATCAGCACACCCCGTGCAGAAGTGCAGAATCGTCTGAGAATTTCTGCAAGTAACGTGACCTGCTGTTAATTTATAGTCTGAGGTGCACAGAGTGAAGAGAAAAGCAGAGAGGCCTGTTCATGTGCTGCTCCTATGCTGCTCACACATGGACTGCTGTCTGCCTGACAGAGAGTCCATCATCAGGACACCACAGGCTCCTCCACCTGCATGTCTCTGAGTTCACCACTTAACAGGGATGGCAGGATGGTCATGCTGGCTTTGTCCAGGTGAGAATAAGCCTGGTGGAGCAGACTACACTGGTCAAGAAGCATTTTACTACTGGGAGTTTTTAACAGGTTTCACTTGCTGACTCCAAATCTGAAAAGTGTTTTCATCCAGCAGCACGTCCCGTTTTTTTAATTTTGATGTTCCAGGTCTTGGACGACTAGGGTGACTGGACAGTAAAGGTGGGTTACCATTTAGATAAATACCAGTAATTCCACAAGGGATGCCATTGAGATTAAAGAATTCGCCACACGTTACCAACAGCTGTGAGTTGTTTATCTTGTCATTATTAATTTTATTTAAAAATTATTAATTTTTAATTAGCAGAAAAAAATATTTGTTACTGATTACCAAATCTTACATGACTCTAAAGCATAATGACACGACTCAGACATGACGGTGCAGCAGGTTGAAGTTTTACTGTTAAACATAACATTGCATTTCAGGACATTTTGTTCATTAGATTCACCGTTACTTTGAAAATTCTGTCAAGGCGATGGACAGAAACGGCGATGCAGTTAAGAAAAGTGAAGACAAAATGAAGGAAGGTGTTTCTGTTATTCCTGAAATCCATGAACTGAAGCTTAACGATGAGTTCAAAAGGAAACTGAAGCCAAACTGGATCAGCAGCATGGGAGGCATTCGTGCGGGTTGACCAGAATGTTCTTGACAGTCACAGAGCAGAGAATAACGCTGAGCTTGTGGAGAACCTGCTGAAAGCTTACGGGAGCCACAATGTCACTGAAGATGTCGACTTTTTTCCACCAAATCTGGGTGATGTCAGCGATGAGTGTAGGGAAAGATTTCATCAAGATATAAAGGGGATGGAAAATTGATATCGGAGGAAAAATTCGCCCCGAGCCTGATGGGTGACTACTGTTGGTTCTTGCAAAGAGAGACGAATGTGCAGTACAAGCGCAAGAGCGAGTGCCACCAACATTTTTGGGCACGCTGACCTCACGTTTATATTGAGGTAAATTAACATAAGTATGCTTTAACGTGTGGTGCACTGGGTAGCGCTGCTGCCTCGCGGAAAAGACACCCGGGTTCGCTTCCCGGGTCCTCCCTGTGTGGAGTTTGCATGTTCTCCCCGTGTCTGCGTGGGTTTCCTCCCACAGTCCAAAGACATGCAGGTGAGGTGGATTGGCGATCCTAAATTGTCCCTGGTTTGTGTGTGTGTGCCCTGCGGTGGGCTGGCACCATTCCCAGGATTTGTTTGGTTCCTGCCTTGCGCTCTGTGTTGGCTGGGATTGGCTCCAGCAGACCCCCGTGACCCTGTGTTCGGATTCAGCGGGTTGGAAAATGGATGGATGGAAAGTGCTACAGAGTAAGAATAAAAATAGTAAAACAAGGAAATCTATTTACACTTTAACAAAATATCTTTCTAAAAAGATGAGTTTTTAGATTCCGTTTAAAAACATCAGTCGACTGTGGGGCTCTCAGGTAGTCAGGGAGGGTATTTCACCCATAGTGTGAAGCTTGGTTCTAGGGACTTGGAGAGTGTTAGTGTGTACAGAGCGGAGGGTGCGTGAGGAGGTATGAGGGGTAAGGAGTTCCTGTAAGTAAAGGCGGGCATGTCCATAAATGCACTGATAGGTGAGGAAACGACCTTATGTTCTGTTCTGAGTGGGACAGGGAGCCAGTGAAGGGTTTTCAGGACTGGGGTGATATGGTCATGCTTTCACACCCTCATCAGGGATTGGCTCCAGCAGACCCCCGTGACCCTGTAGTTAGGATATAGCGGGTTGGGTAATGGATGGATGGATATTCATAAAGCTGTCCCCTTCCCTGTAGGCAGATGGAGGTTTTGATTTTTTAGCCGTGTGCACTCAGAATGCTCCTCTCTTCTCAGACGGGCTTTTCCCGTGGTGTTTTATTTTTGTCTTTGCCCCATGTCTGAGACGAATTACTCCGGATGTGTACAGTCGGAGTCACTCTAGCCAGATCTATGTAGCGGTATGGATTACTTTTATGGCAGAAGAGGGGGGCTAGAAAACGAATTTGAGTTTCTGAGGAAGTCTAGCCTCCAGAAAATCCACATTTAACAATTTGAGAACTGGAGTTTGGTGCTTTTGGGAACGTTGTGTGTTTTATTTGGCTTTGAATGGAGGCAAAAGGTAAGAAATCCACACTGGAACAGCAGAGATCGTCAGGATATCGGCTCACAAAAGCTCCTGGGTAAATGTCTGGGATTGTGGAGATTTAGGATGTTTTCAAGTGTGAGTCTAAATGTGTGTAATAGCTGGAAACGTACACTCACCGGCCACTTTATTAGGTACACCTGCTTGTTAACACAAATCTCTAATCAGCCAATCACATGGCGGCACCTCAATGCATTTCGGCCTGTAGACCTTGTCAAGACCATCTGCTGAAGTTCAAACCCAGCATCAGATTGAGGAAGTAAGGGGACTGAAGTGACTTTGAACAGACTGGTGTGAGTATTTCAGAAACTGCTCATCTATTTCCACGCACAATCTTTTTAGGGTTTACAGACAATGGCCTGAAAAAGGGAAAATATCCAGTGAGTGGCAGTTTTCTGGGTGAAAATGCCTTGCTGATGCCAGACGTCAGTGGAGAACAGCCAGACTGAAGCAGTCAGGACAGTTTTAAGCCTTGGACAGAATCAGCGACCTGAAGACATTCTGAGGCCTCAGTCAGCCACATCTCTTTTGACTCCACCCACTTTCCATGCCCCCACCCCCATGTTAGCGGTACGCTTTTGTGCTAAATGGACTGTTATAGTAATGGTGGCAAACTGGCAAAAAATATTTATCTATACTAATAAAAGGCAAAGCCCTCACTCACTCACTCACTCACTCACTCACTCACTCACTCACTCACTCACTCACTCACTCACTGACTCACTCACTCATCACTAATTCTCCAAGTTCCCGTGTAGGTAGAAGGCTGAAATTTGGCAGGCTCATTCCTTACAGCTTACTTACAAAAGTCGGGCAGGTTTCATTTCGAAATTCTACACGTAACGGTCATAACGGTCGATAACGGTCAACAACATCAGCCATGTTGAACTTTCTTATTCATGGCTCCATCTTCATGAAATTTGGTAGGCGGCTTCCCTGCGCTAACCGAAACCGTACGTACTTTTTTCGTTGGTATGATGCCACTGTTGGCCGCCATATTGAACTTTCCAACGTCACTAATTCTCCAACTTCCCGTGTAGGTAGAAGGCTGAAATTTGGCAGGCTCATTCCTTACATCTTACTTACAAAAGTTAGGCAGGTTTCATTTCGAAATTCTACGCATATCGGTCGATAACGGTCGACGACGTCCGCCATGTTGAACTTTCTTATTTATGGCCCCATCTTCACGAAATTTGGTAGGCGGCTTCCCTGCGCCAACTGAAACCGATGTACATACTTATTTCAGTGGTATGATGCCACTGTCGGCCGCCATATTGAACTTTCCAACGTCACTAATTCTCCAACTTCCCGTGTAGGTAGAAGGCTGAAATTTGGCAGGCTCATTCCTTACATCTTACTTACAAAAGTTAGGCAGGTTTCATTTCGAAATTCTACGCATAACGGTCATAACTGGAACCTACTTTCGTCCATATATATGGCTATAGCCTGCAGCTCGGTTGCCGTGTGAGGCGAAGT